>NC_142765.1:9690361-9993376 GCF_054948205.1 Urtica dioica subsp. dioica | reverse complement strand
TTGTGAAATCGTGAAAAATATGGAATGTAATGGGCAACACAATCCATTATATTGTTTTGGTGTGGACGATGTGGACATGATCATGTCTAATTGTTGCCTCAAATCTGCTGAATATATTAATATAACATTTTTTTTGGAGTCCTTGACCATCGAACTTAGGGTCTACCATGTCTTAAAAATTTCAAGTAATACACACGACTACTATTATTAATTGTTATAAACTCCTGGCTATTAGTTGACCCTTCTAGATCAGGATTTCAGGAATATGTCAAGCATCTGCCTTTTCTATGGAGGAAAGCAATGCCACGAAGTCATGACAAGGAATATTAATTATAATATCTAATGATACTAATCCCATTTTATTTCTGTTTATTTATTTTATCATTATTTTACTAGCTTTTACAGATAGAAATGTTGGAAGTGCTCATCACGGGAGAAATTTCATTTTCTAGACCTAAAAGTTATGGAAATATCTCAATTAGACCCGTTAATTAAAAAATATCCAAAATTAGACTTTTGTACAAATTTTGGACAAAAATACCATCAATTCAAAATAAACCTCATCTTCATCTCTTTCCATCTCTTTCATTCTCACTCTCTCACTTTCTCTCACTTGCTCTCCACACCCAACCACACCAAATCGGACGTGAGCACCATTCCGACGCCAACCACACCAAATCCGACGAGTTCCGACACCCACCACACAAAATCCGACGCCCACCACCATAAATCCGACCTCCATCAAGCTCTCAAACTTACATAGCCTTCCAAACCTCAAAATGACAAAAAAAGGTTAGTTTTTTAATGGTTTTTTCATGGTTTGATTAGTGTAGGATTGATAGGATAGAAGATTAGAGTGGTTATTAGTTATTTAGGGTTGATTTGAATGATAGAAGATAGGTGAATTTTTTTTTTTTTTAGAAATCTGGGTATTTTTTATGGATCCCATCGGATTCAGTCGGGATCCGACCAATCCGATGGAATCCGACGGGATCCAACACAATCCGATGGTCTTCAAAGAGACGGGATCCGACTGGATCCGACCGTCTTCGACGAGATCCGACGATCCAACCGTCTCCGACGAGATCCGACCTCCCGAAGCCGTTTTTTTAATTTTTTTTTTTTAGATTTTAGTTGCGTTTTTTTAATTTTTTTCGGATTTTAGTTGTGTTTTTAAGTAAAGAAAATTAATTAGGTTATAAAGAATGAATGAATGATATTTGGTTTTTTATATAATTTATTAGTTGATTTTTTTAAATTGTTTTTTATATATTACGTGATTAATGTTGTTATAATTCGTGTTTTAGGACAAATTGGCGTTTTTATGTGAGAGTAATTTTCCGGGTCGAATTACGTTATAAAGAATGAATGAATGATATTTGTTTTTTTTTATAATTTATTAGTTGATTTTTTTAAATTGTTTTTTATATATTACGTGATTAATGTTGTTATAATTCGTGTTTTAGGACAAATTGGCGTTTTTATGTGAGAGTAATTTTCCGGGTCGAATTACGTTATAAAGAATGAATGAATGATATTTGTTTTGTTTTTTATAATTTATTAGTGGATTTTTTAAAATTATTTGTTATATATTACGTGATTAATCTTGTTATAACTCGTGTTTTAGGACAAATTGACGTTGCTATGTGAGAGTAATTTTTCGGGTCGAATCACATATAGTGGTTCGGGAATGTTGAAGCTTGTGAAAGAAAAATTCACCGCTCTTGATCTACTTCAAAGGATTGCAGAGACTCCGTTCGCTCAATTCTTCGAGGCGACGACGCTAAATTTCTCTTCAGTACTCTTACACTCTCTTCTTTTTCGAAAGATGGAGTCAACGAAAAGGGGTGAGATTCACTTCGCAATCGGAAATAAACGCGTGAGATTCGGTAAACTCGAATACGCGTTGATCACCGGATTTAGTATGGAAGACGGTCCGATGGCGGAGGAGCAGAATGAGCGAAGAAGTGATAGGCTCGTGACCGATCACTTGAACGGCGTACGAAACGCCAAGTTCGAAGTCTTGACGAACGCGTTCAAGACATGTCAAGATCCGGAGGACGCGTACAAGCTCGGATTGTGCGTGTTTGTCATTAGGTATCTCCTCGGAGTAGAACACAACAGAGTCATCAACGACAAGTATCTCTACATGGTTGATGACTTGCCGTTCTTCTATTCTCTGCCATGGGGGAACATCACGTGGGCAGAGACTTTCTCTGCCCTCTCTGTGGACATGAACCGCTACTGTGTAAAATAAAAGGACTAATCCGCCAATGAGAACATTCTTCAGAAGGAGGCGAAGTATTCCTTACCGGGGAATTTGCACGCCGTGCAATATTGGGTGTTCAACGCTATTCCGGAGATTGGTCAGCAGTTCGGGAACAATGTCGGTGTCTGAGTACCGAGGATGCTTTCGTGGTCAAGCATTCGAGTGGTGACACGCAAGGACGTCGAGAAGGTTTTTCTTAAAAAAAATGGTAATTTATCATTTATATGTTTTATAAATAATTTATACACTTATCTAAATTTTAAATATTTATAATTTTTTTCTCTTGTAGCTCGGTGTTCTTCAGATGTTGAGACCAAGGACCGGTGAGCGCGAGTTCTTCCAGCAACTAGAAACGCAACTCAGTCAATCGCTCTATCCGACTGAAGGCGAAAACGTGGTAGAGCCACGTAATATCGAGGAAGAGATTGATTTAGTACAGTCAATCGCGAAAGAAGCCGACGTACTCAGACAAGCCGAAAAGGACGAAGAGGAGAACTTGTCATCCGGAACGTTCCACTAATCTTCATTCCCAATAGGATGTATAGATTTCTTGTACATCTCAATCCATATCTCCTTCGAATAGAAAGGACTGCACAACGAATAAATGTCCACACTCCTGTGTTGTGCGGATGCGATGGCATGCTCGCACGGGATTCCAAGTAGTTGTGGTAGTCCACAAGTGCATGTGTTATTCATCAAATGCACATCAAAGTCACCTCTCTCATCTCTAACATTACATTCAAAAATCCCGAGTCCGTAGGTATTCACGTATTGTGCCTTGCCGTTCAGATGTTCGAGATTATCTTGAAACTTCGGGGACAGTCTTATATCACATTTTCTAGCAATTTCTTCTCGATTCAAAAACCACGTTTGAAGTGTGAATCTAATGAACTCAAGCAAAGTGGTGATGGGAAATGTTCTAGCATTCTTCGTCTTATTGTTGAAGCTTTCTGCATTATTGCTTGTCATTATATCATACCTATATAAACAGTTACATATTAGTGACGTTACACATATAGTTAAATACTTGTAATGACAAAGGGAAAAGTTTTAGTTTTACCGTTTTCCAGGGAAAAATGCTCTTGCCCACCGATCAAAATCGACTTCCTCGAGATACTTAGCCATCTCGACATCTTTTCTCCTCAATTGCCGAAAATGAGCTTCGAAAGCCCGCTTATTGAAGGCATAAGCGGCATCATACAGTTCAATACCACAATGATCGGTCTTGAATTTATGCTGGACATTTAGTTTGAGATGATGGAAGCATGTTCCATGAGGGATACCGGGGAACACCACTTCAACGCCATGTATGATGCTAACATGTCGATCGGATATGAACACCAACTCTTCAACGTCTTCACCGATAGCTTCTCTCAACTTTCTCAAAAACAAAAATCCACGAAGCATGACACTCGCTATCTACTACCCCGAATGCAAGTGGATACAACTGAGAATTAGCATCCATCGCAATTGCGCACAACAACTGTCCACCGTATTTTGTCTTCAAAAATGCACCGTCTAATGATATGACTGGTCGACAAGACTTGAACCCTCTACGACACGCCCCAATAGAAAAGAACGCGTATTTGAATCTATCGCCATCTTTCACAAACTCCGTAAGAGTCCCTGGATTCTTCTGCTCCAACATGTATAACCAAGATGGTAACTTCTGATAAGATTCTTATGGCGTACCCCTTACGTAAGAAATTGCTTTCTCCCTTGTTCTCCAAGCTTTCAAGTACGATATCCCAACACCCCATCTTGTCTTGACTTCCTCTCTTACGTTATGCGCTGAATATTCAGCCATATAGCTAATGTTGTACTTATCTTTGAAGACGTGCCCAATAACCCAAGGTGCAGCTCCTCCATTACCTTATGTTCGAACCACACGCGCGCAAGAATGTCTACTCTCATACGACTTTATCTGCCACATATCAGACCACTGCACAACACCCCTCAGCTTCCAAGTGCACATCTCATTTTTGCATATGACATACCATCTCTTTTTCGAAGACGATTTCACTCTAAACTCAAAATTATTTTTTAGAGCAAAAACATGAATCTGTTGCTTCACCTGTTTCTTTGACTCAAACTCTTTCCCAAGGTATATATCTTCTGTGCTACCTATTGCATGTAATCAATGGTTATAAAATATATAACATAACATTTTTCATATTATAAGTAGATCTCATTATTTTTATTACCTGTGGAAGAATGTGACAACATAGTTGGACCTTCATTACGTTCTTCTTTGACAACATCATCGGCTGTGAAGTCAGGGGCTTCCCATGAATAACGCACGAAATCCGTTTGTGAAACATCTTTACGAGGGTCACGTGACGGTTCACCTTGTTTTGATGGTTCACCGTGTCCTGATGGTACTGCAAAATGTTTAACAAAATCTTTATATTCTTCATGATTCGCAAACTCTTCGAATTATGTTTCTTTGTCACTATTGTGTCCATCTTCTCCCTTGTCACTTTTATCTTCGTCAACTTTGTTATTTTGTTCTTCATCATCTTCCTCGTTTTTGTGATAATCATCTCTGTCATGCACGTATACTTCATCATCTCGATCGGTGATTATCAAATTCTTCCGTCTCTTGTTGAGTTCAACACGAGGCAACTCTTCATTGATAACATTTTTTCCTTTATCTATTTTGTTTGCACTGAACGCTGTGATTTCTTTCGATATCAAAGTTACATAAAGTGCATATTTTCTACGACTTTTGCACTTCGTATAATACTTAACATCAATATCGTCCTTCAACAAAGCAGGCTCAATCGGCATATTACCCGCTTCATATGGAACTTCTAACTTTAAGTCATATTTTGATCTGTCTATATCGACTCTATTGTACACCTTGTCGACTAACCCCGTGTACGTCGTCTCTTTCGAAACTTAAAGCGGAAATGTTCTTGCATTTTTGAACACGTATAAGTGTCCATTTCTCTCCCATGTGCCGTTAACCATCAACAAAACTGCAAGAAATATCACATAAATACATTAAATAAAAAAATACCGGATTTTTTCATTTTCTTGGGACACTGTCGGATCCGGTCGGATCCTGCCAGATCCGGTAGGATTTCTGGCAGCCTGTCGGATCCGGTCGGATCCTGCCAGATCCGGTCGGATCCTGCCAGATCCTGTCGGATTCTGGACCTTGCCAGATCCTGCCAGATCCGGTCGGATCCTGTCAGAATTTCAGCTTGAATTTCATCGGAAAGAGTACTTAAATTTCATCCTAAATTATCGGATTTCATCGGAAATAACGTTAAATTCCGGGTTCTTTGACCTAAATCTACCAACTTTTTTTTTTCTACACAAACTATATCAACATAACTATAAAAGATGAATGAATGAGCATACTAACCCATTTCGACGGGATTGAACGAATTGGATACTCGAAAATGATGAAAACGAGAGGAAATGAGAGAGAATGAGAGATGAAAAGAAGTAGAGAATGAAGTGAAGATGGTTATATAACCTTGAAAGGGTATTTTTGCCTGAAATTAGTATAAAAGTCTAATTTTAGATATTTCTGAACTAGTGAGTCTAATTGAGATATTTTCATAATTTTTAGGTCTAGAAAATGAAATTTCTCTATCACGGCCTAGATGCGATATTATTTAATCACTAAAACTCACATCAGCAAAAGAAATCCGATAAGCTTAAACACTCATCTTTATCCTTATTCTAGATGCAAAAATATGCTACACACTTTTATTCAGACAGCTTGGTTCTGTTAATTAAGTGCGGAGGGAGTGATAGCTGTTGCAAACAACATACTTCCCCACGTACGCGAATTTTTCAACTTTATATTCAAATAAAAATTCCACTATAAAAGAAGCCGCGAATCTTGTATTTTCATATAGTCTTGTAACTAATATTGTTAAGTGGAATCTGCTTTAATGTCTCCGCTTTGCAAAGCACATTAACTTTGTAAGTAACTTTTTGGTGTAGAGTGTTAACTCTTTGACGGAAAATTCCATGTATTACACAAATTAGGCCTGCATTACACAAATTAGGGAATTAGTCATTATGAGGCTCTTAAATACGAAGCCAAATGATGTCACCGAATAAATGGATTCTCTTATTCTTTTTTATTCTCAACAATTGCGCGTAGACACAATACTACGCAAGAGTACAAACTTCAAATATCTTCAACAACAAAAAAATGAAATCTCGAGATAAAAATTATTCAAATATAGAATCAAATGAAAGTATAACATTTGATGAACGGAAGATAAACTACACTCAATTTCGAGCAACTCAATAGCTCTTTCAAAATACCCTAAAAAGTTAATAGAAAAATCAAAACACTCTAAGAACACCGTTCATTGAGGAAAACGTTAGAGCGTCTGCAGCACGAAAGTCTCAACAGAGAACTTAAACCACAAAATTACCAAAGTAGAGTGGACAATACTATCGAATCCAAGCAACAAAAGTGCATGAAAAAAAAAATATATAAATCAAGTAAAGCACCACATAAAATGGACACACTATCTATCTTAGCTAAAAAAAATATTAAAAAAAAAAAAAAAAAACAAACAAACTAACACCACCCAAATTATCCCACATCAAAGAGCATCCATCTGAGTCCACAGTCAAAATCCATCACTAAACCACTCAAAACCCATATTCCTAATCAATGCAGACCTCCAAAGGTCGAGAGTTGGGGGTAGAGGATAACTTCAACGCCGTCGAAGAGCGGAGCCAATTCATCACCAAAGGAGACGGACTCACCATTGACAGAATGGACACCATCGGTCCACAGCATTAGAGGCAGCAACGATGCCAAGAAACGCCGAGCACAAAGATGAGGGCTTGGCGAGGGAATCCCAAAGGTGATTGGGCGCTTGGCAAGCACCGGCTGCGAGGCCAAATGCTGGTGTTCCTCGTCTTGACTGAGCATAAAACTCAACTCTTCGAGGATGACCGACGGCTTAGAAAAACCTCCTATAGTGGCAGGCATCATTACCGGTATGCTCCCGAGACCGCCGAGATCTATCTTTAGAAACGACAATCTCTTCACCCCTCGAACACGCGTAAAGTAAAAGTGTTGGAATAATAGAGAGTTTTGATAATAAAGTGTATTTATTATCTAATGGGTTGTTGACTTTAGGTAAAGATTTGAGTGGGGTCCACTCAACAGAATTTGATAATTCCTTCGTATTATTCTTCCTTGCGGAATGGGGTATAATATCGATTATAAGTTTGCCAAAATCAGAGCTATTATGAATGAGAAATTGATGCTCAGAGTATGTTTAAAGAACACATTTGTTATGTGTAAATGAAGTGAAGTTCAAGAGTCCCACATGGGTTAGCTAAGTGTGTTGTGTAGTGTATATATACTATCCTCTTTCTTTAGTGGATAAGCAAGTACAAGAGAGAAGAGTGTGAGTGGTTTAACTCTTAACCCCTCGCCCGTCCCCGCCGAGCCGAGCCGAGCCGGGCCGGGTTCGGGTTTCGAGAATGTCTCGGGCTTGGGCTTTGGGCCAATTCTATCTTGTTATTAAAATTTTCACTTCATAAATTTGTTAATTCTACAAATAACTTGTGTTGTTATGGTGGGAATTAACTCTGTACCGTGCATGAATGCTGGACGGTTTTCATGTTTGAGCTGAGCAAACGTTTGTAACCGTGTCATTAGTGAGTGTTAATGGTGTTTAATTGCCATAATGGTTGGACGGTGTTGTCGGTCGTTTTCGGAAAACCCGAGACGCCAAGAAGGCACGTCGCTCAAAGGGCCGATGGTCAGGCCGGAGGTCCTGAAGAGCGGCAAATCTTCAAGCCCTCGCCCAAACTCCTAACTCCTCGAGTCGAGCTTCGCTCCTCGAGTCGAGCCTTGAGACAATCTCCTCGAGTCGAGCCTTGAATGGTTCCTCGAGTCGAGCCTTTAATTGTTCCTCGATTCGAGCCTCGAGTCATTTTCGAGTCGAGCCTCGAGTCATCCTCGAGTCACTCCTCGAATCAAGTCGCTAGTCGCTCTCGCCGGGCCGAGCCTTGCTCCTCGGATCGAGTCACTCTCATCGAGTAGAAAGCTTCATATTTCACGTGAGAAGAATGGCATTCGAAGGCCCGCAAGAGCCCGGCAAGACGAGCCGCCCACTACGCACACAACGCGCTGCGCCGGCCAGCCGGGCAGCAAGCAGCGCGCCGCGCCGGCCAGGCAGCGCGCCGCGCCAGTCAGGGAACCCTGCGCCGCGCGTCCCGCGCCGCGCGTCCCGCGCCGCGCGTCCCGCGCCGCGCGTCCCGCGCCGCGCGTCCCGCGCCGCGCCCCCTGCGCCGCGCGCCGCGCGTTGTGCGCCGCCCTTCGTGCGCCGCGCGCGCCGTGCGCCTCCACTTGGTGCCACACGCATTCCTAGTCCCACATGGACGAAAAAGGGACCTTCTAAGGCTCCCAAACACCTATAAATACCCTCTCTCATTGAGGGGAAAGCCATCCCAAGATATCCCAAAATATCCAATAATTCTCTTCATCTCTTATCGACACGCTCGATTTCTCTGCTTCTCTGGATGCCATATTTGGCCTGAAGCGGGTTCTCTTCTCTCTCCCTCGTTCTCAAAGGTCCCGAAGCACTCACGGGAACTTCCCGGACGTCGCTCCCTTTGAACGAACGTTCTCCGGTGCTCAAGCACGCCCCTAGGGTTCTCAACTAGAGCTACCCTTGCGCGTCTAACACGCTAGACGCGTACGCGATCTCCGAAGTTCTGAGACGCTGCCGAGGACTCCTCGCGCCCCGTTTCCTTCGTCGAGCACGCCTCTTCACCAAGGCTCCACGCCTCATATTGCGTCACACACGCTTGAACTACGTTCTGACCTGATCCCACGCACGGGTACGTAGGCAGCCGACAACCAAGGCACGGTCACTCATCCTCCTCACCCCCTACCTCTCCCGAGAGGCGGGCTGATCGGAGAGAACCCTAGCTCGAGACTATCGAGTTCACACTCTTGGCCCGGGTGCGATCACTTGGTCCGGCCTTGGATCGAACCGCCCGAGGTTTTAAATAGTTGTTCATTTTCGTGCGACAACATTTTGGCGCTAGAAGGAGGGGGGACTTCCCGACCTATTCAGCCCGAAATCCCTTCTATTCATCTTCTTCTTTTCTTCTGCGAACTCAACCTTCTCGAACTTGAGAAACGATGAGTAGCCAACCACCCGTACGTTCTGAGGGCGCAAACAACCCCGAAAACGTCGCTAAGACCAAGAAATACTTCTTGCGCTCCCGAGCGCATGGTGACGAAGAGTCGCTCCACGAAGAGAGCTCGACCCGCTCACCATCTCCATCTCCTGATAGCAGGGACAACCGCATCACGGAGTTGGAGGAGAGTATCCGCCGACTGAAGGCGAGGAACGCAAGGTATCACCGCCAACTGGTTGCGAAGCAACCTATGCGTGACACGACGATCCCCAACGGGGATCCTGAGAACCTCAACGAGGAAAGCCGCGACCCTGATTATGAGGATACTGGTGACTCGGAGGATGTCGAGACTTCTCTCACGAAGGACGGGGGACTCCCCGCCGTGTTTGAAGCCGGTCCGTCGAATCCCTTACCCCGAACAGGCGATGCGCCGGTAGCTTCTCAAGAGGGGAATTCCCGACGTTCGGCCCTCGACCGACTAGGTCCGAGGGAAAATGTTGCGGAAAGTCAGGGCGCGCGGAGAGCGCACCGCCGCAAGCAGAGCCGGCGCCTCCGTACGGCCAGCCCTGATCTTAGGGACCACCTCACTGCTCAACGCATTGGGCGTGGCAATGATCTGAGAGAGCGACTCAGCTCTAGACCCAACATCCCGCTGGCAGCCCCAACTAACGGGAACCGCCGCGCAGGACAGGGGTCTAACGAGAGGCTGCAGGTGACTCCTCCCGATCAAAGGGTTACTCCAACGACCGGTCTCGATGTGGTCACTATGATCCACAACCTTCGAAATGAGGTACGAGATCTCCGAGAATACGGAATAGGTGGAAGCGCCTACGGAGTCGTTGAGGAGAACTCATCGCCTTTCACTACTCAGATATTGGCTGAGGTTTGTACGGGGAATTTCAAGCTCCCGAACCTCGCTCCCTATGATGGGAAAGCAGATCCTGCTTACCACATCCAGCACTATGAAACCTGGATGACGATGCAGGGTGTTTCTCCTGGTGTCATGTGCCAAGCCTTTAGTTTGACCCTCACCGGACCCGGCTTTGAGTGGTTCAAAAACTTGAGACCAGGAAGCATCCACTCGTTCAAAGACCTGAAGGACATGTTCCTAGCACGATTCGCTACGTCTATGGTCCAAAAGAAGACCAAGATGTACCTGTGGTCAATCAGGCAAGAGAGTGGCGAGTCTCTTAGACGATACCTCGCCCGATTCACAGAAGAGTCAAACAAGGTCGACCGCTTTGACGACAGTGACGCGATTGCCGCTATCATAGAAGGCTTGCGCACGAGTGACTTCCTCAAGTCTGTCGTCGGCCGTGTCCCTTCCACCATGGCCGAGTTAATGACTCGAGCTAAGACCTTCATGGGAGTCGAAGACTACCTCGACGGCCGCAAGAGCACTAATCAAAGCTCTCGCCGTCGGGAAGAACCTATCCGCGAGCAGAACGAACCTCGTAAGAGGCGAAACAAGGGGAACCAGGTTTCTAGCAACCAACCCCCTGTACCTCAGAAACCGCGACTTGCGGAAAACTTCAAAGGATACTCGTCGTTCACGCCGCTGAACACGGCGCCGGAAAGGATCTTGGCTCTAGCACGTGACAAGTTCACGCCCCCGGCTCCAATGAAGAAGGATCCCGCAACTCGCGATCGGTCCAGGTATTGTGAGTTCCATCGGGAATATGGTCATTTGACCTCGGAATGCTACAACCTCAAAAGGCAAATCGAGGCTCTGATCCAACGGGGCGAGCTGAAGGAGTTCGTGTTGCGCATGATTGGCGCTGCGGGCCCCACCGCGAACAGACAGCAGTCTGGTCAAGGAGGAGGAGCAGCCGCCTCTGCCAACCAAACCCCGGCTACTGCCAACGCCAACCCACAACTGCACGTGGTAACCACCATACTGGGAGGTCCACAGGATGGGGATTCAGCCCGTCAACGGAAGAAATTCCTTAGGGCCGTGTCTCAGGAAGACGCTGCTATGCACGTCAACTTCACATATGAAGAACCTCCGTCCGTGCCTCACGAGACGATGTATTTCACTAATGAAGAGGCCAAGCGAGTTGTGCATCCGCACAATGACGCGATCGTGCTCAAAGCCCAAGTGGCCAATAACTTGGTGAAAAGGGTTCTCATTGATAACGGCAGCGCTGCCGACATAATTTTCAAGTCCACCCTAGAGCGCATGAAGCTCGGGGGGCTGCGCCCGACTCCGACCCAAACGCCATTGTTTGGGTTCACTGGGGAAAAGGTTATGACCGAGGGCATCATCGACCTGCCGGTCACCTTTGGGACCCCTGGAGGAATCGAAGCCGTTCACATGGTCCCATTCCTAGTGGTCGATCAAGAGTCGCCCTACAACTTAATCATTGGGCGACCCACGTTGAACCGGCTGAGGGCAATCACTTCCACGTATCACCTACTGGTGAAGTTCCCCACCGAAGGGGGAATTGGCATCATGGCTGGAGACCAATCCCAAGCCAGAATATGCTACGTGCAAGGAGTTGATGGCAAGTCCGCGGGAAAAGCGGTCAACACAATCTTCCAACTGGAAGACGATTACCCATGCAACCTAAGGGATGCGAGGAAGTTCGGAGAACTTGACCCCCGCGATGAAATCGAAAGACTTAAAGTGGAAACCTCCGATGATCTTGTGCCAATCGTCCTGGACGAGTCGAAGCCTGGTCAAGTTGTAAAAATCGGCACCCGACTTCCACTCGCCATCAAAACTCAGCTTACCGCCTTCCTTAGGGAGTTCAAGGATGTTTTTGCATGGACTCATGCGGACATGCCCGGAATCGATCCCGAGGTAATAGTGCACCGACTGAACGATGACCCAAAATTCGCCGAAAAAGTGCAGGCTAGACGAACGTTCAACCCAGAACGATACCTGGCCATAAATGAAGAGGTCGAGAAACTCCTCACCGCAAACTTCATTCGAGAGGCTAAGTACCCCAAGTGGGTCGCCAACGTGGTAATGGTAAAAAAGCCCAACGGGAAGTGGCGAATTTGTATAGATTACAAAGATCTTAACAAAGCCTGCCCTAAGGATTGCTTTCCACTCCCGCGCATCGAACAACTGGTGGACGCCACTGCCGGCCATGAACTCCTAAGCTTCATGGACGCCTATTCAGGCTACAACCAAATTCGAATGCACGAGCCCGATCAAATTAAGACGACCTTTGTCACTGATCGAGGTCTCTACTGTTACAAGGTCATGCCTTTCGGCCTTAAGAACGCGGGAGCAACATACCAACGCTTGGTAAATCGGATCTTCGTCGATCAAATCGGCAAGACGATGGAAGTGTACGTGGACGACATGCTCGTTAAAAGCCTACTGGCAACTAATCACGTACGCGACCTTAGGGAGATGTTCACAATCCTCCGCCGATATAAAATGAAGCTCAACCCCAACAAATGCGTATTCGGGGTTGAATCCGGAAAGTTCCTCGGTTATATCGTCAGCCGACGAGGCATAGAAGCGAACCCGGAAAAAATCAAGGCACTCCTTGAAATGAAGTCGCCACGACGAGTCAAAGAAGTGCAAAGCCTGACCGGTCGGATTGCCGCTCTGACACGCTTCGTGTCTAAAGCCACCGACAAGTGTCAACCGTTCTTCAAAGCTCTAAAGAAGACGGACGGCTTTGAGTGGACGGACGAATGCGAAAGTGCCTTCCAAGAAATGAAGGCTTACTTTGGGTCCCCACCATTCCTCTCTAAACCGAAAGAGGGCGAGACGCTGTACGTGTATCTCGCCGTCTCTGAAAGAGCTGTAAGCGCCGTCCTTGTCCGCGAGGAGAACAAGGTCCAATGGCCAATCTACTACGTAAGCAAGGCCTTACTCGACGCGGAAACACGCTATACCGAGATTGAGAAACTTTCTCTGGCTCTCGTAACGGCAGCTAAGAAGCTACGACCGTACTTCCAAGCTCACCCAATTGCGGTGCGAACTGAGCATCCAATCGGTAAAGCTCTTCAAAAGGGAACGTCGACTCGCATGGCGATCTGGTCCCAAGAATTGAGCGAGTACGGGATTGAGTTCCACCCAAGAACGGCTATAAAGGGGCAGGCCTTAGCCGACTTCGTGGCAGAATTCTCCTACGCTCCCGATATGGGAAGAGCGGAAACTGACTTAAACGATAACGAGCTAACTCGGAAAAGGAAGGTAGACCCAACGGGTCCCATCTGGGAGTTATACGTAGACGGAGCATCTAATGCTCGGGGGGCTGGCGCCGGAATAATCCTAATTAACCCCGATGGGGAAAAGCTGCGATATGCCCTCCACTACGGCTTCCAAGCCTCCAACAATGAAGCTGAATACGAAGCGCTCATTGTAGGGATAGAGCTAGCACTGAAGCTCGGCTCCCATAACCTGCGAATATACTGCGATTCGCAATTGATCGTAAACCAGGTTAGGGGAGATTACATCGCCAAGGAGCCCAACATGGTCGCATACCTGGCTAAGACGAACTCCAAACTCGAGGCCTTCTCTTGGTTCGAGATTCACCAAATCCCGAGAGAACAAAATTCGGAGGCTGATGCGCTTGCTCGCCTCGGATCTGGCATCGACGAAGACGGATTGGGGACTGTGCCCATTGAATCTCTCCCACGACCATCCGTCTCCCGAGACGAAGTCGGGACCATAGAAGTGGCATCTCAGCCCACTTGGATGGACTCAATTGTCGAGTTTTTGCGAAGAGGGGAACTCCCCGAAGACCGCAAGAAAGCCGATAAACTGAGGGCCTTAGCATCCAAATACACGCTCCGTGAGGGCACGCTCTATAAGCGCGGTTACTCGACACCGCTGCTCCGATGCCTCGATAGCGTTGAGTCGACCAAGGTCCTCCGCGAAATCCATGAGGGCATCTGCGGAAACCACGCCGCTGGAACTTCCCTTGTGCTCAAAGCGCTCAAGCAAGGCTATTTCTGGCCTTCCATGAAGCGAGATGCTTGCGAATGGGCAAGGCGTTGCGATAAATGCCAGCGCTTCGCGGAAATTCCGCGACAGCCCCCTACCCCGTTAAGCAGCATCGTTGTCCCACGTCCCTTTGCTAAGTGGGGCGTGGACATCATTGGCAAGCTCCCTAGAGCGCCAAGGCAATACGAGTACGCCATTATCGCCATCGACTACTTCACTAAGTGGGTAGAGGCCGAGCCGCTTGCCAGAATAACTGAAGCAAACACGACGAACTTCATCTGGAAGAACATCATATGCAGGCACGGTATCCCCGCCTCGATTGTGACCGACAACGGGGCACAATTTGACAACGCGCGAGTAAGAGATATCTGCGATCAACTGAAGATCAGCAAGACCTTCTCCTCGCCGCGACATCCTCAGGCCAACGGCCAAGTCGAGGCAGTCAACAAGACTATCAAGAGCAACCTGAAAAAGAAGCTCGAAGGCAAGAAAGGCGCCTGGGCCGATGAATTACCATTCGTCCTATGGGCATATAGGACAACTGCGCGAAACGCCACCGGCGAGACTCCATTCTCCCTTGCATATGGGGTCGAGGCCGTGGTTCCAATTGAAACCGAGATACCCACGTTCCGAGTCGACACGTTCGACGAAGCGGAAAACAACGAGGCCATGCGCCTTGAGTTGGACCTGATCGACGAAAAGAGGGCGGAAGCATTCCGACGCCTCGCCGCACAGAAGCGCAAAGTCGAAAGATACTACAACTCCAAAATCAAAAGGCGAACCTTTGCCGTCGGAAGCCTTGTCCTCAGACGAGTGTTCCAAAACACACAAGTCCAAGGCGCCGGCGTCCTAGGCCCAAACTGGGAAGGCCCTTACAGAGTCCGCAAAGTCATTCACGACGGGACATATTACATCGAGCACACGGACGGGACTCCGATTCGCCACCCGTGGAACGCGGAGCACTTGAGGCAGTACTATCAGTAGCTAGCGTCCCCCGCTTTTTTATCGCTTTTATTTCCATTTTCAATAAGGCCTACGAGCCAATGTTTTAGGATTTAAATTTTCTCGCAAGTTTTTTTTCGCAAAAGTAATAAAACTCAAGTTTTCCATTTCAATTTCGTTTTATGCAAGTTTTCTGGTTATCAATAATTAACTTATAACCCAAAAAACTTGGGGGGGCTAGCTATGGTAAGGAAACTCTCAAAAGAACACGCTCCACCAAAAAAAAATCGTAAGACGCCTACATGGCGCAACCTAAGACGCCTACATGGCGCACGTAAGTCGCGTAAAGGCGCAGCCCGTAAGACGCCTACATGGCGCAACCTAAGACGCCTACATGGCGCACGTAAGTCGCGTAAAGGCGCAGCCCGTAAGACGCCTACATGGCGCAACCTAAGACGCCTACATGGCGCACGTAAGTCGCGTAAAGGCGCAGCCCGTAAGACGCCTACATGGCGCAACCTAAGACGCCTGCATGGCGCACGTAAGTCGCGTAAAGGCGCAGCCCGTAAGACGCCTACATGGCGCAACCTAAGACGCCTACATGGCGCACGTAAGTCGCGTAAAGGCGCAGCCCGTAAGACGCCTACATGGCGCAACCCAAGACGCCTACATGGCGCACGTAAGTCGCGTAAAGGCGCAGCCCGTAAGACGCCTACATGGCGCGACCTAAGACGCCTACATGGCGCATGTAAGTCGCGTAAAGGCGCAGCCCGTAAGACGCCTACATGGCGCAACCTAAGACGCCTACATGGCGCACGTAAGTCGCGTAAAGGCGCAGCCCGTAAGACGCCTACATGACGCAACCTAAGACGCCTACATGGCGCACGTAAGTCGCGTAAAGGCGCAGCCCGTAAGACGCCTACATGGCGCAACCTAAGACGCCTACATGGCGCACGTAAGTCGCGTAAAGGCGCAGCCCGTAAGACGCCTACATGGCGCAACCTAAGACGCCTACATGGCGCACGTAAGTCGCGTAAAGGCGCAGCCCGTAAGACGCCTACATGGCGCAACCTAAGACGCCTACATGGCGCACGTAAGTCGCGTAAAGGCGCAGCCCGTAAGACGCCTACATGGCGTAACCTAAGACGCCTACATGGCGCACGTAAGTCGCGTAAAGGCGCAACCCGTAAGACGCCTACATGGCGCAACCTAAGACGCCTACATGGCGCACGTAAGTCGCGTAAAGGCGCAACCCGTAAGACGCCTACATGGCGCAACCTAAGACGCCTACATGGCGCACGTAAGTCGCGTAAAGGCACAGCCCGTAAGACGCCTACATGGCGCAACCTAAGACGCCTACATGGCGCACGTAAGTCGCGTAAAGGCGCAGCCCGTAAGACGCCTACATGGCGCAACCTAAGACGCCTACATGGCGCACGTAAGTCGCTTACATGGCGCAACCCAAGATGCCTACATGGCGCGATCTGAGACGCCCACGTGGCACAATCCGGCGCACGTAACACACCTACGTAGCATGGCTGACTCGCAGTTGAAAATACTTAAGAACGCAAACCATCCAAGTGACTGGCGTGTTTGAAAAAGTATCCTGCTGAGATAAAAGGATGGACAAAATCATTGACACAAACAAGTGACCATCCATGCATGCCATAGAAGATAAATGTGCGAAAGCATTCATAAAAATAAATTAATAACTCCTCATAAAAGAAAGGGGCAACTGCCTCAAAACCGAGAAAGCATGCGCTAAGACAAGTGCGCTAAAGGGAAATATCCTAGTAAGCAAGCGCTAAGACAAGTGCGCTGAACGGAAAAACCTAAAAAGCACGCGCTAAAACATTTGCGCAGGAAAAATAAAGAAAGAAAACGGTCACTCGGCGGGATCGTCACCCCCAGGGTCGGCCTCGTCGAGTGGTGGGAAAAGCGAGTCGAAGAAGTCGAAGGTGACCCCCCGAGAAACATTCTCGGCGGCTGTGGCGTCCCGACACTCCACCGCCGCTGCGTGCCTTGCCTCCTCGACTCCGACATCAAAGTCGTCCTGAAGGTCGGACGCAAGCTGCTCCGCTGCGGCTTTCTCCTCGGTGACCCGAACCACCTCCTCCGCCAAGGAATCGTGCTTACGCTCCGCACGGACACGGGCAGCCTCACTCGATGTAAGCTGGCCCTGAAGAATGCCAACTTCTTCCGTACGCGATTCCAACTGACGTCGAAGGTCCCGCGCTTCGCTCCGGAAGACCTCCGTCGATCGAGTCGCCACTTCAAGGGCTTGACGTTCCATCGTTAACTCCTCAGCCATCTTCGCCACCGCTGCCTGAGCACGGTCGCACTTGCCGCGGGTAACTCCCAATTCCACGCGAGCCTCCTGAAGCTGCTCGCGGAGACTCGCAAACTCCGCCTTTGAGTGAGAACCTCGCTCGGCGTGGGCCAGCTGAGACTTCGCTTGAGCAAGCTCCTCCTGGGCGCGACTCATCCGCCTGATGAGGTCGTGAAGGATCTTCTCGCCCCGGGTCGCTCGAGCAAGCACCTGAGAAGGCAAAAAGACAGTTTAGCAAAAGACAGATTCATCGCAAACGAGGCAAGGGAAACTCACTCTCTGTGCATCGGAAACGCCGTGACGAAAGAACTCCACGTCGCTGCTGGCCACAACGCTCTTCCACATCTTCATCGAAGACTGAGCAAGGCCCAGGGAACATTCCCCCCTAACCTCCGCGGCCTCCACGTCGACCATCGAATTCACGCGCTTAGAGTCCGAAGACGTGTCTGGCAAAGCCGAGGAGGAAGGTCGCTTCAAAGAAGCGCGAGGACCGCTCTCCGCCCGATGATCGGTATCGAGTTTCTCCCGACCATCCCGCGCAGCAATCCGACGACGAACCGCCGCCAACGACTTCGGGTCCCGGGAAGCCTTCGCTAGACGAGCCCGAGCCCTCGCCCTAGCCGAAGAGACTGCAAAAGCGACAAAGTCAAAACCCTAAGCTAAAAACAAAAGCAAGAAGTACGAAACGTCAACACACCTTGAGGATCGCCGCTCGAGAGAGATGAAGCGGAACTTGGGGTACCCTCGGTCCGCTGAGGAAACGGCGGGAACCACCCAGTGGAAGCCATCAGCTCAGGAGAACGAAATCGTTCAACGGCTTTCCGAGCCTCCGACATTCCCCGGATCTCCTTCACAAAGTCGAGATCGTCGGCCCCCTCGTTAGCAGGAAACTCGGACAAGGGGCCGAACCGGAGCGGGGCGTCACCAAAAGCCTCCGCCGAGACCCACACCCACGGTCGTCGATTGTACTTCTCTGAATCGATGATCAGCTTAGTATTCCGTCGATCGCGGGCCACAAAGAAACTGGGTTGCCCGGGCGCAGGGAAGACCGCGATGAGATTGCGAAAATCACTCACGGTCATCACCCGCTCGGTCTGGCAATGCCACTCCATATGGCACATCGCCACTATGCGGTAGAATGCCGGGCTCATCTGACATGCGTGCACCCCCAGACGGGCGAGAAGCTGCTGAACGATGGGTTGAAACGGCAGCCGCAACCCGCAGTTAAGACTCGCAACTGAAACTGCGGCGAAACCACGACGAGGCCGGAAAGGACGGTCGTCCTTTAAAGGACGGAGAAGCGCCACGGATGATGGAATGGCAAAAGCCTCCCGGAGACCGACGAATGTCCGGTAGGTAAGCGTGCTCGAAGCATCGACCCCCGAACAATCGAAGTCCTCGGGAGCAGCAAGTCCCTCCTCGGGATACCACTCCGTCCTAGCAAGCGACCTCGCCGATACCAACGCCTCCGCGTCAGGGGTCTCGGGCTGAGAATCCCCTGGCTCCACGGAAGGGTCCCTGCCCTCCGACACGACCGCGGCAGCTGCCGACGGTACCTCGGGACACTCCGATGCGAGGCCTTCGGCCCCCGGACATGTCTCTGACTCACCTCCGGGATCTTCAGACTCGGGACCAAAGTCGTCCACGCAGTCTATCTCGTCGAGAACCGACTCTAGCGGAGTCACCGCATCCGCGTCCGTAACATCTCCCGGCACGCCTTGAAAGCCCAAGTCGGACTGCGGCACATCGAGGCGAACTTTGTCACGGACCCCCCCGCCAACTAAGTTGATCACGAGGCGAGGGGCAGGCTCCCCGGACGCGGGACGATCAAACTCCCCGCCTATACCGCGCCCAGTTGGCGCGCACTCTTCGAGAGGCTGAGCAGCGGGCACGGTCGCACCCAGCTCGCCTTCCTCCAACCACTGCTCTACTCCGCTTGGATTTTCTTCCACGTGCAGAGGAACTTCCCTTAATCCCGCGAAGAGATCATCCTCTGCGTGTTCAGAACCCTGAAACAAGAGAGAGAAATCAATCTCGGGACTCTCAGCTGAGAAAAGGGGAGGGACACCCATAATGCAAGCGTAAAAGAAGAAAACAAGCGTAAGAAAAGAGAAAAAATAATGTGAGGAGTAAAGGGAAGGGGGGAGGTCTATTTATAGACTTCTAGGGGGGTAGGATTCGAAATCCTACTCCCACAAGGAGCAAAATCGGAGTAGAAACTCCAAAAAGTCGGAGTTCTCCCGCGCGAAGCGACCCAGCCCCGCGCACGGGGCGCGCCGCGCGCCAAGCCCGCGCGCCGCGCGGGTCGTGCAGCGCAGACCGCGCGCCGCGCCGTCCAGGGCGCGCGCCGCGCGGCCACCCCCTAAAAAAAAAAAAAAAAAAAAAAAAAGAAAGAAAAAAGAGAAGAGGAAAAAACTTTCCTCGGGGCCACAAGGCACGGGAAACATTTTCCTCAAACACCCAACTAGAAGAACAAAAAGTTCATCGCTGGGACGCCTCCCGAACGACGAACTTGGGGGGCTAATGTTGTCGGTCGTTTTCGGAAAACCCGAGACGCCAAGAAGGCACGTCGCTCAAAGGGCCGATGGTCAGGCCGGAGGTCCTGAAGAGCGGCAAATCTTCAAGCCCTCGCCCAAACTCCTGACTCCTCGAGTCGAGCTTCGCTCCTCGAGTCGAGCCTTGAGACAATCTCCTCGAGTCGAGCCTTGAATGGTTCCTCGAGTCGAGCCTTTAATTGTTCCTCGATTCGAGCCTCGAGTCATTTTCGAGTCGAGCCTCGAGTCATCCTCGAGTCACTCCTCGAATCAAGTCGCTAGTCGCTCTCGCCGGGCCGAGCCTTGCTCCTCGGATCGAGTCACTCTCATCGAGTAGAAAGCTTCATATTTCACGTGAGAAGAATGGCATTCGAAGGCCCGCAAGAGCCCGGCAAGACGAGCCGCCCACTACGCACACAACGCGCTGCGCCGGCCAGCCGGGCAGCAAGCAGCGCGCCGCGCCGGCCAGGCAGCGCGCCGCGCCGGCCAGGCAGCGCGCCGCGCCAGTCAGGGAACCCTGCGCCGCGCGTCCTGCGCCGCGCGTCCCGCGCCGCGCGTCCCGCGCCGCGCCCCCTGCGCCGCGCGCCGCGCGCCGCGCGTTGTGCGCCGCCCTTCGTGCGCCGCGCGCGCCGTGCGCCTCCACTTGGTGCCACACGCATTCCTAGTCCCACATGGACGAAAAAGGGACCTTCTAAGGCTCCCAAACACCTATAAATACCCTCTCTCATTGAGGGGAAAGCCATCCCAAGATATCCCAAAATATCCAATAATTCTCTTCATCTCTTATCGACACGCTCGATTTCTCTGCTTCTCTGGATGCCATATTTGGCCTGAAGCGGGTTCTCTTCTCTCTCCCTCGTTCTCAAAGGTCCCGAAGCACTCACGGGAACTTCCCGGACGTCGCTCCCTTTGACCGAACGTTCTCCGGTGCTCAAGCACGCCCCTAGGGTTCTCAACTAGAGCTACCCTTGCGCGTCTAACACGCTAGACGCGTACGCGATCTCCGAAGTTCTGAGACGCTGCCGAGGACTCCTCGCGCCCCGTTTCCTTCGTCGAGCACGCCTCTTCACCAAGGCTCCACGCCTCATATTGCGTCACACACGCTTGAACTACGTTCTGACCTGATCCCACGCACGGGTACGTAGGCAGCCGACAACCAAGGCACGGTCACTCATCCTCCTCACCCCCTACCTCTCCCGAGAGGCGGGCTGATCGGAGAGAACCCTAGCTCGAGACTATCGAGTTCACACTCTTGGCCCGGGTGCGATCACTTGGTCCGGCCTTGGATCGAACCGCCCGAGGTTTTAAATAGTTGTTCATTTTCGTGCGACAACAGACGGTTTTGTGATGCTAGAGGTTGTAACCTCTGAGACCTTGGCCTATAAATAGAGGCATCTACCTCTCATTCGAAACACACCAATACACACAGTTCTCTCTACTCTTTCCTTTCTCTCCGAAATTGCTTTATTTTTCTTTGTAGTCGGTGTTCGGTTTTGCTACAGGTTCTAGTTCGCCGGAGAAGTTCGTTTGGTGCAAAGCTCTTCTCGTTTCCGCCGTTGTATCCTGGGAGGTAAATTACTCGTCGATTCCGACACCCGTGAGAGGGCAATATTACTCTAAGGAAACCGTCGAACGGTCCTCGACCTTTGGTGTTTTCCGTCGTGTCTTCTTTGCTTCTTTCTGTTCATAATATAGTTGATGTTTATTTTATTTCTTCTACTATCATATTGTCTTTTGTTTCCCGTAATATAAATAATATTTACGTTAATTTTTCTAACAAAAAGAGCTTTTACAAACCCTAAAATCACACCGGAAGAGAAATTGAGGTACCTTTCATTGTACTCATTAAGTACTTTTTTTTTTAGTTCTGAGAAAGGTCTACTTGATAAAATGATAAAGATTTAAGGCTTAATTTGATTAGGCTTATTTCATTGTGTCGAAGATATTTCACAATTTTTTTGTTTTATCTCTCAACATTGTTATGAATATAGAAGGATTCCAAAATAGTAAACTAATTTTTTTTTTCATCTAACGTATTTCTCTACTTTAACCATTGTATGCAATAGATCGTGTGGATTAGATTTGAGAAACTCTTTGATGAAAAAAAGAAAGAAAATATGAGAAACTCTTTGATGAAAAAAAGAAAGAAAATATGAGAAACTCTTTGATGAAAAAAAGAAAGAAAATATGAGAAACTCATATTCACATTGAATAAAGGATATACAAAATTACAAGCATTTCCACCCATCAACTACTGCCTATTTCGCCTAGCGGGGCTTCATTTACTTCTTTTATCCGTATTTCCTACTCTTGCGATTAATTCACAATAGAACCACGCATTTTACAAAACAAACAAAAAAAAATGAAAATTACAAAATACAGGTGATGTATAAGATTATAACTCACTCTCATTGCTTACACTAAATTCCTAATATATAATTAACAAATAAATAATAGAAAGAGTGATCACAGTCTGAAGCTTCTGAACCCTTGGCTGTGCACTCTCTCTCGTTGTTCTTCGTCTCTCTTCCTCTTAGAGAGAGACAAAGAAGAAATTGTTTTAGCAGACAAAACCTTCTTCACTAATAGCCTCCAATTAGAGTCGTCTCTGTTCTTCTCTTGTTGCGTTTTCGCCTTGAATTGCCTGCCAATTTTGCCCAAACCAACAATCAATAATCGGCAAATAATAGTAGGTTTATTATGCTCTCTCAACCACATAATTCACAAAGTGACAAAAGGCAAAGAAGGCTCTAGAAATTAATGCATCTCTAGTCTATACCCCATAAGAAAGACACGTTATTTGTACGTATTCAAGATATTTAAGAGCATATAGAGACATCTATTGTTTTTCTCTTTATTTTTGTTTTTCACCGAGTAAAAAAGGGCATAGTGAACGTGTACACTTTTTCCTTTTCACATTGTCGAGAGAAGTTTTAAAGAAGTCGTGTGAATCTAATTTTTATTGTGGCACACTCGCTTCAATTTGATTTTGATAGATCCAACACGGAACACATGATCCTTCTAGACACTATATTTTATTTATGAAACCCAGTCTATTTTCCACATACATTCATTGTCGCACAGCTCAAGCGAGATTGTGACATATCAACGCCGTAATTTATTAAAATAAAAATAAAAAGTTCACTGGTTAATTAAGATCTGACTCTCTATTCTTCTTTTCCGTCTTCCTGATGAATTATTGTGATTTTTTAGCTACGTCCAAAGTGAACAAAATCACGTGAAAAGCATTTCAAAGCCTCCTTAACCACAAATTAATTGAAAGCTATTATGTGCCAGCCAAGATTGAATTACTAACCAACCAATCTAATAATTTCAAACGATTCTGTACTAAAACGACAAAAACACACAAGGGCCTACTAGAACACGTATAATAATTTTTAACCACGTAATTATTTGAGATGTAAAAAATAATAATAATAATAAAACCTGCAGAGAGGGACTTTGCAAGAGTCGGAGTTGTTGCAGATACAAGAGTGGAGGCGGAGGATCTGGTACAGGCGCTTGCATCGGACGCAGCCGCCCGGGGAGACGCGGCGCTGACACTTGGCAAAGTGTCGGAGCGACATCTGGACCCCCTGGCAAGTCGAGAAATGCCCGCACGGGTCCCGCTTCTCCCCGGAGGCGGGGTCCGCATCTCGCGGCCCCACTGCAGTGCAACCTTCCTCGTATATGTGCTCGAGGCACTGCATCGCCTCGCTCAGCAGCATATACACGTTTTGCCCTTCTTTCCTTCTTGTCATCTTTTTCTTCCTCTGTTTATAGCAAGAAGAAAATAAATCAATTAATTAACGAGTTATTATGATTATACAACAACAATCACATATGTAAAATGCTTAATTAATTATGATACTGCAACCACAATAATTCTTATGTGATTGATTATACACAACAAAATTACTAAAGCCATAGCCAAACACAAAAACAAGAAACAAATATATAAATAAAAAATAAAACAACATCAATGATAAAAGAAAAAAATTAAATAATTAAACTACAATTGATATTCCACCAATATGTACTATAATAGATTAGTATAATGAGACCAACAATTAAAGAAGGCTATTTACGGATTCATGAATGATAATGCATGTACATGAATAATCAACAATCTATTAATAATAAGTACGTAATCAAAGCCAATAAATTGCTACACTACGAACAAGAATAATTAGGGATGAAATATTTTACCGCTTCGGCCTCATCGATGTACTGAAGAATCTCGAGCTCCAACCATGGATCGTTGTCCTGAAGGAACTTCCATCCCTCGGTGGCTTCAACGGCCTTGAAATGAGCGGCGACGAGCTTCAGGCAGCTCAGGTAAAGATCCGGTGCGTCGCACATCCGTGCCAGCTGTAGCACGTCCACCACAACCTCCGTGGTCAGCCTCTGAGCCAGGTCCTTCTTGCACGCGCGCTTCAGCTGTGGGACCATGTACACGTGTGACAGCGCCAATAGGTGGATCGCGTACTTCTCCAGATGATCCGCGTCGCATCTGATCAATATCAACCAAAACCAGGGGTATTTTCGTCATTGTTCGATCTATAATTGACTCTATATTTGTTATTTTTTTTTCTTTACATTTGGCTTGGGTCTTTGAATATTCTTTCTTCGTCTTTATATTCGCTTTTTAAATTTTCAATGATTTTATAATAAGCGTCTATATGGAATGTTTCTTTTTAAGAGTTAAGACTAATTGTTTTATTTAACGCGTTTCAGAGCAATGACTTTCTCAGCCGTCAGATCTACGGACGGTCGCGATTGAAACAGAATCACACGAACCTTGAAGTGTAGAGGAACCGAACGAATGAAACGACGGCGTCTCGGGGAACGCCGAGGATCGGGATGAGCCTCTCTGACCTCCGGTGCTTACGTGGCCGGTCTATAATACTCTCGAACACCGGCGAAACCGAAACCTTCAATAAATAAAAATTGAAAAGATTATATCAGATTCTTTCGTTCGAGCACTTTCAGAGGAATCAGAGAAGTAGCGAAAATGGACATGATTCGGTACCAGAACGCTGGAATGTACGGGGATTCTGATTCCGTCGGAGGTGAGAATCTGAACATCGGATTCAGGCAGGTCTCTGAGGTTCGATTCCGTTCCGTACAGATCCTCGGTTGAGTAAGAATCGGTTTCCATTTGCTAGAGAAATTTTGGAAGATGATATTAAAAAAAGTGTTAAAGATTTAGGGTTTTCACTTTTTTTGGATGAAGATGAGCAATGGACGTATGTTGTTGAAGAAAGATTGAGGTCTGTCTGAGGCTTTATAGGCAGAAAATTGTGAGAAATACAGAGATATGAAATAATGTGATACAAATTGACAGGTAAGCAATGATTCAATTGCGTTGGCTAGAAGTTACACGCGAGTATTAGCGCGTGGAAATCAGACGCCCATGTTGAGGAGAAAAAGAAGAAAAGATAGCGAATCACGTGTTTGAATTAGAGACCTTAAATAAATACGTGGTAATCCAAATCCAAGACTAGTGGAGATATTATCTAATTATTTAATTCGCTGGTTTAATATTTGTCAACTTTCTTATATTTTTTATGGTGATAGACAAACAATTATAAAACTTGTTGTATGTATTCTCTTTTATTTGCTGAAAATAAAAAAAATAATTAAGTAATTGTTTGCACGTCTCATTGTGGAGCACAAATTTCACTTTTAGTCTATGTGGTGGAAAATTCATTTCTTGCCACATGTTGGTAAGAAATTGAACCAAACAAACATACAATGAATTGAGTACTAATGAAGCAAATGCAAAAGATTGATGATTTGACATATGTTTTTAACGAAGTAACTTGAGCCGTTGAGTGTTGAGATATTTTCAAATAGATTTAATAAGATATTTTTTTAAACCACATCAACTTTTATTTTATTTCTTTTTTATAGTTGAACTTTTATTTTTAATTATTGGAATTTTTGAAATTAAAGCTTGTAATACTAAATTATCATCGAGAAGCGCGTGGAGTGGAAGAATAGGAAATGTCAATAAATCTGATGAATTGCCTACTTGGATTTGTTTTATTAAATGTATATTAAATTGGTATGTGTGATTGTATGGACAACTTTTTGGATCCGACGTGTAATGGGATAAAACCGAAACCGGGCTCACTAATGAGAAATGTCCAAAATGGGCTTAACCCTTCAAGAAAAGCCCTCGAAATAAAACGGCTCTTGAGAATCAGAAGAACCATCGAGGATCCGAAAAGGAAATCCCACGTGTCACCTTCGGCTTTATCCACTCACACCTCAACGTGACTCGCCACTTGGCAGACAGTAACAAAGGCATCGGTTGCCACGTGTTTATCAGCTGTGGACAGTTCCAGCGGCTTGTCTCGGATTTAACGAATCAATAGATGACACGTACAGAGTTTGTTTTTGGTCTCCGTGGTTTCTGTGACGCCATTGGTGCCGTACCTAGGATTTAATTAATTCAATGAAATTTTAGAATGATTAAATAATTAAAATTCCTATTAGAATATATGTCTGAGCCGACAGGAGATTTTTAAGGTGCAATAGACCTACGGTGGTGCGCCGCGGTGTCGGATAACAACGAATCCGAAGCAAATTTTTAATTTCTTTTTTTAGATTATAATAATTTTTATAATATTTATATGTTTTTTTTTTTTAAAAGGATATTTATATGTTTTTTTTACTATAGAGGAGTTGAAATTGAATATATATGTTGTTGCTTGGAGGATTCTGATCTGACATTAATATTAGGAAAGAAATAGGAAGAGGTTGTTGGTATGACCGGACTATATCAAATTATCAATTCATATAATATATTTCCCACTCGATACACTTATTGGTAGAGTAATAATAAACTAGCTCAAATGAGACGACTTTTGGATTACTTTTTGACTAGTTGGAAAAGAAGATTACGTGGAGAGATGTAAATGGACCATTTCATGAAAGGCTAACAAAGCATTGCTTGACTTGTAATCTGCTTTATATAACATTGTCATGGTTTTGTTGGTTCTCGTGGTAAACATGTTTTTCTGTTCTTTTCATTTTTGTGAATCGGTGTAAAAGATTATATGCGTATGGACTAAACTTTAGAGTTAGACTATAGTTTTTAAGGCTAAACTTCATGCTTAATTAACATGTTTTTTACTTTGTTTGTTTGTAAATAAATGAAAAGGAATATGTGCATGGTTGATGTTAAACGTGGCCTAACGGTAGCGGGACGAGACGGAATCCCCGCAACCGTTAGGCACAATAACGAGAGCGGGACTCCCGTTACTGTAATGGTAACGGGACGGGAGTCCCGTTATCTACACTAACGGGACGCGGTGGTCCCGTTAATCCCGGCCGGCCTTTTTTTTTTTTTTTTTTATTCTAGCCGTTGGATCTTTTATCCAACGGCCGAAAAAAAAAGAGCAGTTATTTTTTTTACCGTTTTTTATAGCCGTTGGAGGCAATCTCGGACCATTTTTTAATTTTTTTTTTTACCCATTGTTGTCGGTCCGTCTCGGACCGACGAGAACTAAGGCATCGCTTAGATCCACGCGACCGGTGCAAGGCCCGCACAGCGGCTCCCGGCCGGCCAAGTGCCGTCCGGCCAGCTCCCGGCCGGCGGCCGCCCGGCGTATGACCGGCCCAAGGCCGGCGCTGGCCAAGGCCGGCTCTCCAAGGCCGGCGCTGGCCAAGGCCGGCGCTCCAAGGCCGGCCCTCCACGGCCGGCGCTCCAAGGCCGGCCCTCCACGGCCGGCGCTCCAAGGCCGGCCTTCCACGGCCGGCGCTCCAAGACCGGCCTTCCACGGCCGGCGCTCCAAGACCGGCCCTCCATGGCCGGCGCTCCAAGGCCGGCCTTCCACGGCCGGCGCTCCAAGACCGGCCTTCCACGGCCGGCGCTCCAAGACCGGCCCTCCACGGCCGGCGCTCCAAGGCCGGCCTTCCACGGCCGGCGCTCCAAGACCGGCCTTCCACGGCCGGCGCTCCAAGGCCGGCCCTCCACGGCCGGCGCTCCAAGGCCGGCCTTCCACGGCCGGCGCTCCAAGACCGGCCCTCCACGGCCGGCGCTCCAAGGCCGGCCTTCCACGGCCGGCGCTCCAAGACCGGCCCTCCACGGCCGGCGCTCCAAGGCCGGCCCTCCACGGCCGGCGCTCCAAGGCCGGCCCTCCACGGCCGGCGCTCCAAGACCGGCCCTCCACGGCCGGCGCTCCAAGGCCGGCCTTCCACGGCCGGCGCTCCAAGACCGGCCTTCCACGGCCGGCGCTCCAAGACCGGCCTTCCACGGCCGGCGCTCCAAGGCCGGCCCTCCACGGCCGGCGCTCCAAGGCCGGCCCTCCAAGGCCGGCGCTCCAAGGCCGGCCTTCCAAGGCCGGCCCTCGGCCAAGGGGTTCCTCAAACACCTCTTGGCCGCCTATAAATATGAGGGTCTCTCCCTCGACCCAGGTAATCCATTCTTGAGTACTGAAACGCTGTCGAACTCGTAGCTCGCTCGTTTCTCTCAAGTCTCGGCCTCTAAACACCCCCAAAACCTCTATACTCCACCTCAATCACACTAATGTTGAGCGTCGGAGAGGTAAACAGGGGCACCCCCCCTGTTTCCCCTTTGTAGTTCACATGTTCTCTACTCCTTTTCAGGTACTCTGACGAACTCAAGGGACATCCACAGCTAAGGGACGGCTTGGGATACCAAGCCCGACACGCTCGAGTCAAGACGAGACCACTTGGTCTGGCCTTGGGTCTAACCGTCTTTGGCTCCTAAATAGTTGTCCGGAAAACAGCGACAACATTTTGGCGCTAGAAGGAGGGGATCTCTCGACCTTGGCAACACATCCCCTCTACCAGTCTACTTCTCACTTCTACGACTCTCGAGAGATGAGTCGTAGCCCCGCCACCTCCGTGGGCGCCCGAGCGACTAGCTCGAGGCACGACCTCAAAAGCTCCGCGCACCGTCTCGAAGGGCAACCTCGTGATAACGAGAGCCAGCCCCGAGACCCGGCGAATGACCCCGAGGCCGCAGTCCGAGAGGACACGGCTCGGAGGCTCGCCGAGCTCCTAGACCGCCCCGGCGTCACCGGCACACTCATCGCCGACCTCCTCGACTCCAACAACGTCGACGACGTCAACCTCGAGACCAACCTCGACCTCGCTATTCATGAAAGTGGACACGCGCGCACGCCTCCAAGGGGACACCCTCGGGCGGCCGCGTCAAAACGTCAACTTTCTGGTGAGCACGCACACACGCCCTCGAGGGGACACCCTCGGGCGACCACGTCAAGGCATCAAAGCTCGCACAATGCCCGAGGACGCTCGACCTCGAGGTCCCGAAAGGGACGCTCCAAGCTCACCATCCGCGTCCAAAACCCTTGTGAAGGTGACGACGTCGATGGTCTCGGCCTCCGCCAAAGGCGTCGCCTGAGTGGTGCGCCCTTAACAAGGGTGATAGGGACGGCCTCCGGAGACTTGAGAGACCGCCTCAACTCTCAAAGAAAGGATCCCGAGTTCGACTTGAGAGAAAAGCTCAACGCCCGACGCGAGACCGCGATCATCTTGGGGCAGCAACCACCCAACATTGATCGAACACTCGATCAAGAGCGCGCAGCCGCGCTTGTGATGCCGGCCGTTGGTCCCGGGTCACGAAGGAAAAGGCGCCGGAAAGGTCAAGTCCCTAACGACCACCCTTCTCCAGCCCCGAAGCGGTCCTTCGTCCCGCTCAACACAACGCCCGACCGGATCCTGCGCTTACGCCGCGATGAGCTGGGAAGCCCCGCTCCACTCACAAAGGACCCCGCGAAGCGAGATTGAAGTCGGTTCTGCGAATACCACAAAGATCACGGGCACGCGACGGTCGAATGCAAGCAGCTCAAGAAGCGAATTGATTCCCTAATTCGAGTTGGGAATCTCAGGGAATTCGTCGCGTCTACTAGCAAGCCATGATGGTCGCGACTTCGACATTCACGCCCGAACTCGATCGGCTTCGTGGTCACTTTCATTTCAAAAGTGTAATTTCCTTTTTTTCAAAAAAGGCCAAGTGCCATGACAAGCTGTAATGACCCCCTTATTGCAATAAAGAGTTATTTCACACATGAAAAAATGTAACGCATGCTATTGTATACCTCTAACGTGAGAGTTTCTCAACCTTTGTCTCACAAACGCAAGAAACTCGGGGGGCTAACAGTGACCAACGCTCAATCAAAACGCTCAATCAAAAAACAATTCAACAACAACTCAAAAAATAAAAATAAGAGAGACTCTTCACATGTCTCCTCGAGATGAATTCATTCCTCGAGTCGAGCTACGAGTCCGCGAGTCGACCGATACTCCTCGCGCTGACTCTTCACAAAACTCCTCGTGAAAGCTCTACGTGAGTCCTCGAGTCGAGTTCGAGTCCACGAGTCGACCAATACTCCTCGTTCCGACTCTTCGCATGTCTCCTCGAGATGAATTCATTCCTCGAGTCGAGCTACGAGTCCGCGAGTCGACCGGTACTCCTCGCGCCGACTCTTCACAAAACTCCTCGTGAAAGCTCTACGTGAGTCCTCGAGTCGAGTTCGAGTCCACGAGTCGACCAATACTCCTCGTTCCGACTCTTCGCATGTCTCCTCGAGATGAATTCATTCCTCGAGTCGAGCTACGAGTCCGCGAGTCGACCGGTACTCCTCGCGCCGACTCTTCACAAAACTCCTCGTGAAAGCTCTACGTGAGTCCTCGAGTCGAGTTCGAGTCCACGAGTCGACCAATACTCCTCGTTCCGACTCTTCGCATGTCTCCTCGAGATGAGTTCATTCCTCGAGTCGAGCTCCGAGTCCGCGAGCCGACCGATACTCCTCGCGACGACTCTTCACGAAACTCCTCGTGCAGGCTCTACATGAGTCCTCGAGTTGAGTCCCAAGCCCACAAGTCAACTAACTATTCCTCGTGCAGGCTCTACATGAGCCCTCGAGTTGAGTCTTGAGTTCGCGCTCGCCGCCCAGCTCGTCGGCCGATAGGCAACGAGTTACAAATGGGTTCAAGGCTTGCGTCCGCTGGGGCGTATCTGGTCAAGCCAGCGCCCACGGGAAACCTCGCCACGCAAATGTGGCATCGCGCTCGCCGCCCAGCTCGTCGGCCGAAAGGCAACGAGTTACAAATGGGTTCAAGGCTTGCGTCCGCCAGGGCGTATCTGGTCTAGCCAGCGTCCACGGGAAACCTCGCCACACAAATGTGGCATCGCGCTCGCCGCCCAGCTCGTCGGCCGATAGGCAACGAGTTACAAATGGGTTCAAGGCCTGCGTCCGCCAGGGCGTATCTGGTCAAGCCAGCGTCCACGGGAAACCTCGCCACACAAATGTGGCATCGCGCTCGCCGCCCAGCTCGTCGGCCGACAGGCAACGAGTTACAAATGGGTTCAAGGCTTGCGTCCGCCAGGGCGTATCTGGTCAAGCCAGCGTCCACGGGAAACCTCGCCACGCAAATGTGGCATCGCGCTCGCCGCCCAGCTCGTCGGCCGAAAGGCAACGAGTTACAAATGGGTTCAAGGCTTGCGTCCGCCAGGGCGTATCTGGTCAAGCCAGCGTCCACGGGAAACCTCGCCACACAAATGTGGCGTCGCGCTCGCCGCCCAGCTCGTCGGCCGACAGGCAACGAGTTACAAATGGGTTCAAGGCTTGCGTCCGCCTGGGCGTATCTGGTCAAGCCAGCGTCCACGGGAAACCTCGCCACACAAATGTGGCATCGCGCTCGCCGCCCAGCTCGTCGGCCGACAGGCAACGAGTTACAAATGGGTTCAAGGTCTGCGTCCAAAACAAAAAAGATGTGCAAATCGATTATGCCTTCGTTGGCAAATCGAGAAAAGTAAGACGCGCACAAAACAAAAAAGACGTGCAAATCGATTATGCCTTCGTTGGCAAATCGAGAAAAGTAAGACGCGCACAAAACAAAAAAGACGTGCAAATCGATTATGCCTTCGTTGGCAAATCGAGAAAAGTAAGACGCGCACAAAACAAAAAAGACGTGCAAATCGATTATGCCTTCGTTGGCAAATCGAGAAAAGTAAGACGCGCACAAAACAAAAAAGACGTGCAAATCGATTATGCCTTCGCTGGCGAGTCGAGAAAAGTAAGACGCGCACAAAACAAAAAAGACGTGCAAATCGATTATGCCTTCGTTGGCAAATCGAGAAAAGTAAGACGCGCACAAAACAAAAAAGACGTGCAAATCGATTATGCCTTCGTTGGCAAATCGAGAAAAGTAAGACGCGCACAAGACAACAAAAGACGTGCAAATCGGTTATGCCTTCGTTGGCAAGTCGAGAAAGCAAGACGCGCACAACACGGTAAAGCTGTGCTAATCAATCACGCCCTCATTGATAGATCGAGAAAATGAGCCACGCACGATCAACCCGGAACAAAAGTCGCCCCTCGCGACGCGCGAAGGCCATTCCTCATGACCCAAACCCAATCCATATGAAAGCGTGGATTTTGAGTTTCCACTCGATCTACGCTCGACCAGAAACTCGGGGGGCTAATGTTGTCGGTCCGTCTCGGACCGACGAGAACTAAGGCATCGCTTAGATCCACGCGACCGGTGCAAGGCCCGCACAGCGGCTCCCGGCCGGCCAAGTGCCGTCCGGCCAGCTCCCGGCCGGCGGCCGCCCGGCGTATGACCGGCCCAAGGCCGGCGCTGGCCAAGGCCGGCTCTCCAAGGCCGGCGCTGGCCAAGGCCGGCGCTCCAAGGCCGGCCCTCCACGGCCGGCGCTCCAAGGCCGGCCTTCCACGGCCGGCCTTCCACGGCCGGCGCTCCAAGACCGGCCTTCCACGGCCGGCGCTCCAAGACCGGCCCTCCATGGCCGGCGCTCCAAGGCCGGCCTTCCACGGCCGGCGCTCCAAGACCGGCCTTCCACGGCCGGCGCTCCAAGACCGGCCCTCCACGGCCGGCGCTCCAAGGCCGGCCTTCCACGGCCGGCGCTCCAAGACCGGCCCTCCACGGCCGGCGCTCCAAGGCCGGCCTTCCACGGCCGGCGCTCCAAGACCGGCCCTCCACGGCCGGCGCTCCAAGGCCGGCCCTCCACGGCCGGCGCTCCAAGACCGGCCCTCCACGGCCGGCGCTCCAAGGCCGGCCTTCCACGGCCGGCGCTCCAAGACCGGCCTTCCACGGCCGGCGCTCCAAGGCCGGCCCTCCACGGCCGGCGCTCCAAGGCCGGCCCTCCAAGGCCAGCGCTCCAAGGCCGGCCTTCCAAGGCCGGCCCTCGGCCAAGGGGTTCCTCAAACACCTCTTGGCCGCCTATAAATATGAGGGTCTCTCCCTCGACCCAGGTAATCCATTCTTGAGTACTGAAACGCTGTCAAACTCGTACCTCGCTCGTTTTTCTCAAGTCTCGGCCTCTAAACACCCCCAAAACCTCTATACTCCACCTCAATCACACTAATGTTGAGCGTCGGAGAGGTAAACAGGGGCACCCCCCCTGTTTCCCCTTTGTAGTTCACATGTTCTCTACTCCTTTTCAGGTACTCTGACGAACTCAAGGGACATCCACAGCTAAGGGACGGCTTGGGATACCAAGCCCGACACGCTCGAGTCAAGACGAGACCACCTGGTCTGGCCTTGGGTCTAACTGTCTTTGGCTCCTAAATAGTTGTCCGGAAAACAGCGACAACACCCATTTATTTCTAAAATCTATAACCCATTTCATTCATTTTCTTCACACATTTCTCTCATACTCTCTCAATCTCAATCTCAAACTCTTTAACTCTCAAGCTCTCAATATCAATTTTTCATGGCATCTTCATCCCACAACCGAGGAGGTCGAAGGGGAAGAGCTTCCCAAGGTCAACAAATGCACCGATTTGAAGAAAAGTGGTTGCACTTGTCTCAAAACGCCTCCGACCTAAACACCAAATACAGTTTCGATCCAAATTATGTTGCTCCTACTTTCGCCCATTCTGAATTCACCGAAATTCCAAACACCCAAGTGCCACTCAAATGGATCCCGAGCAAGCCTATCATGCTCAAATTCCGCCATCCGAAGTGGCTTATGAAGCATTTCAAGAATACGAGCAATATATGCGTGAATCCTAAAATCCAAATGAAGAAGAAGATGACGATGAAACCCAAAATCCAAATGAAGAAGAGGAGGAGGAGGAAGAAGAAGACCTACCACCACCTCCACCTCAACGTTGAAGTCAAAGTCAAAGCGATCCTGCCGTTAGTGTGCCACGACCTCGACAACGTGAACAACAAGAGGAGACACAACAACGACGACAACGACAAGCACGACAACAACAATAACAACAACCACCACCTCAACAACAACAACCACCACCTCAACAACAACAACAACAACCACCTCAACAATCACAACGACCACCACGACGTCGAAGTAGATCCGTTGTGTGGACGTTCTTTGAAGAGGTGACTACGAACGACGAAAAAGCCGGAAAATGTCATAATTGTGGCAAAATCTTCAGCGCTCACAACACAAGAGTCAGGACGTCGCTCTTGTGGAGTCATCACAGGCACTGCCAGGGGACGCAATCTGGAGCCTCGTCAAGCGCTGTAAGTAATATCGATCCTGTAGTCTTTAGATGTGATTTAGTAGAATACTTTGTTTCCACCGATCAATCTTATAGTCATATCGAATCTCAAGGCTTTGTTAGATTCATGAGTTCTATAATTCCAAACGTTCAAATCATGTCTAGGAAAGCCTTGAGATCCGATATCCTAAAATGGTTTTTAGGAGAAAAGGAACAAATGAAAGCCACAATATCATCTGGTAGGTATAGTGTAGCATTAACCTCGGATATATGGACTGGTCAATCAAAGATGGATTTCATGAGTGTTGTAGTGCATAACATGGACGATGATTGGAACCTCCACAAACGTATCATAGCCTTTAAGAGGATAGAAGGTTCTCATACTAGTCAAAACATCTTAGATATCATAGTTAGTGTTATAGCTGAGTGGGGTTTGACCAACAGGATTATCTCCGTAACCTTAGATAATGCCACAAACAACAACGCCATGGTTAGAGAGTTAAAAGATAGACTTCATTGTGACGATACCCTTTTGCATCAACGATGCACTACCCATATCATAAACCTTATAGTTCAAGCTGGAGCCGCTAGTTATGACCCTTCCATCAACAAAATTAGGTATTACATTAGTTGGATCAATAGTTCAACCTCTAGAGTAGACGAGCTTAAGAGACGCCTTAGACACAACGGTCTCCAAGAGCGCACCTTTCATCTAGATAACAAAACTAGGTGAAATTCTACCTTTCTCAGGTTGACCAACGAGCATTATGTCAATGTTATTGTTTCTTACATTAACAGTGAACATGACGATGACGCTATTACCGAATATGATATTAAGATGGCTGAATCATTTGTTTCTTTTCTTGACGTTTTTTTACAAAGAAACTTGTTATCTTTTCACTGTTTACACTCCTACTTCTTTTCTCGGTCTTCATACTATGACCGCAATTGCTGTGCATTTTGATAAGTATAAAAACGAAACAATTTTTGAAGATTGTATTCAAGCAATGAGAGACAAGTTTCTAAAATATTGGGGGGCTGGAAAGGTTCCATTATTATACAGTTTTGGAGCCATTCTAGAATACCGATGTAAAATTGGTGGATTAAAAAAGTTTCTTAAGTACATTAGAAATCATTTAGAGGATCAAGATTACATTGCATTTGATCTTGCGAGGATCGTGCAAGCTTTTTATGATCTTTTTAGGGTTTACGAAGCGAAACTCCTACCGCAATATCGAACGCAGCCAAGTCAATCACAGACGCAATATCCAAGAAGACACCAATACACGAATGTGTTCGTCAACGCGCCTTCTTATAGCCCATCTCCTCAACAACATGAAGGTGGGACAAGTCAACCGAGGTCGAGCCCAACCGACACACGTTCTCATCCCGAGATACAAGAGTACGATCGGAACGAGTTGGTCAAACCGGATGACGAAGCCATCCACCTCTTGGTTTGGTGGAGACAGAACGCAAGGAGGTTCTCGGTCTTGTCATCTATGGCACAAGACATCGTCACCATCCCTGTTTCAACCGTGTCATCTGAGGCGGCTTTTACTAGCGCAAGACGCATCCTCGACGATAGAAGATGTAGCTTGAAACCGGAGATGGTTGAAGCATTGACATGTGGTAAGGATTGGATTCAACATAGAAATCGAGCACAAGAAACATTCATGTGCTTTGATATTCTTGACGATTTTGAAGTTGATTTTGCAAATGTAAACATCAATGCTTAGTCTAACTTGTATAACTAAGGGATATCCCGACTCTTGTCTGGGATAATTTTTCAAATAATTAACGAGGTAAGGGGTGCTCTTTTTCCTCACCGTCGCACCTTTTTAGGGGTCGGTGGGGTTTTTTAGGAGACCCATTTTTTAATTGACATTATTCTTTATTATTTCTTTCTACTCATTTAGTTTTAAATCCTTTCAATTATATCATTCTATATAATTATTTAAAATCTTTTAAAAACTTTTTTTTTTAATTATTTTTTCTTTTATTTTAACCTAACGGGGTCCGAATCTTGTTAGGCGGTACCCCGCTCCTGTCCCGTTACTTAACGGAACGGGACTCCCGTTTGGTCAAATAACAGGAGTCCAGGCGGGGGCGGTAGCGGGAGACGTGGTATCTTCCGCTAATCCACGTTTAGTTGATGTTTTTTGATGTTGGACTTCGTCCTCCATCTAACGCACAAGGGATTTGGTCCAGTACAAGTTAATTGGCTCAAATGCATGCTTTTTGTCTTGGGCAGGTTTAATCAGCTCTCAAGGCCAAAAGGCAGTGATAATTTTGGTCCACAATGCTGGCCGACAGCTCGTAATTAGCTATGAAATGCAACAAATGCCAACGACACGCACCAATAGTCAGGGAGCCTGCAGAAATGATTCGCGTCGAGTTCATCGACAACTCGCAATTGGCAATTGGCTATAAGATAGATTTCATCGAAGAAAGGCACTGGCACTGATTCGCATCCAAGGGTATCAATGAACCACAGCTCGTTATTATAACTCAAAGGTTAGGAAGAGACGATTCTCCGAGAGGGAACTCATCTTTAGGTGCGTTTTTCAAAATACGGCCGAACTTAACTATGGCAAACTAAGCACCAACTGGGAAAAGTCATACATGGTAACTTGCATGTTCAGACCTGGAGTCTACGAACTGGAAACAATGAATGGCGTCCTGGTGTTCCGCACTTGGAGTGCCCAACACTCGCGAAAATATTTCTACTAAACAACAGACCAACATCGAACTACGTCACGACCTGATCCCACTAATTGGGTATGTAGGCAGCCCGCAAAGGCACAGTCGCCCTTCTTCTTCATCTTATATTTGTCAAAATTCGCCTAAGTCCGCTTCACTTTGTCTTTTTAAGGCTTAGAAGTAGAACGTCTGTTGGTGGTGGAGGTCTGGTGGTGGTGGTCTGGCGGAGGTCTGGTGGTGGTGGTTTAGCGGAGGTCTGGTGGTGGTGGTGGTCTAGTTCGAGAGAGGTCAAAGCGATGCCGGAGAAGACGAAGGCGATCTGGTGGTGGTCGGATTGAAGAGCAGAGACATATATGTCTGTTTGTTTAGAGAGAAGTGAAAATCAAAGAAAGAGGTGGAGAAGAAGAGTTTAATTGGGCATGACCTATTTTTTGGATGCGACTAGTCGCAGCATCCGAAAGACATTAAATTAAAATAAATCAACGTCATCAAATGAACGAAAATAATAGGGACAAAAATATTCCTCTTTAAATTTGGACTTTTGGATGCGACTGACCCCAATGTCGCATCCAAAAGTTAGCCGACGCCAATGACTCAAATTCTCGATGACCCAAATTCTTGAGAGATGTCAATTGACGTCGGCTTTTTGATGTTCTCGATGCCAAATGCGACTTTTTGTTGTTCTCGAGGAATTGCATCAAATCTTCCTAGCACTCTTCATGTTGAGTCGTATGCTCAATACCCTCCCTCCGTAAGTCCTCGAAGCAATTCCTCGAGAACATCAACTCGGACTTCAAAAGAGTGACTTCTTGGCTGGAACAAGCTTGATATTTTTCCACACAAGTCCAAACTGCTTCAATCTCCTTGAAACTAGCCCGGAAAAAGAGGATCGTATTATCGGCAAACATCAAGTAGGATATACTTGAGGCCTTATTTCCAATGCGAATCTCATGAACAAAACCTCTTTTTTCCTCACGGAAAAGTAATCTACTCAACACTTCGGATGCCATAATGAAAAGATAAGGATATAGTTGATCACCTTGTCAGAGGCTTCTTTCGAGCTTGGTCGGATTGAGGGGACTTCCACTAAGGAGAATCTTTGCTCGAAGCCGAGCACACACATTGCTCGATGATCTCCACAACTCTATCGAAAAGCCATAACAGGTAACCGTCGTCATGAGGACGATGTAAGCGGCATCCATGCTTTCTTCCAACTCTAAAGATGAGGAAAAGCGTTGAATGCTCCGACGAGTGGGTTCCTAACAATATTCCAATATCGCTTATAGAAGATGCCTTGAAGAACTTCTGGACATGGGGTTTTACGGTCCGTATTTTCAGTTTTATAAAAATGACGACTTTATATATTAGAATACATAACTATGTCATATTTATTTATTTTGTTGATTTTTTATTCAATACAATTGTGAGAGTCAAAACTCAAAACGAAGAAAAACTCACCAAAAAGAATAAATGTGATATAACTATGTATTTTAAAGTATAATATCATTATTTTTATAAAGTTAAGAGTACAAAAATGATATTTTTTAAAATTAAAGATACAAGATTAACATTTCACTTAAACTAAGAGCATAACGCGTCATTTTCCCTAGACCAACTTCAAAATTTGTAGTTACGAAACCTACCACATAATAGACGTAGATGTGTCTATAAAATAAATAACTCCGAGCACTTTTCATATGCACTACATTGCAATCAAAATTTGTCACGTTGGTTGGTGCCATTAATATTTATTACAACCACGCCTTCGTATAGTACGCTTTATTCTACTTTTTCCAGCTGAAATAAAACGACCTTTTGTATTTTATTACAAACTTATTCCCTTTCCCGAGACTGACTTACTCAACCTTTTCGCTTCCGGATGGGACGATGGAAATGTTTGAGGTTTGATCTCTTCAAATTCAATGGTTAAATGAAGTCATGTCTTTTCACTTTTTGAAAGAGTATATGACAAACACATCATACTTCCCATGATCTTCAAATTATTTATTTATTTATTTTTTTTTTTTGTGGAATGTCTTATTACTCTAATGTATTCACAAGGTCGAGGTGGTTGTAAAGTGCAACAAGTTGTATATTAAATTTCGGAAACTAAAGAGGGTACATATATACAGTAAATGCTATATTGGATATGATAAAAAAAAAATTAATGTTTCAACTGCTACATTATTTTTAAGAAAAAGTAATCCAAGCTGAGATCCTACAATTTATTGGATAAGGCCCTATAACAACATTGAAAAAGTTCAACCATATACCTATTTTTTATTTGAGTAATAAAGTTTCTCTAAATTTGTTGGATAGGTTCTGAGCATGTATGTGTGAGATAAGCATGCAACTGCAACTAATCTATTTTTTTTTTTTTTTTTTTTTTTTTTATTATTAAAACTAAACCGTGCGGTTCATATTAAACCCTACAGGCGGCAATAAAAAACGAAATTTAAATTTAATATTAAAGAAGATTCCTCTCTTTTTTTATTATTATAATAAATGGGGTCCCGATTGAGTAAGATTGATAATAGAAACTTTGGGGTTATTCACATTATTCCCATTAAATCTCCACAAGGGAAGGAGTCCATCCATTTCGGAATCTGTCGATCCGAAGGGATGCATAAACCTGCTCCGTGACCATGAACTTACTCCCGGAAATTTTCCCGGAGCTCGGTTTACAATTTAGGGGTGAAACTGGATCGGTTCGGTTCGGTTTTTGATATTTTTAGTATCCGAATCCGAATTTTCGGTTTTTAAAAACTCGGTCCAGTATCCGGTCCAATTTAGTCTAAAACCGAAATTCGGTTATCCGAATATTGGGTTATCTGGTTTCTTAAATCCAGTATCCAGTCCAGTATCCAATTTTTAAAATTCGGTTATCCAGTTTGTAAAATTTCAGATTCAGTTTAATATCCGGTTTTATAAAACGGATATCCAGTTTCTAAAATCCAAATCCGGTTTGTAAAAAATCAAAAAACGAGTACAAACGACTCTTATAAAGCTCCAAAATGACAATACATAATCTAAAATTGAGTAAAAAAATAAAATTAAAACGGACACTCGTCTCCAACTACCTGCACATGTAAATATCATAATATAAAATTAAAATTACAACCCTAATGATCATAATAAATCATACAACAATTGAATTTGTATGTTACCTTTATAGATCACATAATCAAGTTGTAGTAGCAGTAAGAGTTGATATATGAGAAGTTTGTTATTCTATGACAACTTGACCATCATCTGTTAATAATAATGACATAAATTTAAAATAAATTTGTTTTAATAAACAAACTATAAATGAATATGTAAAATAAAATATCAAATTAATTATCTTACCTGAAACAACTTGCTTAGAATCATTTAGTGCTTCCACTTCATCCACGTATTCTCACAATACAACAAGATCTTTGTACGAGCTCAACCAACTTTTAGTGCAAATCAATGCTTCCACCATTCTCGGAGACAAAGAACTTCGAAAAGGATCTAGAATGCGACCACTTGTGGAGAAAACCGATTCGGAAGCAACTGTTGACATCGGAGCTGCAAGAACATCTCTAGCCATACGCGACAAATTTGGATACTTGATGAAATTGATCTTCCACCATCCCAAAAGATCAAAGTAGTTGTCCAGATTCAAGTTTTTTAATATATATTTATTTTTAATTAAAAAAATCGGTTAAATAACCGATATCCAGATTTTCCCAAAATCAAATTTGATATCCGGTCCAGTTTTGTAAACCGAATCGGTTATCCAAATCAGAATTTCGGTTAGCTGACGTGGCTCCAAATTTCGGTTTCGGTTCGATTTGGATATCGGTTTTATTCGATTTTCGGTTTGGTTTTGTACAGTCGTAGTTTACATAACGATGTGTATTTTTCTTTTATAAAAAAAAGCTAAAGTATTAAGTTTATAAACAAAATAGTCAAATTTTGATATCATCAATGAAAAAAAAAATATTGACAACTGTATATGAGACATTTAGTCCCATATATGAATCTATACACATTGGAAATAATTACACTTACACATGATACTTGCAAAAAAATAAAATAAAATTAAACTTCTGCTATTTTACTTATTTTTTTAGATAATTTTGGCCATTTCGCAAATTCATTAATTTAAATTGGCTAATAAATACATCTTGCACCAGAGCGTCAGGATAATATATACGGCTCAAGAAATACTATGTACTAATATAAAAGAAGTAAACTAAAATGCTTTATAAAGTTTTTTTTATGATTTTTTAAAGGAAAAATCGTACAAAATAGCCATTTGAAACTTATTGATTATCAAAATAGCTAAAGTTTCAACTTTGCAGGAAAGTAGTCAAATTTACGTTTTCCAATTTTTTTTACAAAGATTAAATTTTTGACGATTATTATAAGCAATTTATCACTTTAAAAAAAATAATCTTGGGGTCAATTTTTTTTTAAGGGCAGTGTAGCTTTATAGCCAATCCCTTCTTGTTGGGTATAACCCTTAACCACAAGTCGTGCTTTGAACGTCTCGACGTTCCCATCCGGACCCATTTTCTTCTTGTATATCCACTTACACCATACGGGTTTAATCCCTTCAGGAATGTATAAAAGTTTCCAGACTTTGTTGACATACATCGAGTGCATTTCAACTTTCATGGCGTCAAGCCAACTGTTTGATTCAGAACAAGCCATTGCTTGGATATAGGAAACAGGGTCATCCATGTCAGAGACGGCTACGAGAGTATCCCCATAGGACATGTACCTGTCAGGCTTTTGAGTAGCCCTCCCACTACGTCGAAGTACTACTTGACGAGATTCTGATGAGTTAGGTTATGTTTCAGTTGGGGTAAGAACAGTTCTTACAGATGAGGTAGAAGCTTCTTCACCTAACTATTCTTCAAGCACAATTTTGCTTCTAGGTTTTACATCTTTCATAAAGTCCTCCTCAAGGAAACGAGCATTCGTGCTAACGAAAGTCTTATCGTCATCGGGACTATAAAAAGTAAAACCTTTGGTTTCCTTTGGATATCCAACGAACAGACACAATTCTGACCTACTAGTCAACTTGCTATTCTTTTGCCTAAACACGTGTGCGGGGCAACCCCAAATTTTGACGCGGCCAATATTTACTTTACGGCCTGTCCATCGTTCATAAGGAGTACCAGGAACCGTTTTAGACGGAACTTGGTTCAGAATGTAAGCGGCTGTTTCGAGGGCATATCCCAAAAAGGAAAGAGGGAGTGATGAGTAACTTGTTGGAATTGATCTAGGGTTTAAGAAAAAGTTTAACGCTTCGGGTAAGTGGCAAAATTTTAAAAATTTTCTTTTAACTAGTAAAACGTTTTTACTAAGCTAGACAAAGAGCAAGCACATGTAAATAAAAACTAATATGAGCATTAAATATTACTAACCTTTCTTGAAGCTTGAACATTGAGAAGCTTTTGGAAAGTTGCAACGTTCGTCTCCCTCGCAGCACGTCTCTCTTCCTTTCCTCGTTAACTCGAGCAACCACGAAAGTTTCTATCACTAAATCACTCAAGATAAAAAGGAATTAGTGTGTGGGCACTTTTAAACACTACGACTTAAGAACGAGTCTTGAAGTCGAAGAGCTAAATGTTGTCGCAAGAAAATGAACAACTATTGAAAACCTAGGGCGGTTCGATCCAAGGCCGGACCAAGTGATCGCACCCGGGCCAAGAGTGTGAACTCGAAAGTCTCGAGCTAGGTTTTCTCCGATCAACCCGCCTCTCGGGAGAGGTAGGGGGTGAGGAGGAAGAGTGACCGTGCCTTGGGTGTCGGCTGCCTACGTACCCGTGTGTGGGATCAGGTCAGAACGTAGTTCAAGCATGTAAGACGCAGTATGAGGCGCAGAGCCTTAATGGAGAAGCGTACTCGACGAAGGAGACGGTGCGCGGAGAAGTCCTCGGCAACGTCTCAGAACTTCGGAGATCGCGAGCGCGAGAGAGAATGTGTGTTTTCTCTCTTTTGGAGACGTGGAAGACTCTAAGTCAAGAGTTCCTTGTTGTGGCGGAGATTCCGGACGCGTAGGCGATTTCTAGTCGGAAATGCCGGACGCGTAGGCGATTTTCTGTCGAAAACCGTTAGAGCACTCTTGGGCTCAAGATTAATCGTTCGATCAAGAGAGGCGACACTCGGGAGTCCCCGGAAAGCGCTTCAGAATCTCTGAGAACGAGAAATCGAGGAGAATCCGCTTCAGGCCAAGGATGGCATCCAGAGAAGCAGAGAGAAGTCTCAAGTTCCTTGAGAATGAATGGGATGGCTTTCCCCTCAATGAGAGGGGGTATTTATAGGTGTTTTAGGGCCATAGGAGGTGTGTTTATAATCCATGTGGGACTAGGGGGCGTTTTCCCTTCAAGTGGAGGCGCACGACGCGCGGCGCACAATGCTCGGCGCGCGGGTCCTTCGGCGCGGCGCATGGGGCGCGCGGCGCGGGCGTGTCTTGGCCCGGCGCACGGTTTTCCTGGCGCGGTGCGCGGCCTGCCCAGTGCGGCGCGCGGTCTTGCTGTGCGTGGCTGGCCGGCGCGGCGTGCTGCGCGCGTGGTTTCTCCGAGGAGCGCGCGGCGTACGGACTCTTGTGGGCTTTAGGGGTCTTCGGATACCACGCTTGTCACGCGAAATATGAAGGTCTCTACTTGACGAGAGTGACTCGATTCGATGAGCAAGGCTCAACTCTACGAGAACAACTCGAGGAGGACGACTCGAGGCTCGACTCGAGGAGAACGACTCGATGCTCGACTCGAGGAGGACGACTCGAGGAGGACGACTCGAGGCTCGACTCGAGGAGGACGACTCGAGGCTCGATTCGAGGAGGACGACTCGAGGCTCGACTCGAGGAGCGTGAGAGTTTGGCACGAGGACCTGCCAGTCGACTCGTGACAGAAGGCTTGCCGCTCTTCAGGACCTCCGGCCTGACCATCGGCCCTTTGAACGGCGTGTCTTATTGGCGTCTCGGGTTTTCCGAAAACGACCGACAACATTAGCCCCCCAAGTTCATCGCTCGGGAGGCCCCGGGCGGTGAACTTTTAGTTGTTTCCGCCGGGTGTTTGAGGAAAATTAATCTCCTAGGGCTTCGCCGTCGCGAAGCCTTTGTGATTATAGAGAACGTTCTCACAATTGCAAGTGCTCTCTCTCGCTTTTCTGTCTCTCTCAACACGATTGTGTGATCTATACGTGGAGGAGGATCCAAGCGGATGAGAGGCGTAGCTCAACGTGGGCGAGGCGGACACGTTCGCATCCATCGCTCTAGCTCCAGAGCAACGAGGACATGCGCAGGCAAGTAGGGCACGCACTTGTGCAGAGGCGTACCGGCGTGTCGCGGCTTGTTGATTTTTTGGCGAAGTCACGTCCAATTCTTTCTTCGATGGCATTTTGTTAGATGATATCTTCGACTCGGAGTCCACGCAACTCGACGGTGATTAGCATGGCAATTATTGTCTAATTGCGACATGTTAGGGGAAGATCATGGCGTCCGTCTCGGCCAGCTTGGAAGGCGACTGCACTTTTGCGTTTTGCAAAGGCGTGCTCATTCCGAGGTCTCGAAGACGGAGGTTGATGCTGCGGGCTGATGCTTCGAGAAGACGGAGTGGCACCTGGTGGAAGGCTCTGCCGCACTGGAGGGCTTCGACTGCTCGGGGATCAATGCTCAAAGTTCAATCACACATCGAGCATAAGTCGGTCTCACGGGGCATCCGCCATTCCAGCTTTGGTGACGCTTCTCCGTCTGCATTAGGAAGATCGGCCCCTATTCCCCAGACGTGAGCGCAAGTCTCTGTTAAAGACGCGAAGGGACATCGTAACGAGTAGTGATGTAGACTTCTCCTGTCATGGCGTTTTCCACGCTTAGAGGTCAAGTTTTCCTTTATTTGTCTTTTTGCTTTATTTTGCAATTGTCTTGCTTTGGGTAGCCTGTTCTTCAAATCGTTACAGGTGCTTGCTCGAGGAGCGGGACTCGACTCGAGGAGAATGGCTCGACTCGAGGAGCAAGGCTCGACTTGAGGAAAATGACTCGACTCGAGGAGCGAGGCTCGACTCGAGGAGAATGACTCGACTCGAGGAGCAAGGCTTAACTCGAGGAGAATGACTCGACTCGGGGGGCGAAGCTCGACTCAAGGAGAATGATTTGACTCGAGGAGAATGATTTGACTCGGGGAGCAAGGCTCGACTCGAGGACAAGCATTTGACTCGAGGAGCGAAGCTCGACTTGAGGAGAATGACTCGACTCGAGGAGCAAGGCTCGACTTGAGGAAAATGACCCGACTCGAGGAGCAAGATTCAACCCGAGGAGAATGACTCGACTTGAGGAGCGAGGCTCGACTCGAGGAGAATGACTCGACTCAAGGAGCGAAGCTCGACTCGAGGAAAATGACTCGACTCAAGGAGCGAGGCTCGACTCGAGGAGAATGACTCAACTCAAGGAGTTAAGCTCGACTCGAGGAGAATGATTTGACTCGGGGAGCAAGGCTCGACTCGAGGACAGTGATTTGACTCGAGGAGCGAAGCTCGACTCGAGGAGAATGATTTGACTCGGGGAGCAAGGCTCGACTCGAGCACAGTGATTTGGCTCGAGGAGCGAAACTCGACTCGAGGAGAATGACTCGACTCGAGGAGCGGGGCTCGACTCGAGGAGAATGGCTCGACTCGAGGAACAAGATTCAACCCGAGGAGAATGACTCGACTCGAGGAGCGAGGCTCGACTTGAGGAGAATGGCTCGACTCGAGGAACAAGATTCAACCCGAGGAGAATGACTCGACTCGAGGAGAATGAGTCGACTCAAGGAGTGAAGCTCGACTCGAGGAGCGAGGCTCGACTCAAGGCGAATGACTCGATTCAAGGAGCGAAGCTCGACTCGAGGAGAATGACTCGACTCGAGGAGCAAAGCTCGACTCGAGGAGAATGACTCGACTCGAGGAGCGAGGCTCGACTCGAGGAGAATGACTCATCTCGAGGAGGAAGGCTCGACTCGAAGAGAATGACTCCACTCGAGGAGCGAGGCTCGGCTCAAGGAGAATGACTCGACTCAAGGACCTAAGCTCGACTCGAGGAGGATGACTCATCTCGAGGAGCAAGGCCCGACTCGAGGAGAGTGACTCGACCCGAGGAGCGAGGCTCGACCCGAGGAGAATGACTCGACTCGAGGAGCAAGGCTTGGCTCGAGAAGATTTTACATGACCTCACTCGTCGCCTGGGACTCTTCTAGGAGGAGCTTGCTCGAGCGAAGTCTCAGCTAGCTCAGGCCGAGCGAAGTTCTTGCTTAGAGGCGGAGTTCACGAGTCTTTGTGAGCGGCTTCACTTAGCTCGCGTGGAATGGGGAGTCTCCAAAGGCGAGTGTGATCGTGCTCAGTTGGCGGTGGCGAAGATGGCAGGACCTACGCCTTGTATGGCGGTTCAGGTGCGTCTTGTGGCGGCTCTAAGTGCGTTGCGATTAGTCATCGTACGCAACGCCTTGTGGCGACTCAGAGCGCGTCGTGAGAGACGGTTCTGTGCGTCGTTTAGGCGTCTAGGCACGTCGCGAGGGATGGCCTAGATATGCCATGTAGGCTTCTTAGGTGCGCCGTATAGGCTTTTTAGATGTGCCATGCATGCATCTTAAGCGCGCCATGTAGACGTCTTAAGTGCGTCGCGAGGGACGACTTGGTTGCGCCATGTAGGCGTCTTACGTGCGCCATGTAGGCGTCTTAGGTACGCCATGTAGGCGTCTTAAGTGCGCCATGTAGGTGTCTTGGGTGCGCCATGTAGGCGTCTTAGGTGCGCCATGTAGGCGTCTTAAGTGCGCCATGTAGGCGTCTTGGGTGCGCCATGTAGGCGACTTCGGTGCGCTATGTAGGCGTCTTAAGCGCGTCGCGAAGGACGACTTTAGCCTGCATTTCTGGGATGTCTTATGGCGCACCGCGGAGGCGTCTTAGCCTACATCTCAGGGATGTCTTATGGCGCGCCGCGGAGGCGTCTTAGCCTGCATCTCTGGGATGTCTTATGGCGCGCCGCGGAGGCGTCTTCAGCCTGCATCTCTGGGATGTCTTATGGCGCGCCGCGGAGGCATTTTTGGCCTACATCTCTGGGACGTCTTATGGCGCGCCGCAGAGGCGTCTTCAGCCTGCGTCTTTGGGACGTCTTATGGCGCGCCGCAGAGGCGTCTTCAGCCTGCGTCTTTGGGACGTCTTATGGCGTGCCGCGGAGGCGTCTTCAGCCTGCGTCTCTGGGACGTCTTATGGCGCGCCGCGGAGGCGTCTTCAGCCTGCGTCTCTGGGACATCTTATGGCGCGCCGTGGAGGCGTCTTCAGCCTGCGTCTCTGGGACGTCTTATGGCGCACCGCGGAGGCGTCTTCAGCCTGCATCTCATGGATGTCTTACGGCGCGCCGCGGAGGCGTCTTAGTTGAACGCTCATTCTCGTTTATGTTCGGGTGTTTTGTTTTGGTGGAGCGTACTTTCTTTGGGTGGAGCGTACTTTCTTGAGGATTTTGAGTGTACTTACCGTTGCCTATGTTACTAGACCCCCGAGTTTTTGGGTTTATAAACGTTATCGGAAAACTTTGATAAAGCGGATTTTGAAAGAAAAACCTCGAACTTTATTAATATTGAAGAAATTTGAAATCCTAAAACATTGGCTCGTAGGCCTTATTGAATGTTGGAAAGCAAAGAAATAAAATGGGGGGGAAGCGCTGGCTACTGGTAGTACTGTCTCAAGTGTTCCGCATTCCACAGGTGACGGATCGGTGTCTCGTCCGTGTGTTTGATGTAGTATGTCCCGTCATGTATGACTTGGCAGACTTTGTGGGGTCCCTCCCTGTTTGGGATGAGGACGCCGACACCTTGCACTCGGGTGTCATGCAGATGTCTTCGTGGATTTTGCGGAGGACCTTGGTCGACTCGACGCTATCTCTTAACTAGGAGATTGTGTTAACCGTCTTTCTAGCGGTTTTTCCATCGATTCCTTGAATGTAGCATATTCTGGCTTGGGATTGATCTCCAGCCATGATGCCGATTCCATCCTTGGTAGGAAACTTCACCAGTAGGTGGTATGTAGAAGTAATGGCCGTTAGTCGGTTCAGCGTGGATCGCCCAATGATGACATTATATGGCGACTCCTGATCAACCACTAGGAAGGGGACCATGTGAACAACTTCAATGCCTCTGGGAGTCCCGAAGGTGACCGGCAGATCGATGATGCCTTCGGTTATGACTGTCTCCCCAGTGAACCCGAATAGAGGCGTTTGGGTCGGAGTTGGGCATAGCCCCCCGAGCTTCATGCGCTCTAAGGTGGACTTGAAAATTATGTCGGTAGCAGTGCCGTTGTCGATGAGAACTCTTTTCACCAAGTTATTGGCCACTTGGGCTTTGAGCACTATCGCGTCATTGTGCGGATGCACAACTCGCTTGGCCTCTTCGTTGGTGAAGTACATCGTCTCGTGAGGTACGGACGAAGGTTCCTCGTAGGTGAGGTTGACGTGCATAGCAGCGTCTTCTTGAGCTACGGCCCTTAGGAATTTTTTCCGTTGTCGGGCTGAATCTCCATCTTGTGGGCCGCCCAGTATGGTGGTTACAATGTGGAGCTGTGGATTGGCATCGGAAGTAGCCGTGGTTCGGTCGGCAGAAGCGGCTGTTCCTCCTCCCTTGCCAGATTGTGGTCTGTTTGTGGTGGGGCCCACAGCGCTAATCATGCGCAACACGAACTCTTTCAGCTCACCCCCACTACTACAAATTAACATATTGGGTGCGGAAGGGTATTAGGTGCGACATGTCGCACCTAAAAGTTGCACCTAAGCTCATATTAGGTGCGACATGTCGCACCGGATACTCTACCAGGTGATAAAAAATTTCGCTAATTTTTAGTGGTATCCGGTGCGACACTGTCGCACCGTATATGTTTTTGTCGCACCGAATGCTATTAGGTGCGACAAAGTCGCACCTAATACTAATAGGTGCGACGGTTGTCGCACCCAATAGTTTTAAAATTTAAAGTGTCAGCCATATTCCCCCGAAATTTTTTGGGTTTCGAATTTCATATCCGGTGCGACATTAGGTGCGACATGTCGCACCCAATATGTGTATTAGGTGCGACAATGTCGCACCCAATAGTTTTAGGGTATTATAAATACCCGAGACTCCTTCTTCCTTACCCGAGTTTCTAATCTATCTGCATTTCTCCCTCTCTCTCAATCTCACTCTCTCTCTCTCTCTCTCTCTCCGACAAGCCTCCACTCGGCCTTTCTCCGGCAACTTGCGTCCCCTCCGCCGTGAATCTCGCCGTCCTCCAAGGTACGCCTCTCTCTCTCTCTCTCTGTCTCACCCTCTCTCCGTCAATCTCACTCTGTCTCTCTCCGACCAGGCCCGACCCACCCGACTGTTGTCAATGGTGCCCACAAGAAGAGTTGTAATCTTTATTTTGTACATTTGATGTAATAAAGTCTCATGAAGACTCTTGCTTGTAATTTCCTATTCATTCATTAATAAAGTTGAAACGTTCATTCATTCTTTCTTTGTTTGAAGCTTTATGATAAAACCTTAGTCTTTTAGTCCATAAACAAACTTAACAACTTACGAAGACACAAATGTAGATTTGCATGAACAAACTCTTCGTAGTTTGCTTAAAACGATATATTCGCAATCTTAGGGTCAAAGGACTATTGACCTCAGTACGATTGTTAGAAGAATCTATGATGTCTGGTTATGAGGCATTGAGAGTTGGAGACTCTATAGTTCTTCTAGGTATCTTCCGAAGGTACTGAATTGACCAGTGCACTTCTAGAGACAAGATAAGAACAAACCATTTAACCTCTTATGTCTCGAAGTCACTATGTATGAATTGCATCATGCTTACCTTAATCCTGAAATGAGACATACCATTTCACAGCTTAGTATTCTCATTTGAGAAAGTCAGAGTTCGGACTCACTATGTGATTCCGAACAGGGCCTATTGGTGAAGTACTAAGTTGTGAGTATGTCATGAGTAACTTTGTGAAGTTCTCATAGATATGGAATTCATGTACAAGATTGCTGAAATGCAATGTATGTCACCTCATGCTTTGTTCCTTGGAGTGTGAATAAATGAACTGGCCAGTGTCCAAATTGAGTCCTGACTCTTTTGGATGAAACAATGTGACTTATTAGCTCCTCGTCAATACATTGTTTCTAACTTATTCACAAGCGACAAAGGAGTTGAGGAAATAACAGCTAGAAGGGTAAAATGGTAATTTAGTAAATCCCGACTAGCTGATGACATTCATGAAGGGTAAACATAGATAATATTCAGTGGATCCGCTCATCATAATTAGGTCGAATTCTTGAGTAGAAAATAAATTCATTTGAACCGAGAGACTTTCAGTGTCAGCTCTTTAGTGGAGTCAGTTGGCATTAAGCTAAACTTGGAAAAGGTTTGTGAACTTTTGAGTCCAAGTGTTTAGCTCAAGCTTTGTTCATTTGGGTCCATGAGGTCACTGTCACGAATCACTTCGATAGGAATAGTTAAACTGGAAGCTAAGTTAAAACGAGAACGAAAATAGTCAAAAGGGTATTTTTGTCTTTTGAGGCAAAGGATGAAATGAATGTCAATAAATTTTGACAAGTTCATTTGATGACTTAATGTCACTTGGCCATGACTTGATCATTGGGCCTCGTGAATTAATTTCATTTCATAAGAGTTTTATTGAAAATTCTTAATGGGCCTCTTTCATGTTCTCATGAATAAATGAAGAAGCTTCTAGAAGCTCCTTCTAGAGACATGTTGGGCGCCTACCCTATAGAGAAATATGAGAGTTTATTTTGTGCATAAATGTATTTAGATACTTGCCAAAAGAAAAAGAGGAAACAAATTTGCATAAGGATGCATAAGGAACTTCGGCCATGTTGAGAGAAAAGGCAAGCCATGAACAAAATTGGAAACAAATCAAGGCTTCTAGAAGCCCTTGTTGGCCGAGTGTCTCAATAGGGAAAAGAGGAAATTGGCTCATGAATATGTGATATTCTATAGAAGAGGAAACTACCTTATTGAAGGTGAGACCTCTCCTATAAATAGGAGCCTGGTCGGCGAAACAATGACCCGTACATCCTCCGGTGAACTAGTCCTCACCTCGTACACCGCTCTGGCCTTGCTCCCCACGTTCTTCACCACCCTCCGGTACTTCACCACCTCGCTCCCGTCCTCGAACACCACCGAGAACGACGGGTAGTTCAGATCCCTGCCAGAGCCCCGACTCCGTTTGCACACGCGTTTGTCCTTTCTCGGACGAAAACCGAGTCTCCTCCGACAGCCCCCTGCGAGGCACCTTGGGGAACGGCAGCCACCACTTGTCCCGTTGAACTTCGAGCCCCCCAAATCCGTCCAGCTTCTGCAGGTCGGAGCGCCGCCGCGGGACCATCACCTCGAACACCCCTCCGCCGGACAGCTCAACAGCCACTCCCTCGGCCCAGTCCCCGGCCCATCCTCGGCCCTGCCCGACGTTTTCTTGGTGATTACATTACCCTAAAACTAGTCACATAGACACTCGTTTTCTTGGTGACTAACACAAATTAGGCAAAATGATGACCAAAACTGAAGGGAAATAATTTTGTATTGACTTGAAATATTATAGATTTCAATAGAATATTCATTAATAGATTTTAGCATGTTTGTGACATTTGGTTGTGACTTGTGAGCATTCTTATTAATTTATTTCACGATGTATGTTGCCGCAACTCGTCCCCGACTTGCTGCAGCCCGTCCCCGACCTCGCCGCAGCTTGGTCACTCGCAGCCCCGTGTCATATCTCATTGCCTCGTCGTCACCTCGGAAAAAGGTTAGTTATTTGTAATTAGTAATATTTTTAGATTATTTAATATTTTTAGATGATTTCATATAGATTAATTAGTAATATATATGAAAATATAACTTTGATTAGATGTTAACACGTTTAATTAATTAGTAAGGGAATCTTTTATTTAAATATGTACATTATCTAGCTCATTGATTTACATCTAATTATGTAATGTTAACAGTGAGCATTTGGAACTTATACAAAATAACTCTGAAGCGGGAACCGCGGATTCTGATATCGAAGCAATGCACATAAAAGAATTCAAAATTTGGTTTGCGAAAAAGGTAAACTGAAAGGATTCATTTGCTGAAAACATACTAAAATTGCTAAAATGACATCATCTTAATTTGCATATATTTCAGATTTTTGACATGAAAGTTAGTGGTTCCAACGTGTCTGAAGAGCTTTACGCATTGTCTACGGGATCTATGCAAATTGCTCATCAGTATCCGAGTTGCTTTGTGAATGGCGTGAAGTTCATCACTCGTCGTCGTGATAACCAACGGATCACCCAGAATAGCGGTGTTTGTGTGCCCGTGAACGTCTTCAGCTTTTACGGTCGAATGGAAGACGTAATGGTGCTGAACTATACACACAACTGTCGTGTCGTACTGTTCAAATGCATATGGTATGGTGACAAGTACAATGCAGGACGTATAGTGTACGTTGATAAGACCACCGGAGCAACGAGTTCGTATACCGCCAAAGAGTGGTTTACAGAAGAGCCGTTTATACTCGCGACTCAAGCGAAGCAAGTGTTTTACATCCAAGATCTCGTTAAGGGTCGCGAATAGGAAATCGTTCAGGAATGCAATCAACGGGGGATATGGGACATTCCTGAAGTTGATCCGACCACTTCAGCATCGATTCCATTGACAATAGAATTGTCAAATATTGACCGTCTTAATCATCGACACGAAACCGCTACGACCGAGCTTGTTACTGTTGTTGAAGATGATGAAGAAGTGGATGAAGAAGATGAGACGTACGCCGTTTTTGAGGAAGACGATGTTGATGTCGATACTAACATTACATCGAGTGACAATGATGAATGACTAACACCATGTAATAACCATAGTCATCGAATACTAATTACATAGTTATTAAAAATACTAACTACAATTCATTTTGCAGGATGTCTACTTCAGGTCAGGACCCATCAGGAGCAGAGCGTGACCCCCCCGCAGATGCCAAGGAAGAAGCGGGGACCAACGACTGGCCTCGTTTATGCGAGAGCTCGTGTTGGGACCCCTGGAGCGAACACAGTTCGCTACTATCAGACTACGCATGCGTTCTACCAAGACGTCAGGGAGCAAAATCCGTTGATCGGGACATTCCAAAACCGATTAGGAAACCTGATCAAGAGTACCATTCCAGTCGACCTCCCAGACTGGAATCATGTGCCTGCGCAGAGTGTGGCGGCTCTTATGAACTCGATTCATAACGAGTATAACTTCGTTTATGAACTTCCCGAGAGTGGCGAGCTTGTGCCTGCAGATCCTATTCGCAACGAGATTGATATGGATATCATTCCCGATGCGAAGAGGATGCGCCGTGGCCAGAAGTCGAGGTTGTCGCAGCTCTTCTTCAAGACATTTTGCGGGAGTAAGGATCTCGCTAAAAATGAAACTCCCGAAGGCTACAACAAGGAAGCCTGGTTGAAAGCAATAGAGATGTTCGACTCGCCGGAGCATAAGGTATGAGTTGAACTTCCGATGGTTATTCGAATTTCTTAAAATTAAACTTAACGAATTTATGTCTTGCAGGCGAAATCTCTCCGCAACCGGGAAAATTCGAAGATGAAGAAGACGAAGGCGAGACACGGGTCGCTTAGTTTTTTTGGTCATCGCTCGAGGAACGTAAGTCTCTTAATATTAATATGCAATATATATGTGATTCATATTTTAATGTTGAAAAATTACAGCGAAGGGAAGACGGGATTATAGGCTCGGCATTAGCTATATGGTCAGAAAAACACCATAACGCTAAGGGATCGTGGACGACGGACTTCGTGAAGACGCAATACGTAAGTTAATTTATTTTTATTTACTATATTTAATTACTTTATTTCTTCTTATTTGATAATTTTTTTGTGGTTTTATTTTGAAGGATCAAGTCACCGCCAAGACGATAGATATTTTGCGGCAAGTGGCGGAGCAAAACGTCGTGATCTCCCGAGAAGATGCGGAGATGTAGGCGATGCGCGAAGTTTTGGGAGTACGCAGAGACTGTGAAGTCGGTTTAGGGCCTTCGATCCCAAGGTCATCGTTGGGTGTTGCCCAAACGCTAGATGGAGGCTCGTCAAGTTTGTCATCTCAGACCGATCCATTGGTTGCCGAGATGCGAGCTCAGATGGATGCCCAACAAGCCGAGCTGCAGGAGATGCGGCAACAAATCGTCTTCCTCAGCCAGATGCACAACCAGCCTCCCACGACTCCCCAACCTCCGCATGCACCGCAACCAGGTGGGACTGATCAGCAGACGCCAGGTTCCACGCCGGGTTCTACGCCTGGTTCTATGGATTTCTTGCGAGACCGTCCTTACGGAAGCGGCGTAGCGAGCGGCAGCGCGTCAGGCAGCGGTGGACGAGGACGCGGAAGCGGTTCCCGAAGTTCTGACAACTTATTCGGTAGAGGGAATTCTACTATCGATAAGTTTTATAGGAAAAAAAATTAGGAATTCATTTTTTCGCTTTTTTGGAAAGAATTTGTAATTAATTTAGAATTTTATTTTCAGAATATTATTTCTACTTAATTTAGAATTTTGTTAATTAATTTTAAATGAATTTTGATTTAGTTTTTTAATTTTGTATTTTTTTTTAATTTAAAATCCATATTCGGTGCGACAACGTCGCACCTAATAATATGGCGGGAATGGCATTAGGTGCGACTTTGTCGCACCGAATATGAATTTACCCGCCAATGTGATTAAATTCGGCATGAAAATAGCTTGGGCTTTAGGTGCGACATGTCGCACCTAAAGGTGTACTCATTCGGTGCGACATGTCGCACCGAATACCTTCTGCGACGGGTTATCCGGTGCGACAGAGTCGTACCTAATGTCGCACCTAATAAACTTTTACGTGCGACATTTGAAGCTTTAGGTGCGACATTCGTCGCACCGGGTAACCTTTTTTGTCCTAGTGCCCGTTGGATCAATGCCTCGATCTGCCTTTTAAGACTATAGCATTCGGAGGTCAAGTGACCGTATTCCTGATGGAACTCGCAATATTTAGATCGATCGCGAGTCGCGGGATCTTTGCTCATTGGAGCCGGGGGAGTGAATTTGTCACGTGCCAAAGTTAGGATTTGATCCGGTGTCGTGTTCAATGGCGTGAACGACGAGTAGCCCTTAAAGTCTTCCGCAAGTCGCGGCTTTTGGGACATCGGAGGTCGGCTATTAGAAGTGTGACCCCCTATGTTTCGCCTTTTACGGGAGTTGCCTTGCTCGTTGCTAGGCTCGTCTCGATGGTGAGGGCTTTGATTATTGCCCTTGCGGCCATCGAGGTAATCTTCGACTCCCATGAAGGTCTTGGCTCGAGTCATTAACTCGGCCATGGTAGAAGGGACACGGCCGACGATGGACTTAAGGAAGTCACTTGTGCGCAAGTCTTCAATGATGGCAGTGATTGCGTCTTTGTCATCAAAGCGGTCGACCTTATTCGATTCTTCAGTGAATCGGGCGAGGTATCGTCTAAGAGACTCGCCATTCTCTTGCCTGATTGACCACAGGTACATCTTGGTCTTCTTTTAGACCATAGATGTAGCGAAGCGTGCTAGGAACATGTCCTTCAAGTCTTTGAACGATCGGATGCTTCCCGCCCTTAAGTTCTTGAACCACTCGAAGCCGGGTCCGGCGAGGGTAAGACTAAAAGCTTGGCACATGGCGCCGGGAGCGACACCCTGCATCGTCATCCAGGTTTCATAGTGCTGGATATGGTAAGCGGGATCCGTTTTCCCATCATATAGAGCAAGGTTCGGGAGTTTGAAATTTCCCGCGCATACCTCAGCCAATATCTGAGCCGTGAAAGGCGATGGATTCTCCACGATGACCCCATAGGCACTTCCGCCTATTCCGTGTTCTCGGAGATCTCGTACTTCATTTTGAAGATTGTGGATCATAGTGATCGCATCGAGATTGGTAGTCGGAGTAACTCCCTGTTCGGGAGGAGTTACCTGCCGCCTCTCATTAGACCTTTGTCTCGTGCGGCGGTTCCCGTTAGTTGGGGCTGCTACGGGGATGTTTGGCCGAGAGCTTAGTCGCTCTCTTAGGTCATCGCCACGCTCGATGCGTCGAGCAGTGAGATGGTCCCTAAGATCAGGGCTCGTCGTACGGAGGCGCGGGCTTCGTCTGTGACGGCGCGCTCTCCGCGTGCCCTGACTTTCCGCAACATTCTCCCTTTGACCAAGTCGGTCGAGGGCTTAACGTCGGGAGTTCCCCTCTTGAGAAGCTATCGGCGCGTCACCTGTCCGGGGTAGGGGATTCGATGGACCGGCTTCAAACACGGCGGGGGGTCCCCCGGCCTTCATGAAAGAAGTCTCGATATCCTCTGAATCGCCAGTACCCTCGTAATCAGGGTCGCGGTCACGGCTTTCCTCGTTGAGGTTCTCAGGATCCCCGTTGGGGATTACCGTGTCATGCGCAGGTCGCTTTGCAGCCAGTCGGCTGTGGTACCTCGCGTTCTTCGCCTTCAGTTGGCGGACATTCTCCTCCAACTCCATGATGCGGTCGTCCCTGCTATCTGGAGATGGAGATGGTGAGCGGGTCGAGCTCTTTTCGTGGAGCGACTCTTCGTCACCATGCGCTCGGGAGTGCAAGAAGTACTTTTTGGTCCCCGTGACGTTATCGGGGTTGTTAACGCCCTCAGAACGTACGGGTGGTTGACTAGTCATCTTTTCTCAAGTTCGAGAAAGTTGAGTTTGTAGAAGAAAAGAAGAAGATGAACAGAAGGGATTTCGGGCTGAACAGGTCGGGAAGTCCCCTCCTTCTAGCGCCAAAATGTTGTCGCACGAAAATGAACAACTATTGAAAACCTCGGGTGGTTCGATCCAAGGCCGGACCAAGTGATCGCACCCGGGCCAAGAGTGTGAACTCGAAAGTCTCGAGCTATGTTTTCTCCGATCAACCCGCCTCTCGGGAGAGGTAGGGGGTGAGGAGGAGGAGTGACCGTGCCTTGGGTGTCGGCTGCCTACGTACCCGTCTGTAGGATCAGGTCAGAACGTAGTTCAAGCGTGTAAGACGCAGTATGAGGTGCGGAGCCTTAATGGAGAAGCGTACTCGACGAAGGAGACGGTGAGCGGAGGAGTCCTCGGCGACGTCTCAAAACTTCGGAGATCACGAGGGCGAGAGAGAATGTGTGTTTTCTCTCTTTTAGAGACGTGGAAGACTCTAAGTCAAGAGTTCCTTGTTGTGGCGGAGATTCCGGACGTGTAGGCAATTTCTAGTCGGAAATGCCGGACGCGTAGGCGATTTTTTGTCAGAAATGGTGGACGCGTCTAAGGTGCTAGACGAGTAGGCGATTTTCAGTCGAAAATCGTTAGAGCACTCGTGGGCTCAAGATTAATCGTTCGATCAAGAGAGGCGGCACTCGGGAGTCCCCGGAAAGCGCTTCAGAATCTCTGAGAACGAGAAATCGAGGAGAATCCGCTTCAGGCCAAGGATGGCATCCAGAGAAGCAGAGAGAAGTCTCAAGTTCCTTGAGAATGAATGAGATGGCTTTCCCCTCAATGAGAGGGGGTATATATAGGTGTTTGAGGGCCTTAGGAGGTGTGTTTATAGTCCATGTGAGACTAGGGGGCGTTTTCCCTTCAAGTGGAGGCGCACGACGTGCGCGGTGCACAAAGCGCGGCGCACAACGCGCGGCGCGGGATGCGCGGCGCATGGGGCGCGCGGCGCGCGGTTTTCCCAGCGCGGCGCGCGGTCTTGCTGTGCGTGGCTGGCCGGCGCGACGTGCTGCGCGCGTGGTTTCTCCGAGGAGCGCGCGGCGCACGGACTCTTGTGGGCTTTAGGGGTCTTCGGATACCACGCTTGTCACGCGAAATATGAAGGTCTCTACTTGACGAGAGTGACTCGATTCGATGAGCAAGGCTCAACTCTACGAGAACAACTCGAGGAGGACGACTCGAGGAGAATGACTCGAGGCTCGACTCGAGGAGAACGACTCGATGCTCGACTCGAGGAGGACGAATCGAGGCTCGACTCGAGGAGGACGACTCGAGGCTCGACTCGAGGAGGACGACTCGAGGCTCGACTCGAGGAGGACGACTCGAGTCTCGACTCAAGGAGGACGACTCGAGGCTCGACTCGAGGAGGACGACTCGAGGCTCGACTCAAGGAGAACGACTCGAGGCTCGACTCGAGGAGCGTGAGAGTTTGGCACGAGGACCTGCCAGTCGACTCGTGACAGAAGGCTTGCCGCTCTTCAGGACCTCCGGCCTGACCATCGGCCCTTTGAACGGCGTGTCTTCTTGGCGTCTCGGGTTTTCCGAAAACGACCGACAACATTAAACACTAGGTCAAATGAGGACATAGGTGCCAAAACAAAAAACCGAAATTGAATAGAGAGAGAGAGGAGAGGGGCGGCCAAGGTTCTAGAGAGAGAGTCTCTCAAATCTCTAAAACTTGGATGAATGAAATGTGTGGAATGAGGCTCCTATTTATAGGAGAGGTCTTACCTTCAATAAGGTAGTTTCCTCTTCTATAGAATATCACATATTCATGAGCAAATATTGCCCATTACCTCTTTGATTCACACGGCCTTAGAGCATCTAGAAGGCTCTTGGATTTCTTTCCTTTTATGTTTTGCTCTCTCCTTGCCTTAGTTGGCCGCCCATATTGTTTTCCTCCTAGAGGAAATTTGTTTCCTCTTTTTCTTTTGGCAAGTATCTTGATACATTTATGCGCAAAATATTCTCTCTTTCCCTTAGGTAGTAGGCGCCCATTTCCCATCTAGAAGGGGCTTCTAGAAGCTCCTTCATTTGTTCATGACAACATGAAAAAAGGCCCATTAAGAATTTTCAATAAAATTCTTATGAAATGAAATTAATCTACAAGGCCCAATAAGACTAATATTGGCCGAGTGATACATGTCATTAAATGACCTTGTCAAACAATTTATTGACATTCATTTCATCCTATGTCTCAAAAGACAACAATACCCTTTTGACAATTTTCGTAAAACTTCTCTCGTTTTTGTTTTGACTTAGCTTCTAGTTTAACTATTCCTACTCGGTGTGATTTGTGACAGTGACCTCATGGATCCAAATGAACAAAGCTTGAGCTAAACACTTGGACTCAAAAGTTCACAAACCTTTTCCAAGTTTAGCTTAGTGTCAACTGACTCCACTAAAGAGTTGACACTGAAAGTGTCTCGGTTCAAATGAATTTATTTTCTACTCAAGAATTCAACCTAATTGTAATGAGTGGATCCACAGAATATTATCAGTGTTTACCCTTCATGAATATCATCAGCTAGTCAGGATTTACAAAATTACCGTTTTACCCTTCTAGCTGTTATTTCCTCAACTCCTTTGTAGCTTGTGAATAAGTTAGAAACAATGTATTGACGAGGAGCTAACAATTCACATTGTTTCATCCAAAAGAGTCAAGACTCAATTTGGACACTGGCCAGTTCATTTATTCACATTCCAAGGAACAAAGCATGAGGTGATATACATTGCATTTCAGCAATCTTGTACATGAATTCCATATCTATGAGAACTTCACAAAGTTACTCATGACATTCTCACAACTTAGTATTTCACCAATGGGCCTTGTTCGGAATCACATAGTGAGTCCGAACTCTGACTTTCTCAAATGAGAATACGTAAGGTGTGAAATGACATGTCTGATTTCAAGATTAAGGTAGGCACGATGCAATTCATACGTAGTGACTTCGAGACATAAGAGGTTAAATGGTTTGTTCTTACCTTGTCTCTAGAAGTGCACTGGTCAATTCAGTACCTTCGGAAGATACCTAGAAGAACTATAGAGTCTCCAACTCTCAATGCCTCATAACCAGACATCATAGATTCTTCTAACAATCATACTGAGGTCAATAGTCCTTTGACCATTAGATTGCGAATATATCGTTTTAAGCGAACTACAATGAGTTTGTTCATGCAAATCTACATTTGTCTCTTCGTAAGTTGTTTAGTTTGTTTATGGACTAAAGACTAATGTTTTATCATAAAGCTTCAAACAAACAAGGAAGAATGAATGAACGTTTCAACTTCTTATTAATGAATAAGCAATTACAAGCAAGAGTCTTCGTGAGACTTTATTACATCAAATGTATAAAATAAAGACTACAACTCTTCTTGTGGGCACCATTGACAACATAACTCATCATTGATTTAACCATCTCCATAAGAGTTTGGTTTCTTTTCTCTGACACTCCGTTTTGTTGAGGTGTGCCAGGTGCGGTAAGCTGAGAAGTGATACCTTCTTCTTGAAGAAAGTCGTCGAACTCTCCAGATATATACTGACCTCCTCGATCAGATCGAAGGGTTATGATCACTTTGCCAGTTTGCATTTCCACTAAAGCACTAAAGACCTTAAATACGTTAAAGGTCTCAGATTTGTATTTGAGCAAATAGACAAAACCGTATCTTGAGTAATCATCATGAAGGTAACGAAGTATTCGTATCGTCCACATGCCTGTTGACTGAGCGGACCACATACATCAGAATGTACTAGTTCCAGCAACTCAGTGGCTCTTCGACTCTTATAGGAGAAAGGACGCTTGGTCATTTTTCCTTCTATGCAAGATTCACAAGTAGGTAGTGAACTGTTGGAATTGATCTAGGGTTAAGAAACAGTTTTAACGCTTCGAACAAGCGGCAGAATTTAAAAATTTTCTTTGAAACAAGTAAACGATTTTACTAAACTAGACAAAGAGCAAGTACATATAAATTAAAAACTATTATGAGCATAAATTATTTACTAACCTTTTGAGAAGCTTGAACGTTGAGAAGCCTTCGGAAGATTGAAACGTTCGTCGGCCTCGCAACACGTCTCTCTTCTTTCCTCAGCAACTCGAGCAACCACGACAGTTTCTATGACTAAAATCACTCGAGAGAAAAGGAATTAGTGAGTGGGCACTTTTAAACACGACGCCTCGAGAATAAGTCTCAAAGTCGAAGAGCTAAAAACGCTAGGTCAAATGAGGACCTAGGTGCCAAAACAAAAACGAAAGAAAACTTAGAGAGAGAGAGGGAAGGGGCGGCCAAGCTATAGAGAGAAGCTCTCAATCTCTAAAACTTGGGATGAATGAAATGTGAAGAATGATGGCTCTATTTATAGGGGAGGTTTCACCTTCAATAAGGTAGTTTCATCTTCTATAGAATATCACATATCCATGAGCAAATATTCCCTCCTTCTCCTCATGAGTCACACGGCCAAGAGAGAGTCTTCATGATTCCTTGGATTTGTTTCCTCTTTTATTTTCTTTTCCATTGACCCATTTGGCAGAAAACCCCTATACATCTAGATGTAAATTTGTTTCCTCTTTTTCTTTTGGCAAGTATCTTCATACATTAATGCACAAAATAATCTCCCTTTTCTTTCTTTGGGTTGGGCGGCCAAGGCTCTCTAGAAGGAGCTTCTAGAAGCTTCTTCATTTGTTCATGACAACATGAGAAAGGCCCATTAAGAATTTTCAAGTAAAATTCTATGAAATGAAATTAATTCACAAGGCCCAATGAACTTATCACGACCGAGTATTAATATGTCATCATATGACATTGTCAAAAAAATTTATCGACATTCATTTCATCTTATGTCCAAAAAGACAAAAATACCCATTTGACAATTTTCGTAAAACTTGTCTCGTTCTTGTTTTGACTTAGCTTCTAGTTTAGCTATTCCTACTCGATATGATTTGTGACAGTGACCTCATGGATCCAATGTTGGAATCGATCTAGGGTTTAAGAAAAAGTTTAACGCTTCGTTAAGCGGCGGAATTTTAAAAATTTTCTTTTTAAGTAAAACTAGTTTTTACTAACCTAGACAAGAGCATATGCATGTAAATAAAAACTAATATGAGCTATAAAAGTTACTAACCTTTTTGATGCTTGAACGTTGATGAGCCTTTGGAAGGTTGGCAACGTTCGTCTCCCCTCGCAGCACGTCTCTCTTTTCTTTCCTCGGGAACTCGAGCAACCACGATAGTTTCTATCACTAAATCACTCGAAAAGAAGGAATTAGTGAGTGGGCACTTTTAAACACTACGACTTGAGAACGAGTCTCGAAGTCGCAGAGCTAAAGACTAGGTCGAGTGAGGACCTAGGTGCCAAGACAAGAGAAAACCGAAAATAAACTAGAGAGAGAGAAAAGAGGACTTCGGCCAAGTTCTAGAGAGAGAGTCTCTCAAATCTCTTAAACTTGGATGAATGAAATGTGAGGAATGAGGCTCCTATTTATAGGAGGAGGATTACCTTCAAAAGGTAGTTTCCTCTTTTCCTATTGCCTTGCACGTCCAACATGCCTCATGAAGGCTTAGGATTTGTTTCCACATTTGATTTCCTCTTAGTTGGCCGAAAATGCACTTTCCTTCTTAAGGAAATTTGTTTCCTCTTTTTCTTTTGGCAAGTATCTTCATACATCAATGCACAAAATAAACTCTCTTTCCCACTATGGCATGAACGAAATTCAGCCTTATTTTCCTTGGGTTGGACGAAATTTGAGCTTCTAGAAGGAGCTTCTAGATGTTTCTTCATTTGTTCATGACAACATAAGAAAAGCCCATTAAGAATTTTCAAGTAAAATTCTATGAAATGAAATTAATCCTCAAGGCCCAATTACACTAATATGGCTGAGTAATATTTATTTCATTTGTCATCATATGACAATGTCAAAAAAATTTATTGACATTCTTTTCGTCCTATGTCCAAAAAGACAAAAATACCCTTTTGACAATTTTCGTAAAACTGTCTCGTTCTTGTTTTGACTTAGCTTCCAGTTTAACTATTCCTATCGATGTGATTCGTGACAGTGACCTCATGGACCCAAATGAACAAAGCTTGAGCTAAACACTTGGACTCAAAAGTTCACAAACCTTTTCCAAGTTTAGCTTAATGCCAACTGACTCCACTAAAGAGCTGACACTGAAAATCTCTCGGTTCAAATGAATTTGTTTTCTACTCAAGAATTCGACCTAATTATGATGAGCGGATCCACTGAATATTATCTATGTTTACCCTTCATGAATGTCATCAGCTAGTCGGGATTTACTAAATTACCATTTTACCCTTCTAGCTGTTATTTCCTCAACTCCTTTGTCGCTTGTGAATAAGTTAGAAACAATGTATTGACGAGGAGCTAACAAGTCACATTGTTTCATCCAAAAGAGTCAGGACTCAATTTGGACACTGGCCAGTTCATTTATTCACACTCCAAGGAACAAAGCATGAGGTGACATACATTGCATTTCAGCAATCTTGTACATGAATTCCATATCTATGAGAACTTCACAAAGTTACTCATGACATACTCACAACTTAGTATTTCACCAATAGGCCCTGTTCGGAATGACATAGTGAGTCCGAACTCTGACTTTCTCAAATGAGAATACTAAGGTGTGAAATGGCATGTCTCATTTCAGGATTAAGGTAAGCATGATGCAATTCATACATAGTGACTTCGAGACATAAGAGGTTAAATGGTTTGTTCTTATATTGTCTCTAGAAGTGCACTGGTCAATTCAGTACCTTCGGAAGATACCTAGAAGAACTATAGAGTCCCCAACTCTCAATGCCTCATAACCAGACATCATAGATTCTTCTAACAATCATACTGAGGTCAATAGTCCTTTGACCCTAAGATTGCGAATATATCGTTTTAAGCAAACTACGAAGAGTTTGTTCATGCAAATCTACATTTGTCTCTTCGTAAGTTGTTAAGTTTGTTTATGGACTAAAAGACTAAGGTTTTATCATAAAGCTTCAAACAAAGAAAGAATGAATGAACGTTTCAACTTTATTAATGAATAAGCAATTACAAGCAAGAGTCTTCGTAAGACTATATGACATCAAATGTACATAAATAGACACTACTACTCTTCTTGTGGGCACCATTGACAACATCCAAATGAACAAAGCTTGAGCTAAATACATGGATTCAAAAGTTCACAAACCTTTTCCAAGTTTAGCTTAATGTCAACTGACTCCACTAAAGAGTTGACACTGAAAATCTCTCGGTTCAAATGAATTTATTTTCTACTCAAGAATTCAACCTAATTGTAAAGAGTGGATCCACATAATATTATCTATGTTTACCCTTCATGAATATCATCAGCTAGTCGGGATTTACAAAATTACCATTTTACCCTTCTAGCTGTTATTTCCTCAACTCCTTTGTCGCTTGTGAATAAGTTAGAAACAATGTATTGACGAGGAGCTAACAAGTCACATTGTTTCATCCAAAAGAGTCAGGACTCAATTTGGACACTGGCCAATTCATTTATTCACATTCCAAGGAACAAAGAATGAGGTGATATACATTGCATTTCAGCAATCTTGTACATGAATTCCATATCTATGAGAACTTCACAAAGTTACTCATGACATCTTCACAACTTAGTACTTCACCAATAGGCCCTGTTCAGAATCACATAGTGAGTCCGAACTCTGACTTTCTCAAATGAGAATACGTAAGCTGTGAAATGGCATGTCTCATTTCAGGATTAAGGTAAGCACGATGCAATTCATACATAGTGACTTCGAGACATAAGAGGTTAAATGGTTTGTTCTTATTTTATCTCTAGAAGTGCACTGGTCAATTAAGTACCTTCGGGAGATACCTAGAAGAACTATAGAGTCTCGAACTCTCAATGCCCCATAACCAGACATCATAGATTCTCCTAAAAATCATACTGAGGTCAATAGTCCTTTGACCCTTAGATTGCAAATATATCGTTTTAAGCAAACTACGAAGAGTTTGTTCATGCAAATCTACATTTGTCTCTTCGTAAGTTGTTAAGTTTGTTTATGGACTAAATAATTAATGCGGGTTATGCCACTTTTCGATTTCTGAGCAGAGAGTTATGCCACTTTTAATGCGGGTTTACTCCAGCTCGAAGAAAAAGAAATAATTAAAGCTTGGTCCTTTTTAGGTGCGAAAAAGAATCGAGTGTAACAGAACGTTTTAGGATGTTGTTAAAACTTTTATTTGTGTTTTATTAGCAGGGTAATAATATGGTATAAAAGAAATAAGAACAAGCATAAAACGATTCAAGCAAAAATAAGAAACTAGTAAAACAAGAAAACTAGTCACAAAATTTTACTCGAAATTTCTCAAACATTTAAAACACGTTTTTCAATATAAAAAATTAAAAACTTTTAGAACTGATTCTAATGTGTTTTAATAACATCCTAAACTCATAGAAAAACAACATGATTTTTAATTTAAAGGCAAGAGCAATAAATTAAAAAAAATCCAAGATAACAATTCTAACTTGTCACAAAATTAGTAAACTTTCGAAAACGATTTTCAAGCTCATAATTTTAAATACATGTACATGCATATCTTTGACCATAGCGCTGATACCATTTGTTGGAATCGATCTAGGGTTTAAGAAAATACTTAACGCTTCGGTAAGCGGTGGAATTTTAAACATTTTCTTTTACAAGTAAAAACGGTTTTTTACTAACCTAAACAAAGAGCAAGCATATAAATAAAAACTATTATGAGCTAAGAAGTTTACTAACCTTTCTTGAAGCTTGAACTTTGAGAAGCTTTTGGAAAGTTTGCAACGCTCGTCTCCCCTCGCAGCACGTCTCTCTTTCTTTCCTCGGCACCTCGAGCAACCACGAAAGTTTCGATCACTAAATCACTCGAGAGAAAAGGAATTAGTGAGTGGGCACTTTTAAACACTACGACTTAAGAACGAGTCTTGAAGTCGCAGAGCTAAACTCGAGGTCAAATGAGGACCTAGGTGCCAAAACAAAAATCGAAAATAAACTAGAGAGAGAGAGAGAGGAGTTCGGTCAAAGTTCTAGAGAGAGAGTTTCTCAAATCTCTTAAACTTGGATGAATAAAAGTGAGGAATGAGGCTCCTATTTATAGGAGAGGTCTCACCTTCAATAAGGTAGTTTCCTCTTCTATAGAATATCACATATTCATGAGCCAATTTCCTCTTTTTCCCTTTGAGATACTCGGCCAACACAAGCCTTCTAGAGGCCTTGATTTGTTTCCTTTTTTGTTCCTTTCTAGCCTTGGCCGATTCCCCTAATGCATCCATATGCAAATTTGTTTCCTCTTTTTCATTTGGCAAGTATCTTGATACATTTATGCACAAAATAATCTCTCCTATTTCTCTATAGGGTAGGCGCCCAAACTCATTCTAGAAGGAGTTTCTAGAAGCTTCTTCATTTGTTCATGACAACATGAGAAAGGCCCATTAAGAATTTTCAATAAAATTCTCATGAAATGAAATTAATCCACAACGCCCAATAAATCTAATTTTGGCCGAGTGAAACATGTCATCAAATGACCTTGTCAAAAAAATTTATTGACATTGATTTCATCCTATGTCTCAAAAGACAAAAATACCCTTTTGACAATTTTCGTTCTTGTTTTGACTTAGCTTCCAGTTTAACTATTCCTACTCGATGTGATTCGTGACAGTGACCTCATGGACCCAAATGAACAAAGCTTGAGCTAAACACTTGGACTCAAAAGTTCACAAACCTTTTCCAAGTTTAGCTTAATGCCAACAGACTCCACTAAAGAATTGACACTGAAAATCTCTCGGTTCAAATGAATTTATTTTCTACTCAAGAATTCAACCTAATTATGATGAGCGGATCCACTGAATATTATCTATGTTTACCCTTCATGAATGTCATCAGCTAGTCGGGATTTACTAAATTACCATTTTACCCTTCTAGCTGTTATTTCCTCAACTCCTTTGTCGCTTGTGAATAAGTTAGAAACAATGTATTGACGAGGAGCTAACAAGTCACATTGTTTCACCCAAAAGTGTCAGGACTCAATTTGGACACTGGCCAGTTCATTTATTCACACTCCAAGGAACAAAGCATGAGGTGACATACATTGCATTTCAGTAATCTTGTACATGAATTCCATATCTATGAGAACTTCACAAAGTTACTCATGACATTCTCACAACTTAGTACTTCACCAATAGGCCCTGTTCGGAATCACATAGTGAGTCCGAACTCTGACTTTCTCAAATGAGAATACGTAAGCTGTGAAATGGCATGTCTCATTTCAGGATTAAGGTAAGCATGATGCAATTCATACATAGTGACTTCGAGACATAAGAGGTTAAATGGTTTGTTCTTATCTTGTCTCTAGAAGTGCACTGGTCAATTCAGTACCTTCGGAAGATACCTAGAAGAACTATAGAGTCTCCAACTCTCAATGCCTCATAACCAGACATCATAGATTCTTCTAACAATCATACTGAGGTCAATAGTCCTTTGACCCTTAGATTGCGAATATATCGCTTTAAGCAAACTACGAAGAGTTTGTTCATGCAAATCTACATTTGTCTCTTCGTAAGTTGTTTAGTTTGTTTATGGACTAAAGACTAAGGTTTTATCATAAAGCTTCAAACAAGGAAGATTGAATGAACGTTTCAACTTTTTATTAATGAATAAGCAACTACAAGCAAGAGTCTTCATGAGACTTTATTACATCAAATGTAGAATATAAAGATTACAACTCTTCTTGTGGGCACCATTGACAACAGAATTTTCTAAGCCATACAGCCTCTTTGGATGCTTCACAAGCAGCCACATATTCTGCTTCCATTGTGGAGTCAGAAATTCAAGATTGCTTAATACTCTTCCACACAATAGCTCCACCATTAAGGATGAACAGAGATCCCGAAGTCGATTTCTTGGAATCTTTATCCGCTTGAAAATCGGAGTCGGTATATCCCGTCATAGTCAGGTCAGTACCTGAATATGTAAGCATCAAGTTCCTAGTTCTTCGAAGATACTTAAGAACATGCATATCAGAAATCTAGTGCTCGGGTCTAGGGTTGGATTGAAAACGGCTAACTACGCCAACTACGAAGCAGATATCAGGTCTAATGCAAAGCATAGCATACATGAGGCTTCCTACGGCCGAGGCGTAAGAAATTTTCATCACGTCTTCAATCTCTTGTGCAGTCTTGGGAGACTGGTCCTTAGAGAGTGAGACTCCATGCCTAAAGGGTGTTTGGCCCTTCTTGGAGTCTTGCATCGAGAAGCGATCCATCACCTTATCAATATAAGATGATTGAGAGGGCGACATAGTCCGGTTCTTCCTATCTCAAAAGATTTGGATCCCCAAAATGTACGCGGCTTCTCCTAGATCCTTCATATCGAATTGCTTTGCTAGCCAGACGTTAACCCTAGATAATTTACCCACATCATTACCTATGAGTAATATATAATCGACATATAGTACCAGAAACACAACTTTGCCTTCGTGTATTAACTCGTAAACACACGGTTCATCTATTGACTGCTCAAAGCCAAAGCTCTTCACAGTTTCATCGAATCTAATATTCCATGACCTAGATGCTTGCTTTAATTCATAAATGGACTTAAGAAACTCACAAACCTTGGTCTCTTGACATTCTTCCATGAAACCGTCTGGTTGAGCCATATAAATGCGCTCGTCAAGATTGCCATTCATGAAGGCAGTCTTGACATCCATTTGTAAGATCTCCTAGTCGAGAGCTGCAGCTATGGATAGAAGTATGCTGATGGATTTAAGCATCGCGACTGGCGAGAAGTTTTCTTCATAGTCAATCCCTTCTTGTTGGGTATAACCCTTAGCCACATGTCGTGCTTTGAACGTCTCAACGTTCCCATCCGGACCCCTTTTCTTCTTTATATCCACTTACACCCTACGGGTTTAATCCCTTCAGGATGGTCTACAAGTTTCCAGACTTTGTTGACACACATCAAGTGCATTTCAACTTTCATGGTGTCAAGCCAAAGGTTTGATTCAGAACAAGCCATCGCTTGGCTATAGGAAATAGGGTCATCCATGTCGGAGACAGCTACGAGAGTGTCTCCATAAGACATGTACCTGTCAGGCTTTTGAGTAGCCCTCCCACTACCACGAAGTACTACTTGACGAGATTCTGATGAGTTAGGTTGTGTTTCAGTTGGGGTAAGAACAGTTCTTACAGATGAGGTAGAAGCTACCTCATCCAACTTTTCTTCAAGCACAATTTTGCTTCTAGGTTTTGCATCCTTCATAAAGTCCTCCTCAAGGAAACGAGCATTTGTGCTAATGAAAGTCTTATCGTCCTCGGGACTATAGAATGTGAAACCTTTGGTTTCCTTTGGATATCCAACGAACAGACACAATTCTGACCTACTAGTCAACTTGCTAGTCTTTTGCCTCAGCACGTGTGTGGGGCAACCCCAAATTTTGATGCGGCCAAGATTTACTTTACGGTTAGTCCATCGTTCATAAGGAGTACCAGGAACCGTTTTAGATGGAACTTGGTTCAGAATGTAAGCGGCTGTTTCGAGGGCATATCCCAAAAAGGAAAGAGGGAGTGATGAGTAACTCATCATTGATCTAACCATCTCCAGAAGAGTTCGGTTTCTTCTCTCTGACACTCCGTTTTCTTGAGGTGTGCCAGGTGCGGTAAGCTGAGAAGCGATACCTTCTTCTTTAAGAAAGTCATCGAACTCTCCAGACATATACTCACCACCTCGATACGTTTTCTTTTCCACTAAAGCCCTAAAGACCTGAAATACGTTAAAGGTCTCGGATTTGTGTTTTAGCAAATAGACAAAACCGTATCTTGAGTAATCATCAGTGAAGGTAACGAAGTATTCGTATCCACCACGTGCCTGTTGACTGAGCGGACCACATACATCGGAATGTACTAGTTCCAGCAACTCAGTGGCTCTTCGACCCTTATCAGAGAAAGGTCGCTTGGTCATTTTTCCTTCTATACGAGATTCACAAGTAGGTAGTGAACCTATTGCAGAGGCTTGGAGCAGACCGTCCCTCACAAGTCTCTTAATCCTTTCTAGACAGATATGACCAAGTCTTATGTGCCAGAGATATGTTGATTTTTTTAGATCGGAGGATTCAGATAGTTTGATCCTCTTTGGTTCCCTAACTAGATCATTATCTATTTCGGTGTCTAATAGATAAGGTTGAGTGGGATAAATGTAAAATAGACCATTCTTCAGACATGCATCAGTGACAAAAGAATGTAGAAAGAAATACGAATTCCATTCTTTATAAACTTTAAATAATAATCTTGCTCGAAAAGTTGAGCAACAGATATTAGGTTTTTCCCAAAGGAAGGAAGATAATAAACATTATTCAAACTTAAAGTGGGATCTTCAAAAGATAGCATCACGGATCCCACAGCCTTCGCAGACACCACGCTCCCATCACCCCACTTGAAGCAGAATTCGCCATCCTCTAAGCTTTTGCTTTTCCTAAAACCAATCAAGGAGCAGCAAATATGGTTAGTAGCAGCGGAGTCAATAATCCGCGATGATACATTATCAGCTACTAAGCAAGCTTCGGTAACAAGTACAATACCTTTTTCTTTGGTTTTGAGGTAGGCAGGACAATTCCTACGCCAGTGACCAGGCTCATTGCAGTGGTGGCACTTGTCTTTAGACTTGTCCACCTTCGGAGCCTTTGGCGTCTTCTTCTTCTTTTGAACCTTAGGTTGGGTCTTCTTCTCGGCCTTGCAAGGTCTCGTCTTAGATCCAGAGGTGGAGGCAGTAGCATCTACCTCTTCTTGAGCCCTCTTTTTCATAGTGAGTCCCTCAGCGGTTTGAAGCTCCTTCATAAGCTCGGCAACAGTGTACTCTAGCTTGTTCATGGAGTAGTTAAGTTTGAAGGTATCAAAAGACTCGGGGAGAGTTTCCAAGATCATGTCTATTTTAGTCTCCCCATCAATCTCAGATCCAAGGATCTCCATTTTGTTTAGATAGCCAATGATCAGCATCATATGATCTCTAACGGGAGTTCCAGCCTTCATGCGACAGTTCATAAACTGTAGGACTGCTTTAGCTTGATGTCCTTGCCCTCCAAACATCTCATGGAGATTGTAGAGCATATTGGTGGCAGTCTCGATGTCACGATGTTGTTGTTGTAACACATTGTTCATAGATGCCAAAATATAGCTCCTCGCAATCTCATCAGATCGAAGCCAGGCCGCCAAGGCGTCTTTCTCCTCTTGTGTCGAATCTTCATTCGTTTGAGGAGGACAGGGTGTTGTCGGTCGTTTTCGAAAAACCGAAAATCTAAAAACAATTTGAGACCGGCCTGACATCGCCGACCGGATCACCCAACGGGCCCTGGCCGCCTAGGCCCATGCGCGCCCCGTGCCCTGCAAAACATGCGCACCCGCGCCCTGCCGGACAAGCGCGCCCGTGCCCTGCCGGCCATGCGCGCGGCGTGCCCTGCCGGCCATGCGCGCCCCCGCACTGCCGGCCATGCGTGTCCCGCGCCCTGCCGGCCATGCGCGCCCCGCCCCCTGCTGGACATGCGCGCCCGTGCCCTGCCGGCCATGCGCGCCCTGCCAGCCATGCGCGCCCCACGCCCTGCCGGCCATGCGTGCGTGCGCCCTGCCGGCCATGCGTGTCCCGCGCCCTACCGGCCATGCGCGCCACGCGCCCTGTCGGCCATGCGCGCCCGCGCCCTACTGGACATGCGCGCCCCGCGCCCTGCCGGCCATGCGCGCCCCGCGCCCTGCCGGCGATGCGCGTTCCCGCGCCCTGCCGGCCATGTGCGCCCCGCTCCTTGCCCTTCCGTGGGCTTCCAAGTGGGTCGGCCCATGGCCTTCCCCACTCCTATAAATACCACCTCTCACTTGATGGGGAACACACAACTTTCTCTCAAGAGAATTTCCTAGAGGACATTTTCTCTACATTCTCTCCTCCGTGCGTGTCTCACGCCCCTAGCTGTGCGCCCGGGTCACGCGCGCCCTGCGCCCCGCGCAGTCGGCCGTGCGTGTCATCACGCCTCCGGCCCGCGTGCGCTTCTCGCGCCCCGGCCCTCTGGCCCGTGTGCACTCCTAGCGCCCCGGCCCTCCGGCCCGCGTGCGCTCCCAACGCCCCGGCTCTCCGGCCCGCGTGCGCTCCCCACGCCCCGGCCCTCTGGCCCGCGTGCGCTCCCCACGCCCCGGCCCTCTGGCCCGCGTGCGCTCCTCGCGCCCCGGCCCCTCTGGCCCGCGTGCGCTCCCCGCGCCCCGGCCCCTCTGGCCCGCGTGCGCTTCCCGTGCTCCCGGCCGCTCGACTCACGCGCGCGCCTGCTGCCCCGGCCGAGCGCCCTGCTGCCTCGGCCGGCCGCTCCTGCTCCCCCGGCCGAGCGCTCCTGTTCCCCCGGCCGAGCGCCCTGCTGCCTCGGCCGACCGCTCCTTCTGCCCCATGCACCCCGCGCCCGGCCAGGCGTCACGCCCCGTGCGCCCCGCGCCCGGCCAGGCGTCTCGCCCCGCGCGCCTTGCGCCTGTCCGGGCGTCATGCCTCGCGCGCCCCGCTCCTGGCACCCGGTGGGCCTTGAGGGGCCGGCCCAAGGCCTCTCTCCACAACTATAAATCCCCCCCCCCCTTGGGGAAGGAAAAAGCATCCTGGTTCAATTTAACAAATCCCAATTCCCACACAACACTTCTCACTCGAGAATTCTCTCCTCTCCCGCACTCTTGTGATATTTCCATGAGCGCGCGTTCCTCCTCCCTCGGCTCAGAAATACAAGGACCCTCCTCCACGAGAGGGAGCGCGCTCCTTTTCTGCGACTCGAGCCTTTTAAGTACGCACTGCTCTCCAGCTTCTTGGCCATTGAGCAAGAACTCCGAGCTACGAGGCAAGCGACCCCTCTAAAGCCTTCATTAGAAGCTACGAGCCGGGTCCTACTCTAAAGCCTTGGATTCTCAAGCCTCTGAGCCCAAGATAGCCCCCAATACACAAATTGAACTACGTTCTGATCTGATCCCGACTAAAGGGTACGTAGGCAGCCAACCTTTGGCACGGTCACACCCCCCAAAACACACCTCAGGGTCTGGAGGGTGCAGCTCGGTCTACGAGCTCCCATTTTTGGCCCGGGCGCGGTCACTTGGTCCGGCCATGGATCGAACCGCCCGAGGTATCTAATCGTTGTTCTTTTTCGTGCGACAACATTTTGGCGCTAGAAGGTGGGGACTTCCCGACTTACACAGCCCGAAATCCTTTCTACAGCTCGACCCCTTTCTTCTCGACTTGAGAAAGACATGAGTGGTCAACCACCCGTTCGTTCTGAGGGCGTGAACAACCCAAAAAACGCAACCGCGGTGAAGAAATACTTCCTGCGCTCCCGAGTGCAAGGCGACTAGGAGTCTATCAACGACGAGAGCCACACTCCCTCGCCCCCTCCTCTTCAGGACAGTCGGGACGACCGCATCCTTGAAATGGAGGAGAAAATCCGCCAACTGAAGATAGCCAATGCAAGGTACCACCGCCAACTGGCGGGCAAGGCACCTACACACGACACCTCCCACGGGGAATCCGAGGACCTCATGGATGAGGGACACGACTATGACCCCGACTATGAAGGCTTGGAAATTTCAGCGGACATCGAGACTTCTCTCACCAAAGACAGGGAACTCCCTGTTGAGATCGAAGCCGGTCCGTCGAAAACAAAGGCAATACCGATCTCCTCTCAAGAAGAGACCTCGCGACATTTAGCCCATGACCGACTCGGTCAAAGAGGCAATGTCAGGGAAGGTCCAACAACTCGGCGAGTAAGGCGTGTGGCTCGAAGCTCACGTCCCCATACCGCCGGGCCGGATTTTAGAGATCGACTTACCGCCCAACGGAACGACCGTGGCGAAGACCTCCGGGAGAGGCTAAGTGCTCGCAAGGGTCACAACCCTGCGGCCCCAATCAATGGGGACCCTCGCACGGCTCAAAGGTCGAACGAAAGGCGATAGGTGACTCCTCCTGAGCAAGGAGTGACCCCCAACACTGGCCTCGACGTCGTCACCATGATTCACAATCTTCGTAATGAGGTGCGTGACCTGCGTGAAGGGGGCTTGGCCGGTGATACATACGGGGTCGTAGAAGAACATTCCTCTCCCTTCGCCGCCCAAATCCTTGCTGAGTTGTGCACGGGAAACTTCAAACTCCCGAATCTCCCTCTCTACAATGGGAAAGCTGATCCCACGTATCACATCCAACATTACGAAACTTGGATGACGATGCAAGGCGTTTCACCTAGGGCTCTATGCCAAGCTTTTAGTCTTACCCTCACCGGACCCGGTTTTGAGTGGTTTAAGAATTTAAGACCAGGGAGCGTCCAATCATTCAAAGACTTAAAGGACATGTTCCTAGCTCGATTTGCTACATCCATGGTCCAAAAGAAGACCAAGATGTACTTATGGTCGATCAGGCAAGAGAATAACGAGTCCTTGAGACAGTATCTCACCCGATTCACCGCAGAATCAAATATGGTTGACCGCTTTGACGACAGTGACGCGATCACAGCCATCATCGAAGGCTTGCGCACCGGAGACTTCTTGAAGTCCGTCGTCGGCAGAGTCCCTTCTACGATGGCCGAATTAATGAAGCGAGCCAAAACCTTTATGGGGGTAGAAGATTACCTCGACGGCCGCAGGAGCAGCAACCAAAGTTCTCGCCGTCGGGATGAGTCCGGCAATGAGCCAAGTAACCCCCGCAAAAGGGTGAACAAGGGCAGTCAGGCTACCGATAGCCGACCCCCTATGTCTCAGAAGCCGCGTCTTGCGAGCAATTTTAGAGACTACTCGGGTTACACTCCCTTGAACGCCCCGGTAGAGCAAATCTACGTTGTGGCGCGTGACAAGTTCACCGCTACGGCTCCAATGAAGGGCGGCCCCGCATCTCGCGACCGGTCCCGCTATTATGAGTTCCACCGGGATTACGGTCACACGACCGCTCAATGCTTCCATCTAAGGAAGAAAATTGAGACATTAATCCAGAAGGGAGAGCTCAAAGAGTTTGTCCTTCGCATGGTAGAAGCGGCAGCCCCCGCCAACAACAGGCCACAGCCTGAGAAAGGTGGAGGGGCCAACGCTAACACCGACCGCACAACGGTCGCGGTTACGGCTGATGCGCAACTCCACGTCGTCACCACCATTTTAGGTGGCCTGCAAGACGGGGACTCGGCCCGGTAAAGGAAAAAGCTCCTCAGAGCTGCCTCTCAAGAAGGCCTTGCCGGGCAGGTTAACCTCACCTATTAGGAACCTCCGTCCGTACCTCACGAAACAATACAATTCACCAATGAAGAGGCCAAGCGAGTTGTGCACCCGCACAATGACGCTATAGTCCTTGCCCAGGTGGCCAACAACTTGGTAAAAAGAGTTCTTATTGATAACGGCAGCGCAGCCGATATAATCTTTAAGACCACCCTAGAGCGAATGAAGCTCGGGGGGCTCCGCCCTGTCCCAACTCAGACACCTCTGTTTGGGTTCATGGGAGAAAAGGTCATGACTGAAGGAATCATTGATTTGCCAGTCACCTTCGGGACTACCGGAGGTATCGAAGTCGTTCACATGGTCCCCTTTCTTGTGGTTGACCAGGAGTCGCCCTACAATGTTATCATTGGGCGACCCACGTTGAATAGACTAAGGGCCATCACATCGACATATCACCTACTGGTGAAATTCCCCACCAAGGAGGGGATCGGCGTCATGGCTGGTGATCAAACCCAAGCGAGGATATGCTATGTCCAAGGCGTGGACGGCAAGCCCGCTGAAAAAAGGGTTAACACGATCTACCAGCTAGAAGACGACTACCCGTGCGATTAAAAAGACGCACGGCAGCTCGGGGAATTAGACCCCCGCGACGATATCGAGAGGTTGAAAGTTGACACCCCCGATGATCTCACTTCGATCGTTCTCGACGAACCTAAACCTGACCAGGTGGTGAAGATCGGTGCACAACTCCCTCTCGCCATCAAAACTCAACTCGCGTCCTTCCTTCGGGAGTTTAAGGATGTCTTTGCGTGGACACATGCAGACATGCCCGGTATAGACCCCGATGTGATTGTGCACCGGTTGAATGACGATAAAACTATCGCTGAAAAGGTACAAGCTAGACGTGCGTTCAACCCCGAGCGATACCTAGCGATAAACGAGGAAGTCGAAAAGCTTCTCTCCGCTGGTTTCATCCGAGAAGCCAAGTACCCCAAGTGGGTGGCCAAATGGTCATGGTCAAAAAGCCTAATGGGAAGTGCGCATTTGTATAGATTACAAAGATCTTAACAAAGCCTGCCCAAAAGATTGCTTTCCACTCCCACGCATCGAACAACTGGTCGACGCCACGGCAGGACATGAACTGCTAAGTTTCATGGACGCCTACTCGGGCTATAACCAGATGTGAATGCACGAGCCCGATCAGATCAAGACGACCTTCGTCACTGATCGCGGCCTCTACTGCTACAAGGTTATGCCTTTTGGCCTTAAAAATGCAGGAGCTACTTACCAAAGATTGGTAAACCGGATCTTCGCCGACCTAATCGGCAAGACCATTGAAGTATACGTGGACGACATGCTCGTTAAAAGCCTACTGGCTACCAATCACGTAGACAACCTGAGGGAGATGTTCTTAATCCTCCGCCGGTACAAGCTCAACCCCAACAAGTATGTGTTCGGGGTCGAATCCGGGAAGTTCCTAGGCTACATAGTTAGCCGTCGAGGTATCGAAGCGAATCCCGAGAAAATCAAGGCGCTCCTTGACATGAAGTGCCCGCGACGTGTCAAGGAAGTCCAAAGTCTGGCCGGTCGGATTGCCGCCCTCTCACGATTTGTGGCCAAAGCAACTAACAAGTGTCAACCGTTCTTCAAAGCAATTAAGAAGACGGACGGCTTTGAATGGACGGACGAGTGCGAAAAGGCCTTTCAAGAAATGAAGGCCTACTTCGGGACACCTCCGTTCCTCTCCAAGCCAAAAGAAGGCGAGACGCTCTACATCTACTTCGCCGTCTCTGAACGAGTTGTGAGCGCTGTGCTGATCCGTGAAGAAGATAAGGATCAATGGCCTATCTTCTACATAAGCAAAGCCCTACTTGACGCCGAAACGCGTTACACAAAGATAGAGAAACTCTCTCTCGCTCTCCTCGTAGCCGCCAAAAAGCTACGCCCCTACTTCCAGGCTCACCCAATCGTTGTCCGAATCGGACACCCCATCGGTAAAGCTCTTCAAAAGGGAACATCGACTCGCATGGCGATCTGGTCCCAAGAATTGAGCGAGTACGGGATTGAGTTTCACCCGAGACCAGCAATGAAGGCTCAAGCCTTAGCTGATTTCGTTGCAGAATTCTCCTACACTCCCGACATGGGAAGAGCAGAAGGCGACTCGACCGACGACTTGTCGGCTCGAAAGAGAAAGGTCGACCCTACGGGTCCCATCCACGAAGGCCTCTGCGGGAACCACGCCGCTGGGAGGTCCCTCGCGCTCAAAGCGCTTCGACAAGGCTATTTCTGGCCAACGATGAAAAAAGACGCCTACGACTGGGCAAGAAAGTGCGACAAGTGTCAACGTTTCTCCAACGTTCCACGACAGCTGCCATCTCCCCTGAGTAGCATCGTTGTTCCACGCCCCTTCGCAAAATGGGGCGTAGACATTATCGGCAAGCTTCCCAAAGCCCCGAGGCAATACGAATACGCCATCGTCGCTATTGACTACTTCACTAAGTGGGTCGAAGCCGAGCCTCTGGCCAGGATCACCGAGGCCAACACTACAAACTTCATCTGGAAGTCCATAATATGACGCCACGGCATCCCCACGTCGATCGTGACCGATAACGGCGCGCAGTTCGACAACGCGAGGGTTAGAGAGATCTGCGCCCAATTAGGGATAAGCAAGACATTCTCATCCCCGCGACATCCATATGCTAATGGCCAAGTGGAAGCCGTCAACAAGACGATTAAAAGCAACCTCAAGAAAAAGCTCGAAGCCAAAAAAGGCGCCTGGGCTGAGGAACTGCCTTTCATCCTATGGGCCTATCGAACGACCGTTCGAAACGCCACCGGAGAGACCCCCTTCTCCCTAGCTTTTGGGATTGAAGCGGTGGTCCCCGTGGAAACGGAAGTCCCCACCTACCGAGTCGACACTTTCGACGAAAAAGAAAATGATGAAGCCATGCGCCTCGAACTGGATCTAATCGACGAGAAAAGATCCGAAGCCCTCACCAGACTCGCTGCACAAAAGCGAAAGGTTGAGAGATACTACAATGCCAAAGTCAAAACGCGGATCTTCGCCGTCGGCAGCCTTGTACTCAGACGCGTGTTCCAGAACACCTAAGTGCAAGGCGCCGGGGTCCTGGGCCCAAATTGGGAAGGACCATATAGAGTTCGACAAGTCATACACGACGGAACCTACTACATCGAACACACGGACAGAACTCCAATCCAGCACCCGTGGAACGCCGAGCACTTGAGGCAGTACCACCAGTGACCAAGTCCCCCCATTTATTGCTCTGATTTCCCTTATTCAATAAGGCCTACGTGCCACTGTTCAAGGATGTTCCCTGTTAGCAAAAATTAATAAAAAATAAAGTTTGCGGTATTTTTTTTTCCCACTTTATTAAAAAGTTTTTAGTCATCACGGCACGACCTGTAAACTAAAAACTTGGGGGGCTAATGGATCCGGCGACATACGCTCAAGAATTCACTGCAAAAAAAAAAACCTTAAGCCCCCCACTCATGGGATACAGAGGCTTAAGAAGCTCGAACCCCGACGACTCATCCAGCATACGGGTCCGAGAAAAGACGTCGGCCTAACCCGGCGCAACACATACGCTCGGTCGTTCAGCAGCACGAGCTCAAAGACGCCGGACCAGCCCGGCTCAACACATAAAGTTCGGTCGCTCAACAGCACGAACACTTTTACCCAGGCCTAAGTCCCCCACGGGGATACAGACTTAGGAAGCTCGAACCCCGACGGCCCTTCGTGCATACGGGTTCGGGTAAAACGTCGGCCTTCCCGGCGTGCCGTAAGACGCGTAAAGGCGCAGGTGAAAGACGTCTCCCGAGACGCATGTAAGACGCGTAAAGGCGCTGCCTCAAACCCTAAAAAGGCCAAATTTGAGTCAAACTAATGTTCGTTAACCTCAGGGCACGAACACCAAAGACGCCGGCCTAACCCGGCGCAATAAGGTTTGAGTAAAAGACGTCGGCCTAACCCGACGCACCCGCGTTCGCTTGCTCCAGGGCAAGCGGGCCCAAAAGACGTCAGCCTAATCCGACGCACCCGCGTTCACTTGCTCCAGGGCAAGCGGGCCCAAAAGACGTCGGCCTAACCCGACGCACCCGAGTTTGCTTGCTTCAGGGCAAGCGAGCCCACAAGATGCCGGCATAACCCGGCGCAACCCGTGTTCGCTTGCTCCAGGGTGAGCGAACCCAAAAAGACGTTGGCATAACCCGACGCAAGGCCCGTTCGCTTGCTCCAGGGCACGAACCCAAAAGACGTCGGCTCTAACCCGACGCGAAGCGCGTTCACTTGCTCCAGGGCACGAACCCAAAAGACGTCGGCCTAACCCGATGCAAACCGCGCACGGTCGCTCAACAGCACGAGCTCCAAAGACGCCGGCCTAAACCCGGCGCAATCCACGTTCAGGAGCTCCAGGGCGCGGACGCCAAAAAACATGTCAGGCTCAGTCGACGCACCATAAACGCTCGGTCGCTCAACAGCACGAGCTCCGAAGACGCCGACCTAACACCGGTGTGGTTTACGTTCGCTTGCTCCAGGGCGCGAACTCAAAAGACGCTGGCCCAACCCGGCGCGACATACACCTCCAGTCGCCAATGGCACGGACACAGAGCCCCCGGGAACTACTCGGTACGATCTCTTCGATCGCCGAAAGGCACGAAGCGAAGTCACTGGGCCACAACCACCTAACTGGGCATAAACGCCCCCTCGCCTCGAGCGTTGAACGACGACAAGTCGTAACGATAGGTTGAGCGGAGGACAAATCCCAGCTAGGGATGCAAAACCGGCCAAACTATTGGTAATGATAGAAGCCCTTCGGGCCACGTTAGCCCGCAAAGAAGGCATATACGAGTAAAATTGCTCGAAAAATGAGATAAGCATTCAACATGAAAGCAGCAAAAATATCTCATAAATAAAAGGAGCCACGGCTATGAATCCAATAAACACGTGCTAAATAAAAAGTGCGTGAACAATAAATAAAATCCTGGGAAAAGGAAAAGAAAGCAAAGCGCTAAACATAGGCGCTAAAAAAAGAAGCCACACGGCTCAAGCAGCACCCTCATCTAGCAGGGGAAACAAGGTGTCGAAGAATTCAAAAGTGACCCCCCGAGCCTCGTTCTCGGTCGCGGTCGCATCTCGACATTCTACCGCTCCGGCACGACGGGCCTCCTCGGTCCCTATGTCGTAGTCATCCTGCAAGTCGGACGCTCTTCGATCCGCTTCAGCAAGCTGGGATGAGAGGCGAGCGTTCTCCTCCGCCAGAGAGTCGCGCTCGCGCTCCACCTGAACACGCGCCGCTTTGCTCGAAGTAAGCTGGCGGTGCGACGTCTCCAAAGCATCGGATCGAGCATCCAATTGCCTCGAAGGTCGGTAACCTCAGTGCGAAAAATCTCCGCTGATCAGGTCGCCACCTCACAAGCTCGCCGTTCTTCGGTGAGCTCCGCCGCCATCTTGGCCACAGACATTCGGGCTCCATTACGCTGATCCCGTGCGATTTGAAGTTCCACCTTAGCCTCAAGAAGTCGGTCCCGAGTTCCTCACTCGGGCAAGCCTAGACCTCAAACTCCCTTGAGAAATTAAAGTTCACGACTCGTGACTCACGAGTCATGAACTTGGGGGGCTAATGTTGTCGGTCGTTTTCGGAAAACCGGAAATCTAAAAACAATTTGAGACCGGCCGGGCATCGCCGGCCGGATCACCCAACGGGCCCCGGCCGCCTAGGCCCATGCGCGCCCCGTGCCCTCCAAAACATGCGCACCCGCGCCCTGCCGGACATGCGCGCCCGTGCCCTGCCGGCCATGCGCGCGGCCTGCCCTGCCGGCCATGCGCGCCCGCGCCCTGCCGGCCATGCGTGTCCCGCGCCCTGCCGGCCATGCGCGTTCCCGCGCCCTGCCGGCCATGCGCGTTCCCGCGCCCTGCCGGCCATGCGCGCCCAGCTCCTTGCCCTTCCGTGGGCTTCCAAGTGGGTCGGCCCATGGCCTTCCCCACTCCTATAAATACCCCCTCTCACTTGATGGGGAACACACAACTTTCTCTCAAGAGAATTTCCTAGAGGACATTTTCTCTACATTCTATACTCCGGCCTGCGCGTGCCCGACGCCGCCGGCAAGTGCGCGCCGTGCGCCGCCGGCCCGTGCGCGCCGTGCGCCGCCGGCCGTGCGTGTCTCACGCCCCTGGCTGTGCGCCCCGGGCCACGCGCGCCCTGCGCTCCGCGCAGTCGGCTGCGCGTGCCCTCACGCCTCCGGCCCACGTGCGCTCCTCGCGCCCCGGCCCTCCGGCCTGCGTGCGCTCCTCGCGCCCCGGCCCTCCGGCCCGCGTGCGCTCCTCGCGCCCCGGCCCTCCGGCCCGCGTGCGCTCCTCGCGCCCCGGCCCTCCGGCCCGCGTGCGCTCCTCGCGCCCCGGCCCTCCGGCCCGCGTGCGCTCCTCGCGCCCCGGCCCTCCGGCCCGCGTGCGCTCCTCGTGCCCCGGCCCTCCGGCCCGCGTGCGCTCCTCGCGCCCCGGCCCTCCGGCCCGCGTGCGCTCCTCTGAGCCCGGCCAGGTGTCACGCCCCGCGCGCCCTTCGCCCGTCCGGGCGTCATGCCTCGCGCGCCCCGCTCCTGGCCACCCGGTGGGCTTTGTTGTCACTGTTTTTCTGACAACTATTTAGAAGCCCCAAATGGTTCGACCCAAGGCCGGACCAAGTGGTCACGTTCGGGCTTGAGCGTGTCGGACTCGGTATCCCGAGTCTTCTCTTAGCTGTGGTTGGTGCTTGCCTCGTCCGTCGTTTGTCATGCAAGAGAAGGTAACGATGAACTACAAAGGGGAAACAGAGGGGTTGCCTCTGTTTACCTCTCCGACGCTCAACATTAGTAGGGTTGAGGTAGATTGTAGAGAGTTAGGTGTTTAGAGGCCGAGACTTGAGAGAAACGAGCGAGGTACGAGTTCGACAGCGTTTCAGTACTCAAATTCGGATCACCTGGACCTGGGGAGGGACCCCGATATTTATAAGCGACCAATGGGCGTTTTGGGCACCCCCTTGGCCGAAGGCCGACTCTGAGCCGGCCATGGAGTCGAAGGCCGGCCCTGGGTCGGGCGTGGTGGCGAAGGCCGGCCCTGGGTCGGCCGTGGAGGCGAAGGCCGGCCCTGGGTCGGCCTTGGTGGCGAAGGCCGGCCCTGGGTCGGCCGTGGAGGTGAAGGCCGACCCTGGTTCGACCGTGGTGGCGAAGGCCGGCCCTGGGTCGGCCGTGGGGGCGAAGGCCGACTCTAGGTCGGCCGTGTGCCGGGGGATCCTAGGACGGCCGCTATCGCGGCCGTCGCCGCTTTACCGGGCCGAGACGGGCCGGTAACATTAGCCCCCCGAGTTTATCATCGACTGTAAGTCGCGTGGTAAACTCAAAGTTTGTCGTCGGCCCACCGGAGTAGCCCGTCGCCGAGAGGTATGTCCCGACGTCTTTTAATATTATTATTTTTATTTTTTGTCGATCACTTTAGCGACGCCCACTCACCCACAGGCGGCCTGGACGGCGCGCGCGTGCTGGAGGAGGTCGCGCTGGGAGCGGCCGATGCCGGAGGAGACGCCCCCGGGGGAGCCAACGCCGGGGAGGACGTCCCGTCTGGGGGCGGCGCGATCTAGGTCGAGCCCAGCACTGAGCAAGACCCCACCCGACTGGACGGGGCCGTCTGGGTGACCACCAGGCGCGCCGGTGAGGAGGAACGCCCATGCGGAGCGAGCGAGTCCGGGGCGGCCGTGCATGGTGAAGCCGGCGCCAAGAGGTACGCGCCGGCCAGTGTCAACGCCCTTTGGGCCAGTCCCGACGCGGGGGAAGCCTGCGTTCGGCCGGGTGAGGCCGTCCGGTGGCCTGCAGATCACGCCCAGGAGGAGAGTCCCCCGGGTCTGGCCACGCCGCGATGTCGCGTGCTGCCGGAGAGCCGCCGGCATCGGGCGACGCTGCCCATGGGGGGGCCGGCGCCGGGCAGGAGGTGGCCCGGCCAGGTGGCGCCGGCCAGGGAGAGGCGGCCTGCTCAACCCTCGGGCAAACCCTAGGCCCAACTGGGCCGGGCCTACTTGGTGAGGGCCTAGCCGGCCAGGAACTGGGCTGGTCTGCTGGCTTGGGCGCGCGCGAGGAAGGCCCATCCGGCCAGGGGCCAGACGGGGCTGATGGGCTGGGCGCGCACGAGGAGGGCCCAACCGGCTGGGAGCCGGGCCAGGCCGCCGGGCCGGACGCGCTTGGGGCGAGCGCTGGCCGAGTTGACGGGCCGGACGCGCGCGCTAAAGGCCGGGGGCCGCCTGGGCCGGGCCTGCGTGTGGAGGAGCCATGCAGCCAGGAGGGCTGGGTCCTCGGGCTGGATGCGCGCACGGGAGGGAGCATGGCCGGCCACGGGCTGGGCCATCCCGACGGCGGTGGCCTAGCCGGCCGGCAACCAGGCGCGCGCTCGGGCAACCATGCCGAGGCCGAGAGGAGCCGCCCGTATCGAGTGGGCGGTCGTGAGGGGGTCACCCCCTGCCTGAGCAACGCTCCAGAGGCCGAGCGCTCGAGCGACTCATCGAGCCGCCACGTCACACATTCGGTGACACTTTCCTCAACCGCGTGGGAGGAAATGCGGGACTTGACCTTCCCTATTGGAGAATCGGCCATTCGGAGCGACCTTGACTGCTCGGGCGTTGACATCCCGAGTTCACACTCGATCATCAGCTTTAAGAGCCTGAGGAAGCGCTACAACATCCCGGAGTTCGTGTCGATTCTACGGCCACTACTCGACGACCTTCCGACTCGCCCGCGACGGGGGTATGCCGCGGTCCACGAGGCGAGTCTTCGCGGAGGACTGAGGTTGCCTTTCCAACCGGTCATCCAGGAGTTGCTGATACGATTAGGGGTACATGCTTCGCAGATGTCCCCGTTCTTTTATCGAGTGGTCGCGGCGTGCCATATGATGCTCTATCGAGCAAAGAAGAGGGCCGTCACCGCGGACGACATTCAGGACCTCATAACGGTGCGAGGGGTCCCCGGGAGGCCGGACTCCTACCTAGTATCACATCAGAAGTGCCTAGCCATCATCACCAGGGTCACTTCGAAGCATAAGTATCCCTGGGTGTAGGTGTCTGAGTCGGCTTTCGGGGCTGCGCCTCGCACCTTCGGTCCCGCGGCCGATTTTCCACCGGTAAGTGACGTCGAGGACTCCGAGCTCGACTCGGTGATCAGGGCGGTCCCGGAATCAAGACGGCAAGAATCGCTCTTCGAGTCCCCAGACCTGATGGCGAGGACTGGGTGGTTTGTGCCTGGCGACGACGCTCCTCCATGCTCCGGTCTCGACGCGGAGGTTGCGGAGGATCCTGAATCAGAGGCGAGGGGTTCGTCCGCCCCTTCCCCCGATGCGGGGGGTACTAGTCATGCATATGTTTTCCGTCATCTTACGTTTCGCTGTATTATGCTTATTGCCGTGTTCTAACCGACTGACAATCTTTCTCTTTTGCAGATACCATGACCCGACATCGATCGTGCGCACGAGTGCCGAGAGTGGTACCCTCCGCCGAAGCTGCGACCGCGTCTCGTCCCCGAGTAGAGGCTCCCCGTGAGGGGTCACCATCGCGGGCGAGGAACGAGGCGATCTCTTCCTCCAAGCGACCGTTGTCGTCGACCTCCTTCGGGTCACCCTCCGGCCACAAGCGTGCCCATACATCGGCGGTGCCGGATAGCAAGGATTCGATGCTCCTAGCGGAGGCGGCGAAGCTGAGGGATCAGTGCTCCCGAGGGATCCTTGAAACCTCTGTGCTGGACTTCAAGGGTCTTCTGACGACAAGCGATCTTGAGCATTTCCAGAATGGGATCGGTGACGCCCGAAAGGTACGATTCGTTTGCTCGTCTTATGTGTAATCATCATGCTTATTCCGATTATGCGTGTATCCCCTGTTCCCACAGATGCTCGCGCGCCAAGAGCGAAGCGACCGCATTCTCCGGGACCTGCAAATCATGGAAAAGGACAAGGAGAGCACGGCGGCCGCCCATGCTACCGCTCTAGCGGGGGTTCGCACCGCCCGAGAGTTTCAAGAACTCGAGGAGGAGCTGAAGCGAGCTCACGAGGAGTCAGCGGCCGAGAAATCGCTCCGCATGGCAGAGCAGGCGTCTCGGGAGAAGGCGGAGCAGGCGGCCGACACCTTCTTGGGGGAGACGAAGAAGCTCCAGGCGGCACTTTCGAGTAGGGACGAGGAGTTGAGCATCGTCCATGCTCGACTGTCGACGAGCGAGATCTCCCGGGTCAAGGCCGAGAGGGAGATGGACACTTTGCGGGCGGAGGTACAGGCCCTTGTCGAGGAAAAAGACGACGCCGTGCGATCCAATACGGACTTGGAGGACGATTAGGACCTTGCGTTGGAGGTGGCTTGTTACGAGGTGGCCATACGGGTCCGAGACGCGACCGCGAAAGAGAACGTGTCTCGCGGAACCACTTTTTCCTTCTTCGACGCCATATTCCCTCCTCTGGGCGATGAGCCACCGGAGGATGACCTGCGCCCTCAAGTTCCCGCAGAGGCCGCTCAGTCGACGAACCGACAATTTGATGGAGAAGCCCCCGGCGGGTCCGGCGCCCCCCGCCCCGAGGATGATGAGGAGCAGATTGACTTTGGCTCAGAATAGCCAATTTATTTTATCTTCCGCGCACTTGTTTAGCGCTCGCTTTATGCTACCTTTCTTATATCTGTTATGCCTTTCTTTCGTTTGACGTTTGTCATACTCTCGTACATTACTTGACATTGTTTGCTTTGGTTAAAGCTTTTCGTATTGATTATGCGTCTTATTTTCTCAACTTGCTATGCTTAGTGTAATCGATTTGCGCAACCTGTTTAGTATGTGTCTCACGAACCTGGTTTACTATATCTAGCGTAACCGGCTTGCACGGCTTACTGCCACATTTGGCGGCGAAGTTTCCCGCGGACGCTGGCTAGACCAGTTTCGTCCGGGGGTGCGACCCTCTGCCATCCATTCGTGACTGGGTGGCTATCGCGCCCATCTTCCGACGAGCACGCTACCTATCGATGTGCGCACTATGCATCGAGACGGGCCAGTTGTAGACGCAGTTCCCAGCGAGCGTGATACCTGTTGGTATGCATGTCACGTTTTGGGTTTTGACTGCCGGGATCGACGGTCCGGTGCGTGGACGCGATCCACCGACACCCCGCTGCCTATCGGTGTACGGGGTGTGGAATCCTGCGAGAGCGTCGCGCGAGGGTCGGAGGTCCGGTGCGCGGATCCAACTTGTTGATGTTTCGCTACCTTTCGGTGCGTGAAACGTGGCATTGCGCGAGTGCGTCGCGCGAAAAATGAGCATGTTACCCTTATTTTATCTAGATTAGTCCCCTGAGTTTCTTGTGTACTCGTAGAGGAGACTAGAAGTTATAATACAATAGGGTAAAAGTTTCGAAGCGAAATGTAATTCAATAATAATGTTGAAATAGTTAAAAAATTACATTCCCAGGCCGTTGGCCGTACTTGACATTTGAAATTGTCTTTTGCTAAAATTGAAAACAAGATGAAGATAACAAAACATAGGGCGAGCGAGAACGGGAATTTATTGATAGTATTGTCGAAGGTGCTCCGCATTCCACGGGTGCGTGAATACGAGTCCCTCCAGGTTCTCGAGCTCGTAAGTGCCGTTGTGGATGGCTCGGCGCACACGGTACGGGCCTTCCCAGGTGGGGCCCAGAACTCCCGCACCTTGCACCTTGGTGTTTTGGAACACCTTTCTAAGGACGAGGCTCCCGTCGGCGAACTTCCGCAGCTTGATCTTGGAGTTGTAGTACTTCTCGACCTTCCTCTTTTGTGCGGCGAGGCGGGAGAGTGCGTCCGCCCTTTTCTCGTCTATGAGGTCCAGCTCGAGCCTGATTGCGTCGTCGTTGGCGGCTTCTTCATACTCCTCGATTCGTAGGGTCGGCAGCTTGGTCTGGACAGGTACCACGGCCTCGACGCCGAACGCGAGAGTGAAAGGGGTTTCGCCGGTCGCGTTACGTGCGGTGGTCCGGTACGCCCACAAGACCATGGGAAGCTCGTCGGCCGAAGCCCCCTTTCTTTCTTCCAACTTCTTCTTCAGGTTCTCTTTGATCGTCTTGTTGACCGCCTCGACCGGACCGTTAGCCTGCGGATGGCGGGGAGAAGAGAAAGTCTTGCTAATGCCCAATTGCTCGCACATTCCTCGGAGGCGCGCGTTGTCAAATTGCTTTCCGTTGTCGGTCACAATTGACGCGGGGATCCCGAAGCGGCTGACAATGTTCTTATAGATGAAGCTGGTCGTGTTCGCCTCGGTGATCCTCGCCAATGGTTCGGCCTCTACCCACTTCGTGAAGTAATCGATTGCAACGATTGCATGCTTGTATTGCCTCGGGGCCATAGGTAGCTCACCGATGAGATCGATTCCCCACTTCGCGAAGGGTCGCGGCACGATGATCGGAAATAGCGGTGCCGGCGCTTGGCGCGGGACATAGGCGAACCTTTGGCATTTGTCGCACCTTTTGGCCCACTCGTGGGAGTCCTTTTTCAAGGTAGGCCAAAAATACCCGAGCCTCAGGAGTTTCAACGCCAAAGATTGCCCGGCGGCATGGTTTCCGCACACCCCTTCGTGCACTTCGCGGAGCGCTTTCCTCGCCTCGACCTCGGTCAAGCAGCGGAGAAGGGGCATGGAGTAGCCTCTCTTGAACAGGTTATCCTCCCTCATCGTGTACTTCGGCGCCAAGCTTCTCAGCTTTTTGGCCTCTTCTCTGTCTTCGGGGACGACTCCTCGCTTAAGGAATTCCATGAGGGAGGCGGAGTCTCGCGAACCACCCCTACGTCGCCTCTCGAGACGTAGGGTCGGGTCAACACTTCTATCGGCACGCTGCCTTCTCCCTCCTCGTCTATGCCAGACGCAAGGTGTGCTAGGGCGTCAGCGTCAATGTTCGCCTCTCGGGGAACTTGGACGATCTCGAACCATTGTTGTCAATGGTGCCCACAAGAAGAGTTGTAGTCTTTATTTTGTACATTTGATGTAATAAAGTCTAATGAAGACTCTTGCTTGTAATTGCCTATTCATTTAATAATAAAGTTGAAACGTTCATTCATTCTTTCTTTGTTTGAAGCTTTATGATAATACCTTAGTCTTTTAGTCGATAAACAAACTTAACAACTTACGAAGAGACAAATGTAGATTTGCATGAACAAACTCTTCGTAGTTTGCTTAAAACGATATATTCGCAATCTTAGGGTCAAAGGACTATTGACCTCAGTACGATTGTTAGAAGAATCTATGATGTCTGGTTATGAGGCATTGAGAGTTGGAGACTCTATAGTTCTTCTAGGTATCTTCCGAAGGTACTGAATTGACCAGTGCACTTCTAGAGACAAGATAAGAACAAACCATTTAACCTCTTATGTCTCGAAGTCACTATGTATGAATTGCATCATGCTTACCTTAATCCTGAAATGAGACATGCCATTTCACAGCTTAGTATTCTCATTTGAAAAAGTCAGAGTTCAAACTCACTATGTGATTCCGAACAGGGCCTATTGGTGAAGTACTAAGTTGTGAGAATGTCATGAGTAACTTTGTGAAGTTCTCATAGATATGGAATTCATGTACAAGATTGCTGAAATGCAATGTATGTCACCTCATGCTTTGTTCCTTGGAGTGTGAATAAATGAACTGGCCAGTGTCCAAATTGAGTCCTGACTCTTTTGGATGAAACAGTGTGACTTGTTAGCTCCTCGTCAATACATTGTTTCTAACTTATTCACAAGCGACAAAGGAGTTGAGGAAATAACAGCTAGAAGGGTAAAATGGTAATTTAGTAAATCCCGACTAGCTGATGACATTCATGAAGGGTAAACATAGATAATATTCAGTGGATCCGCTCATCATAATTAGGTTGAATTCTTGAGTAGAAAATAAATTCATTTGAACCGAGAGATTTTCAGTGTCAACTCTTTAGTGGAGTCAGTTGACATTAAGCTAAACTTGGAAAAGGTTTGTGAACTTTTGAGTCCAAGTGTTTAGCTCAAGCTTTGTTCATTTGGGTCCATGAGGTCACTGTCACGAATCACATCGAGTAGGAATAGTTAAACTGGAAGCTAAGTCAAAACAAGAACGAAAATTGTCAAAAGGGTATTTTTGTCTTTTGAGACATAGGATGAAATGAATGTCAATAAATTTTTTGACAAGTTCATTTGATGACTTAATGTCACTCGGCCATAATAAGATTAATTGGGCCTTGTGGATTAATTTCATTTCATAAGAATTTTATTGAAAATTCTTAATGGGCCTTTCTCATGTTGTTATGAACAAATGAAGAAGCTTCTAGAAGCTCCTTCTAGATGTGAAATGGGCGCCCTAATACCCAGGAGAAAGAGAGATTATTTTGTGCATAAATGTATCAAGATACTTGCCAAAAGAAAAAGAGGAAACAAATTTCCTCTATGAGGAAACAAGGAGAATCGGCCAAGGCAACCAAGAAGGGAAACAAAAGAGGAAACTAATCCCTTGTGGATTGAATGAGGTGGGCCCTGTTGTCGCAGTTTTTCGGACAACGATTTAGGAGTCACAGACGGTCAGACCCAAGGCCGGACCAAGTGGTCTCGTCTTGACTCGAGCGTGTCGGACCTGGTTGCCCAGATCTTCCCTTGGCTGTCGGTGGTGTCTGAGCTCGCCGGGGTACCTAGAAAGGATGAGAGAACCGTGAGCTAAAAAGGGGAAACAGAGGGGGTGCCTCTGTTTACCTCTCCGACGCTCAGCATTAGTGGGATTGAGGTGGATAATAGAGGGTTTAAGTGTTTAGGGGCCGAGACTTGAGAGAAACGAGCAAAAGGTGAGTTCGGCAGCGTTTCAGTCCCCAAACTTGGATTACCTTTTGAAGAGAGTGGGCCTCTCGTATTTATAGGCGACCAAGGGATCATTGGTGGGCCCCTTGGCCAAGTGAAGCAAATGGCCGAGGACAGTCCATGGCCGAGGATATCCATTGGCCGAGGATGGCCCATGGCCGAGGATAGCCATTGGCCGAGGATAGCCCATGGCCGAGGACAGTCCATGGCCAAGGATAGCCATTGGTCGAGGATAGCCCATGGCCGAGGATGGCCCATGGCCGAGGATAGCCATTGGCTGAGGATAGCCCATGGCCGAGGATAGCCATTGGCCGAGGATAGCCCATGGCCGAGGATAGCCCATGGCCGAGGATAGTGTAGGGTGGCGTCACTGGTAGGCCCCTCGGCTGGGGACAACATGGGCTCGGCAGGGGATAACATAGACTGGCGCTATTGATGTGCCCCCTGACCGAGGATAACATAGGCTGGCGTCATTGGCGTGCCCCTGGGCTGAGGACAACATGGGCTGGCGTCATTGGCGTGCCCCTGGGCTGAGGACAACATGGGCTGGCGTCATTGGTGGGCCCCTTGGCCGAGGATAACATAAGCTCGGCCGAGGATGGCATAGGACCGAGGATAGGCCTGTGAGGCCGAGGTCGCTCGCGAGGCCGAGGTCGAACGGTCGAGCTGAGGCCGAGGTCGAGCTCGCCAGGCCGAGGTCGAGCTCACCAGGCAGGGGTCGAGCTGAGGCCGAGGTCGAGCTCGCCAGGCTGAGGTCGAGCTGAGGGCGAGGTCGAGGTCGCCAGCCGAGGTCGAGCTGAGGCCGAGGTCGAGCTCGCCAGGCCGAGGTCGAGCTGAGGGCGAGGTCGAGGTCGCCAGCCGAGGTCGACCTGAGGCCGAGGCCGAGCTCGTCAGGCCGAGGTCGGGCTGAGGTCGAGCTGAGGCAGAGGTCGAGCTCGTCAGGCCGATCTTTGGCCCCTTGGCCATGGGACCCCGCGGGCGCCCGCGGGCGCCGTCGACCCGGAACGGACCGACAACATTAGCCCCCCGAGTTTGCGGTCAAGCGTAGGTCGAGTGGAAACTCAATGCTTACGCCGCCGCGGGACGAACGCTCTCGGGTTTGCGAGCGTGCCGCAAAAGGGCCTTTAATGCATCGCGTGGGAAAGCCTTTGTGCGTCGCGAGGGACGGCCTTTGTTTTGGGTTGATCGTGCGTGGCTTATTTTCTCGACCTACCAATGAAGGAGTGGTCGATTTGCACAGCTTTACTGTGCGTGGCTTATTTTCTCGACCTACCCATGAAGGCGTGATAGATTAGCACGATTTTATTGTGCGTGGCTTATTTTCTCGACCTACCAATGAAGGCGTGATCGATTAGCACGACTTTATTGTGCGTGGCTATTTTCTCGACCTACCAATGAAGGCGTGATCGATTTGCACGGCTTTATTGTGCGTGGCTTATTTTCTCGACCTACCAATGAAGGCGTGATCTATTAGCACGACTTTATTGTGGGCGGCTTATTTTCTCGACCTACCGTTGAAGGCGTGATCGATTTGCACGACTTGGGCCTCAGGGGGCTTTGGCGTCACGTTTGTGTGACCGGGTTTCCCGCAGACGCTGGCTAGACCAGTTACGTCCGGTGGACGCAGGCCTTTGAAACCCATTCGTAACTCGCTGCCTATCGGCGCACGAGTTGGACGGCGAGCGTGGTGCCAGATTCGTGTGGCGAGGTTTCCCGTGGACGCTGGCTAGACCAGATACGTCCGGCGGACGCAAGCCTTTGAAACCCATTTGTAACTCGCTGCCTTCCGGCTCATGAGCTGGGCGGCGAGCGCGGTGCCACATTCGGGACTCGACTCGAGGACTCATGTAGAGTCTGCACGAGGAGACATGTGGCGAGGTTTCTCGTGGACGCTGGCTAGACCAGATACGTCCGGCGGGCGCAAGCCTTTGAAACCCATTTGTAACTTGCTGCCTATCGGCGCACGAGCTGGGCGGCGAGTGTGATCTCGGGACTCAACTAGAGGACTCATGTAGAGTCTGCACGAGGAGACATGTGGCGAGGTTTCTCGTGGACGCTGGCTAGACCAGATACGTCCGGCGGGCGCAAGCCTTTGAAACCCATTTGTAACTTGCTGCCTATCGGCGCACGAGCTGGGCGGCGAGCGTGATCTCGGGACTCAACTAGAGGACTCGTGTAGAGCCTGCACGAGGAGTTACGTGAAGGATCGAGATGAGGAGTATCGGTCGACTCGTGGACTTGGACCCAACTCGAGGAATGAGTTCGTCTCGAGGAGCGAGCTCGACTCGAGGAGCGAACTGGGCTCGAGGAGCGAGCTCGACTCGAGGAGGGAACTGGACTCGAGGAGCGAGCTCGACCCGAGGAATTGCGTGAAGAGTCGGGGAGGAGTATCAGTCGACTCGAGGAGCGAATTGGATTCGAGGAGCGAGCTCGACTCGAGGAGCGAATTGGACTCGAGGAGCGAGCTCGACCCGAGGAATTGCGTGAAGAGTCGGCGAGGAGTATCAGTCGACTCGTGGACTCGGAGCTCGACTCGAGGAGCGAACTGGACTCGAGGAGACATGTGGCGAGGTTTCTCGTGGACGCTGGCTAGACCAGATACGTCCGGCGGGCGCAAGCCTTTGAAACCCATATGTAACTTGCTGCCTGTCGGCGCACGAGCTGGGCGGCGAGCGTGATCTCGGGACTCAACTCGAGGACTCATGTAGAGCCTGCACGAGGAGTTACGTGAAGGATCGGGATGAGGAGTATCGGTCGACTCGTGGACTTGGACCCAATTCGAGGAATGAGTTCGTCTCGAGGAGCGAGCTCGACTCAAGGAGCGAACTGGGCTCGAGGAGCGAGCTCGACTCGAGGAGCGAACTGGACTCGAGGGGCGAGCTCGACTCGAGGTGCTGTGTGAAAAGCCGGCACGAGGAGTATTAGTCGACTCGCGGACTCGGAGCTCGACACGAGGAGCGAATTGGATTCGAGGAGCGAGCTCGACTCGCGGAGCGAATTGGACTCAAGGAGCGAGCTCGACCCGAGGAATTGCGTGAAGAGTTGGCGAGGAGTATCAGTCGACTCGCGGACTCGTAGCTCGACTCGAGGAGCGAACTGGACTCGAGGAGCGAGCTCGACCCGAGGGGCGAGCTCGACTCGAGGAACGAACTGGACTCGAGGAGCGAGCTCGACTCGAGGACTTGCGTGAAGAGTCGGCGAGGAGTATCAGTCGACTCGCGGACTCGGAGCTCGACTCGAGGAGCCAATTGGACTCGAGGAGCGAACTGGACTCGAGGAGCGAGCTCGACTCGAGGAGCGAACTGGACTCGAGGAGCGAACTGGACTCGAGGAGCGAGCTCGACTCAGGGAATTGCGTGAAGAGTCGGCGAGGAGTATCAGTCGACTCACGGACTCGGAGCTCGACTCGAGGAGCGAACTGGACTCGAGGAGCGAGATCGACCCGAGGAGCGAGCTCGACTCGAGGAGCGAACTAGACTCGAGGAGCAAGCTCGACCCGAGGACTTGCGTGAAGAGTCGGCGAGGAGTATCAGTTGACTCGCGGACTCGGAGCTCGACTCGAGGAGCGAATTGGACTCGAGGAGCGAACTGAACTCGTGGAGCGAGCTGGACTCGAGGAGCGAGCTCGACTCGAGGAATTGCGTGAAGAGTCGGCGAGGAGTATCAGTCGACTCGCGGACTCGGAGCTCGACTCGAGGAGCAAACTGGACTCGAGGAGCGAGCTCGACTCGAGGAGCGAAGTGGACTCGAGGATCGAGCTCGACTCGAGGAATTGCGTGAAGAGTCGGCGAGGAGTATCAGTCGACTCGCGGACTCGGAGCTCGACTCGAGGAGCGAATTGGACTCGAGGAGCGAACTGAACTCGAGGAATTGCGTGAAGAGTCGGCGAAGAGTATCAGTCGACACGCGGACTCAGAGCTCGACTCGAGGAGCGAACTGGACTCGAGGAGCGAGCTCGACCCGAGGAATTGCGTGAAGAGTTGGCGAGGAGTATCAGTCGACTCGCGGACTCGTAGCTCGACTCGAGGAGCGAACTGGACTCGAGGAGCGAGCTCGACCCGAGGGGCGAGCTCGACTCGAGGAACGAACTGGACTCGAGGAGCGATCTCGACTCGAGGACTTGCGTGAAGAGTCGGCGAGGAGTATCAGTCGACTCGCGGACTCGGAGCTCGACTCGAGGAGCCAATTGGACTCGAGGAGCGAACTGGACTCGAGGAGCGAGCTCGACTCGAGGAGCGAACTGGACTCGAGGAGCGAACTGGACTCGAGGAGCGAGCTCGACTCAGGGAATTGCGTGAAGAGTCGGCGAGGAGTATCAGTCGACTCACGGACTCGGAGCTCGACTCGAGGAGCGAACTGGACTCGAGGAGCGAGATCGACCCGAGGAGCGAGCTCGACTCGAGGAGCGAACTAGACTCGAGGAGCAAGCTCGACCCGAGGACTTGCGTGAAGAGTCGGCGAGGAGTATCAGTTGACTCGCGGACTCGGAGCTCGACTCGAGGAGCGAATTGGACTCGAGGAGCGAACTGAACTCGAGGAGCGAGCTGGACTCGAGGAGCGAGCTCGACTCGAGGAATTGCGTGAAGAGTCGGCGAGGAGTATCAGTCGACTCGCGGACTTGGAGCTCGACTCGAGGAGCAAACTGGACTCGAGGAGCGAGCTCGACTCGAGGAGCGAAGTGGACTCGAGGATCGAGCTCGACTCGAGGAATTGCGTGAAGAGTCGGCGAGGAGTATCAGTCGACTCGCGGACTCGGAGCTCGACTCGAGGAGCGAATTGGACTCGAGGAGCGAACTGAACTCGAGGAATTGCGTGAAGAGTCGGCGAAGAGTATCAGTCGACACGCGGACTCAGAGCTCGACTCGAGGAGCGAACTGGACTCGAAGAGCGAGATCGACCCGAGGAATTGCGTGAAGAGTTGGCGAGGAGTATCAGTCGACTCGCGGACTCGTAGCTCGACTCGAGGAGCGAACTGGACTCGAGGAGCGAGCTCGACCCGAGGGGCGAGCTCGACTCGAGGAACGAACTGGACTCGAGGAGCGAGCTCAACTCGAGGACTTGCGTGAAGAGTCGGCGAGGAGTATCAGTCGACTCGCGGACTCGGAGCTCGAGTCGAGGAGCCAATTGGACTCGAGGAGCGAACTGGACTCGAGGAGCGAGCTCGACTCGAGGAGCGAACTGGACTCGAGGAGCGAACTGGACTCGAGGAGCGAGCTCGACTCAGGGAATTGCGTGAAGAGTCGGCGAGGAGTATCAGTCGACTCACGGACTCGGAGCTCGACTCGAGGAGCGAACTGGACTCGAGGAGCGAGATCGACCCGAGGAGCGAGCTCGACTCGAGGAGCGAACTAGACTCGAGGAGCAAGCTCGACCCGAGGACTTGCGTGAAGAGTCGGCGAGGAGTATCAGTTGCCTCCCGGACTCGGAGCTCGACTCGAGGAGCGAATTGGACTCGAGGAGCGAACTGAACTCGAGGAGCGAGCTGGACTCGAGGAGCGAGCTCGACTCGAGGAATTGCGTGAAGAGTCGGCGAGGAGTATCAGTCGACTCGCGGACTCGGAGCTCGACTCGAGGAGCAAACTGGACTCGAGGAGCGAGCTCGACTCGAGGAGCGAAGTGGACTTGAGGATCGAGCTCGACTCGAGGAATTGCGTGAAGAGTCGGCGAGGAGTATCAGTCGACTCGCGGACTCGGAGCTCGACTCGAGGAGCGAATTGGACTCGAGGAGCGAACTGAACTCGAGGAATTGCGTGAAGAGTCGGCGAAGAGTATCAGTCGACACGCGGACTCAGAGCTCGACTCGAGGAGCGAACTGGACTCGAGGAGCGAGCTCGACTCGCGGACTTGCGTGAAGAGTCGGCGAGGAGTATCAGTCGACTCGCGGACTCGGAGCACGACTCGAGGAGCGAATTGGACTCGAGGAGCGAACTGGACTCGAGGAGTGAACTGGACTCGAGGAGCGAACTGGACTCGAGGAGCGAGCTCGACTCGAGTACTTGCGTGAAGTCGGCACGAGGAGTATCAGTCGACTCGCGGACTCGGAGCTCTACTTGAGGAGCGAACTAGACTCGAGGAGCTAATTGGACTCGAGGAGCGAGCTCGACTTGAGGAATTGCGTGAAGAGTCGGCGAGGAGTATCAGTCGACTCGCGGACTCGGAGCTCGTCTCGAGGAGCGAACTTGACTCGAGGAGCGAATTGGACTCGAGGAGCGAGCTCGACTTGAGGAGCGAGCTTGAAGAGTCGGCGAGGAGTATCAGTCGACTCGCGGACTCGGAGCTCGACTCGAGGAGCGAATTGGACTCGGGGAGCGAACTGAACTCGAGGAGCGAGCTCGACTCGAGGAATTGCGTGAAGAGTCGGCGAGGAGTATCAGTCGACTCGCGGACTCGGAGCTCGACTCGAGGAGTGAACTGGACTCGAGGAGGGAGCTCGACCCAAGGAATTGCGTGAAGAGTCGGCGAGGAGTATCAGTCGGCTCGCGGACTCGGAGCTCGACTCGAGGAGCGAACTCGACTCGAGGAGCGAATTGGACTCGAGGAGCGAGCTCGACCTGAGGAATTGCGTGAGGAGTCGGCGAGGAGTATCAGTCGACTCGTGGACTCGGAGCTCGACTCGAGGAGCGAACTCGACTCGAGGAGCGAGCTCGACCCGAGGAATTGCGTGAAGAGTCGGCGAGGAGTATCAGTCGACTCGCGGACTCGGAGCTCGACTCGAGGAGCGAATTGGACTCGTGGAGCGAGCTCGACCTAAGGAATTGCGTGAGGAGTCGGCGAGAAGTATTAGTCGACTCGCGGACTCGGAGCTCGATTGTGGAGCGAACTGGACTCGAGGAGCGAGCTCAACCCGAGGAATTGCGTGAAGAGTCGGCGAGGAGTATCAGTCGACTCGCGGACTCGGAGCTCGACTCGAAGAGCGAACTGGACTCGAGGAGCGAGCTCGACTCGAGGATCGAACTGGACTCGAGGAGCGAGCTCGACCCGAGGAGCGAGCTCGACTCGAGGAATTGCGTGAAGAGTCGGCGAGGAGTATTAGTCGACTCGCGGACTCGGAGCTCGACTCGAGGAGCAAACTGGACTCGAGGAGCGAGCTCCACCCGAGGAGCGAGCTCGACTCGAGGAGCAAACTGGACTCGAGGAGCGAGCTCGACTCGAGGACTTGCGTGAAGAGTCGGCGAGGAGTATCAGTCGACTCGCGGACTCGGAGCTCGACTCTAGGAGCGAACTGGACTCGAGGAGCGAGCTAGACTCGAGGAATTGCGTGAAGAGTCGGCGAAGAGTATCAGTCGACACGCGGACTGGGAGCTCGACTCTAGGAGCGAACTGGACTCGAGGAGCGAGCTCGACCCGAGGAGCGAGCTCGACTCGAGGAGGGAACTGGACTCGAGGAGCGAGCTCGACTCGAGGACTTGCGTGAAGAGTCGGCGAGGAGTATCAGTCAACGCGCGGATTCGGAGCTCGACTCGAGGAGCGAATTGGACTCGAGGAGCGAACTGGACTCGAGGAGCGAGCTCGACCCGAGGAGCGAGTTCGACTCGAGGAGCGAACAGGACTCGAGGAGCGAGCTCGACCCGAGGAGCGAGCTCGACTCGAGGAGTGAACTGGACTCGAGGAGCGAGCTCGACTCGAGGACTCGGAGCTCGACTTGAGGAGCGAACTAGACTCGAGGAGCTAATTGGACTCGAGGAGCGAGCTCGACTTGAGGAATTGCGTGAAGAGTCGGCGAGGAGTATCAGTCGACTCGCGGACTCGGAGCTCGACTCGAGGAGCGAGCTCTACTCGAGGAGCGAACTGGACTCGAGGAGCGAGCTCTACCCGAGGAATTGCGTGAGGAGTCGGCGAGGAGTATCAGTCGACTCGCGGAATCGGAGCTCGACTCGAGGAGCTAATTGGACTCGGGGAGCGAACTGAACTCGAGGAGCGAGCTGGACTCGAGGAGCGAGCTCGACCCGAGGAGCGAACTGGACTCGAGGAGCGAGCTCGACCCGAGGAGTTACGTGAAGAATCGGTACGAGGAGTAACAGTCGACTCGCGGACTCGGAGCTCGACTCGAGGAGCGAACTGGACTCGAGGAGCGAGCTCGAGTCGAGGGGCGAACTGGACTCGAGGAGCGAGCTCAACTCCAGGGGCGAACTGGACTCGAGGAGCGAGCTCGACCCGAGGAGCGAACTGGACTCGAGGAGTGAGCTCGATCCGAGGAGTTACGTGAAGAGTCGGTACGAGGAGTAACAGTCGACTCGCGGACTCGGAGCTCGACTCGAGGATCGAATTGGACTCGGGGAGGGAACTGAACTCGAGGAGCGAGCTGGACTTGAGGAGCGTCGACTCGAGGAATTGCGTGAAGAGTCGGCGAGGAGTATCAGTCGACTCTCGGACTCGGAGCTCGACTCGAGTAGTGAACTGGACTCGAGGAGCGAGCTCGACCCGAGGAATTGCGTGAAGAGTCGGCGAGGAGTATCAGTCGACTCGCGGACTCGGAGCTCGACTCGAGGAGCGAATTGGACTCGGGGAGCGAACTGAACTCGAGGAGCGAGCTCGACTCGAGGAATTGCGTGAAGAGTCGGCGAGGAGAATCAGCCGACTCGCGGACTTGGAGCTCGACTCGAGGAGTGAACTGGACTCAAGGAGCGAGCTCGACCCGAGGAATTGCGTGAAGAGTCGGCGAGGAGTATCAGTCGACTCGCGGACTCGGAGCTCGACTCGAGGAGCGAATTGGACTCGAGGAGCGAGCTCGACCTGAGGAATTGCGTGAGGAGTCGGCGAGGAGTATCAGTCGACTCGCGGACTCGGAGCTCGAATCGAGGAGCGAACTGGACTCGAGGAGCGAGCTCGACCCAAGGAATTGCATGAAGAGTCGGCGAGGAGTACCAGTCGACTCGCGGACTCGGAACTCGACTTGAAAAGCGAACTGGACTCGAGGAGCGAGCTCGACTCGAGGAGCGAACTGGACTTGAGGAGCGAGCTCGACCCGAGGAGTATCGGTCGACTCGAGGAATTGCGTGAAGAGTCAGCGAGGAGTATCAGTCGACTCGCGGACTCGGAGCTCGACTCGAGGAGCGAACTGGACTCGAGGAGCGAGCTCGACCCGAGGAGCGAGCTCGACTCGAGGAGCGAATTGGACTCGAGGAGCGAGCTCGACTCGAGGACTTGCGTGAAGAGTCGGCGAGGAGTATCAGTCCACTCGCGGACTCGGAGCTCGACTCGAGGAGCGAATTTGACTCGAGGAGCGAACTGAACTCGAGGAGCGAGTTGCACTCGAGGAGCGAGCTCGACTCGAGGAATTGCGTGAAGAGTCGGCGAAGAGTATCAGTCGACTCGCGGACTCGGAGCTCGACTCGAGGAGCGAACTGGACTCGAGAAGCGAGCTCGACCCGAGGAGCGAGCTCGACTCGAGGAGCGAACTTGACTCGAGGAGCGAGCTCGACTCGAGGACTCGCGTGTAGAGTCGGCGAGGAGTATCAGTCGACTCGAGGAGCGAATTGGACTCGGGGAGCGAACTGAACTCGAGGAGCGAGCTGGACTCGAGGAGCGAGCTCGACTCGAGGAATTGCGTGAAGAGTCGGCGAGGAGTATCAGCCGACTCGCGGACTCGGAGCTCGACTCGAGGAGTGAACTGGACTCAAGGAGCGAGCTCGACCCGAGGAATTGCGTGAAGAGTCGGCGAGTAGTATCAGTCGACTCGCGGACTCGGAGCTGGACTCGAGGAGCGAGCTCGACTCGAGGAGCGAATTGGACTCGAGGAGCGAGCTCGACCTGAGGAATTACGTGAGGAGTCGGCGAGGAGTATCAGTCGACTCGCGGACTCGGAGCTCGACTCGAGGAGCGAACTGGACTCGAGGAGAGAGCTCAACCCGAGGAATTGCGTGAAGAGTCGGCGAGGAGTATCAGTCGACTCGCGGACTCGGAGCTCGACTCGAAGAGCGAACTGGACTCGAGGAGCGAGCTCGACTCGAGGAATTTCTTGAAGAGTCGGCGAGGAGTATCAGTCGACTCGCGGACTCGGAGCTCGACTCGAGGAGCGAATTGGACTCGAGGAGCGAGCTCGACCTGAGGAATTGCGTGAGGAGTCGGCGAGGAGTATCAGTCGACTCGCGGACTCGGAGCTCGAATCGAGGAGCGAACTGGACTCGAGGAGCAAGCTCGACCCGAGGAATTGCGTGAAGAGTCGGCGAGGAGTATCAGTCGACTCGCGGACTCGGAGCTCGACTCGAAGAGCGAACTGGACTCGAGGAGCGAGCTCGACTTGAGGAGCGAGCTCGACTTGAGGAGCGAGCTCGACTTGAGGAGCGAGCTCGACCCGAGTAGTGAGCTCGACTCGAGGAATTGCGTGAAGAGTCGGCGATGAGTATCAGTCGACTCGCGGGCTCGGCGCTCGACTCGAGGAGCGAACTGGACTCGAGGAGCGAGCTCGACCCGAGGAGCGAGCTCGACTCGAGGAGCGAACTGGACTCGAGGAGCGAGCTCGACTCGAGGACTTGCGTGAAGAGTCGGCGAGGAGTATCAGTCGACTCGCGGACTCGGAGCTCGACTCGAGGAGCGAATTTGACTCGAGGAGTGAACTGAACTAGAGGAGCGAGTTGCACTCGAGGAGCGAGCTCGACTCGAGGAATTGCGTGAAGAGTCGGCGAAGAGTATCAGTCGACTCGCGGACTCGGAGCTCGACTCGAGGAGCGAACTGGACTCGAGGAGCGAGCTCGACCCGAGGAGCGTGCTCGACTCGAGGAGCGAACTGGACTCGAGGAGCGAGCTCGACTCGAGGACTTGCGTGAAGAGTCGGCGAGGAGTATCAGTCGACTCGCGGACTCGGAGCTCGACTCGAGGAGCGAATTTGACTCGAGGAGCGAACTGAACTCGAGGAGCGAGCTCGACTCGAGGAATTGCGTGAAGAGTCGGCGAAGAGTATCAGTCGACTCGCGGACTCGGAGCTCGACTCGAGGAGCGAACTGGACTCGAGGAGCGAGCTCGACCCGAGGAGCGAGCTCGACCCGAGGAGCGAGCTGCACTCGAGGAGCGAACTGAACTCGAGGAGCGAACTGAACTCGAGGAGCGAGTTGCACTCGAGGAGCGAGCTCGACTCGAGGAATTGCTTGAAGAGTCGGCGAGGAGTATCAGTCGACTCGCGGACTCGGAGCTCGACTCGAGGAGCGAGCTCGACTCGAGGAGCGAATTGGACTCGAGGAGCGAGCTCGACCTGAGGAATTGCGTGAGGAGTCGGCGAGGAGTATCAGTCGACTCGCGGACTCGGAGCTCGAATCGAGGAGCGAACTGGACTCGAGGAGCGAGCTCGACCCGAGGAATTGCGTGAAGAGTCGGCGAGGAGTATTAGTCGACTCGCGGACTCGGAGCTCGACTCGAAGAGCGAACTGCACTCGAGGAGCGAGCTCGACTTGAGGAGCGAGCTCGACCCGAGGAGTGAGTTCGACTCGAGGAATTGCGTGACGAGTCGGCGAGGAGTATTAGTCGACTCGCGGGCTCGGAGCTCGACTCGAGGAGCGAACTGGACTCGAGGAGCGAGCTTGACCCGAGGAGCGAGCTCGACTCGAGGAGCGAACTGGACTCGAGGAGCGAGCTCGACTCGAGGACTTGCGTGAAGAGTCGGCGAGGAGTATCAGTCGACTCGCGGACTCGGAGCTCGACTCGAGAAGCGAATTTGACTCGAGGAGCGAACTGAACTAGAGGAGCGAGTTGCACTCGAGGAGTGAGCTCGACTCGAGGAATTGCGTGAAGAGTCGGCGAAGAGTATCAGTCGACTCGCGGACTCGGAGCTCGACTCGAGGAGCGAACTGGACTCGAGGAGCGAGTTCGACCCGAGGAGCGAGCTCGACTCGAGGAGCGAACTGGACTCGAGGAGCGAGCTCGACTCGAGGACTTGCGTGAAGAGTCGTCGAGGAGTATCTGTCGACTCGCGGACTCGGAGCTCGACTCCAGGAGCGAATTGGACTCGGGGAGCGAACTGAACTCGAGGAGCGAGCTGGACTCGAGGAGCGAGCTCGACTCGAGGAATTGCGTGAAGAGTCGGCGAGGAGTATCAGCCGACTCGCGGACTCGGAGCTCGACTCGAGGAGTGAACTGGACTCAAGGAGCGACCTCGACCCGACGAATTGCGTGAAGAGTCGGCGAGGAGTATCAGTTGACTCGCGGACTCGGAGCTGGACTCTAGGAGCGAGCTCGACTCGAGGAGCGAATTGGACTCGAGGAGCGAGCTCGACCTGAAGAATTGCGTGAGGAGTCGGCGAGGAGTATCAGTCGACTCGCGGACTCGGAGCTCGAATCGAGGAGCGAACTGGACTCGAGGAGCGAGCTCGACCCGAGGAATTGCGTGAAGAGTCGGCGAGGAGTACCAGTCGACTCGCGGACTCGGAACTCGACTCGAAGAGCGAACTGGACTCGAGGAGCGAGCTCGACTCGAGGAGCGAACTGGACTTGAGGAGCGAGCTCGACCCGAGGAGTGAGCTCGACTCGAGGAATTGCGTGAAGAGTCAGCGAGGAGTATCAGTCGGCTCGCGGACTCGGAGCTCGACTCGAGGAGCGAACTGGACTCGAGGAGCGAACTGGACTCGAGGAGCGAACTGGACTCGAGGAGCGAACTGGACTCGAGGAGCGAGCTCGACCCGAGGAATTGCGTGAAGAGTCGGCGAGGAGTATCAGTCGACTCGCGGACTCGGAGCTCGACTCGAAGAGCGAACTGGACTCGAGGAGCGAGCTCGACTTGAGGAGCGAGCTCGACCCGAGGAGTGAGCTCGACTCGAGGAATTGCGTGAAGAGTCGGCGAGGAGTATCAGTCGACTCGCGGGCTCGGAGCTCGACTCGAGGAGCGAACTGGACTCGAGGAGCGAGCTCGACCCGAGGAGCGAGCTCGCCTCGAGGAGCGAACTGGACTCGAGGAGCGAGCTCGACTCGAGGACTTGCGTGAAGAGTCGGCGAGGAGTATCAGTCGACTCGCGGACTCGGAGCTCGACTCGAGGAGCGAATTTGACTCGAGGAGCGAACTGAACTAGAGGAGCGAGTTGCACTCGAGGAGCGAGCTCGACTCGAGGAATTGCGTGAAGAGTCGGCGAAGAGTATCAGTCGACTCGCGGACTCGGAGCTCGACTCGAGGAGCGAACTGGACTCGAGGAGAGAGCTCAACCCGAGGAATTGCGTGAAGAGTCGGCGAGGAGTATCAGTCGACTCGCGGACTCGGAGCTCGACTCGAAGAGCGAACTGGACTCGAGGAGCGAGCTCGACTCGAGGAATTGCTTGAAGAGTCGGCGAGGAGTATCAGTCGATTCGCGGACTCGGAGCTCGACTCGAGGAGCGAATTGGACTCGAGGAGCGAGCTCGACCTGAAAAATTGCGTGAGGAGTCGGCGAGGAGTATCAGTCGACTCGCGGACTCGGAGCTCGAATCGAAGAGCGAACTGGACTCGAGGAGCGAGCTCGAAACGAGGAATTGCGTGAAGAGTCGGCGAGGAGTACCAGTCGACTCGCGGACTCGGAACTCGACTCGTAGAGCGAACTGGACTCGAGGAGCGAGCTCGACTCGAGGAGCGAACTGGACTTGAGGAGCGAGCTCGACCCGAGGAGTGAGCTCGACTCGAGGAATTGCGTGAAGAGTCAGCGAGGAGTATCAGTCGACTCGCGGACTCGAAGCTCGACTCGAGGAGCGAACTTGACTCGAGGAGCGAGTTCGACCCGAGGAGCGAGCTCGACTCGAGGAGCGAACTGGACTCGAGGAGCGAGCTCGACTCGAGGACTTGCGTGAAGAGTCGGCGAGGAGTATCAGTCCACTCGCGGACTCGGAGCTCGACTCGAGGAGCGAATTTGACTCGAGGAGCGAACTGAACTCGAGGAGAGAGTTGCACTCGAGGAGCGAGCTCGACTCGAGGAATTGCGTGAAGAGTCGGCGAAGAGTATCAGTCGACTCGCGGACTCGGAGCTCGACTCGAGGAGCGACTGGACTCGAGAAGCGAGCTCGACCCGAGGAGCGAGCTCGACTCGAGGAGCGAACTTGACTCGAGGAGCGAGCTCGACTCGAGGACTCGCGTGTAGAGTCGGCGAGGAGTATCAGTCGACTCGCGGACTCGGAGCTCGACTCGAGGAGCGAATTGGACTCGGGGAGCGAACTGAACTCGAGGAGCGAGCTGGACTCGAGGAGCGAGCTCGACTCGAGGAATTGCGTGAAGAGTCGGCGAGGAGTATCAGCCGACTCGCGGACTCGGAGCTCGAATCGAGGAGTGAACTGGACTCAAGGAGCGAGCTCAACCCGAGGAATTGCGTGAAGAGTCGGCGAGGAGTATCAGTCGACTCGCGGACTCGGAGCTGGACTCGAGGAGCGAGCTCGACTCGAGGAGCGAATTGGACTCGAGGAGCGAGCTCGACCTGAGGAATTACGTGAGGAGTCGGCGAGGAGTATCAGTCGACTCGCGGACTCGGAGCTCGACTCGAGGAGCGAGCTCGACTCGAGGAGCGAACTGGACTCGAGGAGAGAGCTCAACCCGAGGAATTGCGTGAAGAGTTGGCGAGGAGTATCAGTGGACTCGCGGACTCGGAGCTCGACTCGAAGAGCGAACTGGACTCGAGGAGCGAGCTCGACTCGAGGAATTGCTTGAAGAGTCGGCGAGGAGTATCAGTCGACTCGCGGACTCGGAGCTCGACTCGAGGAGCGAGCTCGACTCGAGGAGCGAATTGGACTCGAGGAGCGAGCTCGACCTGAGGAATTGCGTGAGGAGTCGGCGAGGAGTATCAGTCGACTCGCGGACTCGGAGCTCGAATCGAGGAGCGAACTGGACTCGAGGAGCGAGCTCGACCCGAGGAATTGCGTGAAGAGTCGGCGAGGAGTATTAGTCGACTCGCGGACTCGGAGCTCGACTCGAAGAGCGAACTGGACTCGAGGAGCGAGCTCGACTTGAGGAGCGAGCTCGACCCGAGGAGTGAGCTCGACTCGAGGAATTGCGTGACGAGTCGGCGAGGAGTATTAGTCGACTCGCGGGCTCGGAGCTCGACTCGAGGAGCGAACTGGACTCGAGGAGCGAGCTTGACCCGAGGAGCGAGCTCGACTCGAGGAGCGAACTGGACTCGAGGAGCGAGCTCGACTCGAGGACTTGCGTGAAGAGTCGGCGAGGAGTATCAGTCGACTCGCGGACTCGGAGCTCGACTCGAGAAGCGAATTTGACTCGAGGAGCGAACTGAACTAGAGGAGCGAGTTGCACTCGAGGAGTGAGCTCGACTCGAGGAATTGCGTGAAGAGTCGGCGAAGAGTATCAGTCGACTCGCGGACTCGGAGCTCGACTCGAGGAGCGAACTGGACTCGAGGAGCGAGTTCGACCCGAGGAGCGAGCTCGACTCGAGGAGCGAACTGGACTCGAGGAGCGAGCTCGACTCGAGGACTTGCGTGAAGAGTCGTCGAGGAGTATCTGTCGACTCGCGGACTCGGAGCTCGACTCCAGGAGCGAATTGGACTCGGGGAGCGAACTGAACTCGAGGAGCGAGCTGGACTCGAGGAGCGAGCTCGACTCGAGGAATTGCGTGAAGAGTCGGCGAGGAGTATCAGCCGACTCGCGGACTCGGAGCTCGACTCGAGGAGTGAACTGGACTCAAGGAGCGAGCTCGACCCGAGGAATTGCGTGAAGAGTCGGCGAGGAGTATCAGTTGACTCGCGGACTCGGAGCTGGACTCTAGGAGCGAGCTCGACTCGAGGAGCGAATTGGACTCGAGGAGCGAGCTCGACCTGAAGAATTGCGTGAGGAGTCGGCGAGGAGTATCAGTCGACTCGCGGACTCGGAGCTCGAATCGAGGAGCGAACTGGACTCGAGGAGCGAGCTCGACCCGAGGAATTGCGTGAAGAGTCGGCGAGGAGTACCAGTCGACTCGCGGACTCGGAACTCGACTCGAAGAGCGAACTGGACTCGAGGAGCGAGCTCGACTCGAGGAGCGAACTGGACTTGAGGAGCGAGCTCGACCCGAGGAGTGAGCTCGACTCGAGGAATTGCGTGAAGAGTCAGCGAGGAGTATCAGTCGGCTCGCGGACTCGGAGCTCGACTCGAGGAGCGAACTGGACTCGAGGAGCGAGCTCGACCCAAGGAGCGAGCTCGACTCGAGGAGCGAACTGGACTCGAGGAGCGAGCTCGACTCGAGGACTTGCGTGAAGAGTCGGCGAGGAGTATCAGTCCACTCGCGGACTCGGAGCTCGACTCGAGGAGCGAATTTGACTCGAGGAGCGAACTGAACTCGAGGAGCGAGTTGCACTCGAGGAGCGAGCTCGACTCGAGGAATTGCGTGAAGAGTCGGCGAAGAGTATCAGTCGACTCGCGGACTCGGAGCTCGACTCGAGGAGCGAACTGGACTCGAGAAGCGAGCTCGACCCGAGGAGCGAGCTCGACTCGAGGAGCGAACTTGACTCGAGGAGCGAGCTCGACTCGAGGACTCGCGTGTAGAGTCGGCGAGGAGTATCAGTCGACTCGCGGACTCGGAGCTCGACTCGAGGAGCGAATTGGACTCGGGGAGCGAACTGAACTCGAGGAGCGAGCTGGACTCGAGGAGCGAGCTCGACTCGAGGAATTGCGTGAAGAGTCGGCGAGGAGTATCAGCCGACTCGCGGACTCGGAGCTCGACTCGAGGAGTGAACTGGACTCAAGGAGCGAGCTCGACCCGAGGAATTGCGTGAAGAGTCGGCGAGGAGTATCAGTCGACTCGCGGACTCGGAGCCGGACTCGAGGAGCCAGCTCGACTCGAGGAGCGAATTGGACTCGAGGAGCGAGCTCGACCTGAGGAATTACGTGAGGAGTCGGCGAGGAGTATCAGTCGCCTCGCGGACTCGGAGCTCGACTCGAGGAGCGAGCTGGACTCGAGGAGAGAGCTCAACCCGAGGAATTGCGTGAAGAGTCGGCGAGGAGTATCAGTCGACTCGCGGACTCGGAGCTCGACTCGAAGAGCGAACTGGACTCGAGGAGCGAGCTGAACTCGAGGAATTGCTTGAAGAGTCGGCGAGGAGTATCAGTCGACTCGCGGACTCGGAACTCGACTCGAGGAGCGAGCTCGACTCGATGAGCGAATTAGACTCGAGGAGCGAGCTCGACCTGAGGAATTGCGTGAGGAGTCGGCGAGGAGTATCAGTCGACTCGCGGACTCGGAGCTCGAATCGAGGAGCGAACTGGACTCGAGGAGCGAGCTCGACCCGAGGAATTGCGTGAAGAGTCGGCGATGAGTATCAGTCGACTCGCGGACTCGGAGCTCGACTCGAAGAGCGAACTGGACTCGAGGACTTGCGTGAAGAGTCGGCGAGGAGTATCAGTCGACTCGCGGACTCGGAGCTCACCTCGAGGAGCGAATTTGACTCGAGGAGCGAACTGAACTAGAGGAGCGAGTTGCACTCGAGGAGCGAGCTCGACTCGAGGAATTGCGTGAAGAGTCGGCGAAGAGTATCAGTCGACTCGCGGACTCGGAGCTCGACTCGAGGAGCGAACTGGACTCGAGGAGCGAGCTCGACCCGAGGAGCGTGCTCGACTCGAGGAGCGAACTGGACTCGAGGAGCGAGCTCGACTCGAGGACTTGCGTGAAGAGTCGGCGAGGAGTATCAGTCGACTCGCGGACTCGGAGCTCGACTCGAGGAGCGAATTTGACTCGAGGAGCGAACTGAACTCGAGGAGCGAGTTGCACTCGAGGAGCGAGCTCGACTCGAGGAATTGCGTGAAGAGTCGGCGAAGAGTATCAGTTGACTCGCGGACTGGGAGCTCGACTCGAGGAGCGAACTGGACTCGAGGAGCGAGCTCGACCCGAGGAGCGAGCTCGACTCGAGGAGCGAACTGGACTCGAGGAGCGAGCTCGACTCGAGGACTTGCGTGAAGAGTCGGCGAGGAGTATCAGTCGACTCGCGGACTCGGAGCTAGACTCGAGGAGCGAATTGGACTCGAGGAACGAACTGGACTCGAGGAGCGAGCTCGACCCGAGGAGCGAGCTCGACTCGAGGAGTGAATTGGACTCGAGGAGTGAGCTCGACTCGGGTACTTGCGTGAAGTCGGCACGAGGAGTATCAGTCGACTCGCGGACTCGGAGCTCGACTCGAGGAGCGAACTAGACTCGAGGAGCTAATTGGACTCGAGGAGCGAGCTCGACTTGAGGAATTGCGTGAAGAGTCGGCGAGGAGTATCAGTCGACTCGCGGACTCGGAGCTCGACTCGAGGAGCGAACTGGACTCGAGGAGCGAGCTCGACCCGAGGAATTGCGTGAAGAGTCGGCGAGGAGTATCAGTCGACTCGCGGACTCGGAGATCGACTCGAGGAGCAAATTGGACTCGGGGAGCGAACTGAACTCGAGGAGCGAGCTGGACTCGAGGAGCGAGCTCGACCCGAGGAGCGAACTAGACTCGAGGAGAGAGCTCGACCCGAGGAGTTACGTGAAGAGTCGGTACGAGGAGTAACAGTCGACTCGCGGAGTCAGATCTCGACTCGAGGAGCGAACTGGACTCGAGGAGCGAGCTCGACTCGAGGAGCGAGCTCGACTCGAGGATAGAACTGGACTCGAGGAGCGAGCTCGACTCGAGGGGAGAACTGGACTCGAGGAGCGAGCTCGACTCGTGGAATTGCGTGAAGTCGGCACTAGGAGTATCAGTCGACTCGCGGACTCGGAGCTCGACTCAAGGAGCGAACTGAACTCGAGGAGCGAGCTCGACTCGAGGGGCGAACTGGACTCGAGGAGCGAGCTCAACTCGAGGGGCGAACTGGACTCGAGGAGCGAGCTCGACCCGAGGAGCGAACTGGACTCGAGGAGCGAGCTCGATCCGAGGAGTTACGTGAAGAGTCGGTACGAGGAGTAACAGTCGACTCGCGGACTCGGAGCTCGAATCGAGGAGCGAACTGGACTCGAGGAGCGAGCTCGACTCGAGGGGCGAACTGGACTCAAGGAGCGAGCTCAACTCGAGGGGCGAACTTATGTCGAGGTTAAGTTTCGAATCTACGTAGTTATCGTTTTCGAGTTTGTTCGAGGAAAGAAAGATTGAGAGATGGTTGAAAGACATATTGCCTATATAAGTTGAAACAAGTTTATGATTAGTCTTTGGTTTAGGATTTAAGTTTTATTAAGACTTTTATAAAATCCAAAGGTGTTATAAACCAAATGATAATTTACTCCCTCAAGAGAAGGCCGCAAAAAATCTCCTTTTATAAGTAAATGACACATCATTAATGCTTAGCCAAGATGTCAATACACCAAATTTGACTAGCCACCTTGTAAATTGGTTTGATCACTCACATCCTTTCGCAGAGCCTCAAGGGAGGATTACTAGGGATTGAGCCTAAGTGTACAACCAACCACTTAGTCCAAAAGATCAGCTTTGAAAAACAATCCCCCAAGGGGAGGCCCTGTCATCATTGCATCACTCTCGAACGTAGCTCATTGAGCAATGATCGAAGCAATAACGCCTTGGAGTACTCACATTTAAGTGAGGGTCGCAAGAGCGGCTCTTAGTCCCACGTTATTGCATCTTTCATTAGTGTTGGGGATCGTGGGTTACAAACAACGAATATAACCCTCCCACTTAGTTTTTGGAGTTGGTTCATCGACTCTTATAAGTTCGGAAACAGATTTCCTAGTTAGAGAGCGACAGAGCGGACAACTAGAAGAGAATCCTAGATCGACATGTTCAGAGCAGTATTAGTGCATAAAGGCACAAGGTACATACTCGATCTTTTCCTATTTTCTATTAGTGTAACGGAACGTTTTAAGATGTTGTTTAAAGCTTTTATTTGTGTTTTATTAGCAGGGTAATAACATAGAATAAAAGAAATAACAACATGCATAAAACGATTCAAGTAAAAATAAAAAACTAGCAAGATATTAAAACTAGTCACAAAATTTTACTCGAAATTTCTCAAACCTTTAAAACACGTTTTTCAATATAAAAAATTAAAAACTTTTAGAACTGATTCTAATGTGTTTTAAAAACATCCCAAACTCATAGAAAATCAACATGCTTTTTAATTTAAAGACAAGAGCATTAAATTAAAAAAAAATCTAAGATTACAATTCTAACTTGTCTCAAAATTAGTAAACTTTCGAAAACGATTTTCAAGCTCATAATTTTAAAAACATGTACATGCTAATCTTTGACCATAGCTCTGATACCATTTGTTGGAATTGATCTAGGGTTTAAGAAAAAGATTAAACGCTTCGGGAAGCGGCGGAATTTTAAAAAAATTTCTTTTCAAGTAAAAACAGTTTTTACTAACCTAGACAAAGAAGCAAGTACATGTAATTAAAAATCTATATGAGCTAAGAGTTTACTAACCTTTCTTGAAGCTTGAACTTTGAAGAAGCTTTTGGAAAGTTCGCAACGCTCGTCTCCCCTCGCAGCACGTCTCTCTTTCTTTCCTCGGCACCTCGAGCAACCACGAAAGTTTCTATCACTAAATCACTCGAAAAGAAGGAATCAGTGAGTGGGCACTTTTAAACACTACGACTTAAGAACGAGTCTCGAAGTCACAGAGCTAAACACTAGGTCGAGTGAGGACCTAGGTGCCAAGACAATAAAAATCGAAAATAAACTAGAGAGAGAGAGAGCGAGGATTTTCGGCCAAGTTCTAGAGAGAGAGTCTCTCAAATCTCTTAAACTTGGATGAATGAAAAGTGAGGAAATGAGGCTCCTATTTATAGGAGAGGTCTCACCTTCAATAAGGTAGTTTCCTCTTCTATAGAATATCACATATTCATGAGCAATTTCCTCTTTTTCCCTTTGAGACACTCGGCCAACACAAGGCTTCTAGAAGCCTTGATTTGTTTCCTATTTTGTTCAAGGCCTTGCCTTGTCTCTCACTTGGCCGATTCCCACTTTCCTCTTGGAGGAAATTTGTTTCCTCTTTTTCTTTTGGAAAGTATCTTGATACATTTATGCACAAAATAAACTCTCTTTCCTTGGGTATTATGGGCGCCTATTCTCATCTAGAAGGAGCTTCTAGAAGCTTCTTCATTTGTTCATGACAACATGAGAAAAGCCCATTAAGAATTTTCAATAAAATTCTTATGAAATGAAATTAATTCACAAGGCCCAATAATCAAGTTATGGCCGAGTGACATTAAGTCATCAAATGAACTTGTCAAAAAATTTATTGACATTCATTTCATCACATGTCTCAAAAGACAAAAATACCCTTTTGACTATTTTCGTTCTTGTTTTGACTTAGCTTCCAGTTTAACTATTCCTATCGATGTGATTCGTGACAGTGACCTCATGGACCCAAATGAACAAAGCTTGAGCTAAACACTTGGACTCAAAAGTTCACAAACCTTTTCCAAGTTTAGCTTAATGCCAACTGACTCCACTAAAGAGCTGACACTGAAAATCTCTCGGTTCAAATGAATTTGTTTTCTACTCAAGAATTCGACCTAATTATAATGAGCGGATCCACTGAATATTATCTATGTTTACCCTTCATGAATGTCATCAGCTAGTCGGGATTTACTAAATTACCATTTTACCCTTCTAGCTGTTATTTCCTCAACTCCTTTGTCGCTTGTGAATAAGTTAGAAACAATGTATTGACGAGGAGCTAACAAGTCACATTGTTTCATCCAAAAGAGTCAGGACTCAATTTGGACACTTGCCAGTTCATTTATTCACACTCCAAGGAACAAAGCATGAGGTGACATACATTGCATTTCAGCAATCTTGTACATGAATTCCATATCTATGAGAACTTCACAAAGTTACTCATGATAGACTCACAACTTAGTACTTCACCAATAGGCCTTATTCGGAATCACATAGTGAGTCCGAACTTTGACTTTCTCAAATGAGAATACTAAGGTGTGAAATGGCATGTCTCATTTCAGGATTAAGGTAAGCATGATGCAATTCATACATAGTGACTTCGAGACATAAGAGGTTAAATAATTTGTTCTTATCTTGTCTCTAGAAGTGCACTGGTCAATTCAGTACCTTCGGAAGATACCTAGAAGAACTATAGAGTCTCCAACTCTCAATGCCTCGTAACCAGACATCATAGATTCTTCTAACAATCATACTGAGGTCAATAGTCCTTTGACCCTAAGATTGCGAATATATCGTTTTAACCAAACTACGAAGAGTTTGTTCATGCAAATCTACATTTGTGTCTTCGTAAGTTGTTAAGTTTGTTTATGGACTAAAAGACTAAGGTTTTATCATAAAGCTTCAAACAAAGAAAGAATGAATGAACATTTCAACTTTATTAATGAATGAATAGGCAATTATAAGCAAGAGTCTTCGTAAGACTATATGACATCAAATGTACATAAATAGACACTACTACTCTTCTTGTGGGCACCATTGACAACATCGCGGACTCGGAGCTCGACTCGAGGACCGAACAGGACTCGAGGAGCGAGCTCTACCCAAGGAGCGAACTGGACTCGAGGAGCGAGCTCGACTCGAGGAATTGCGAGAAGTCGGCAGGAGGAGTATCAGTCGACTCGCGGACTCGGAGCTCGACTCGAGGAGCGAACTGGACTCGAGGAGCGAGCTCGACTCGAGGTCTGAACTGGACTCGAGGAGCGAGCTCGACTCGAGGAGTTGTGTGAAGAGTCGGCACGAGTAGTATTAGTCGACTCGCGGACTCGGAGCTCGACACGAGGAGCGAGCTCGACTAGAGGAGCGAACTGGACTCGAGGAGCGAGCTTCACTCGAGGAGTGAACTGGACTCGAAGAGCGAGCTCGACTCGAGGAGTGAGCTGGACTCGAGGAGCGAGATCGACTAGAGGTGCGAACTGGACTCGAGGAGCGAGCTTGACTCAAGGAGTTGTGTGAAGAGTCGGCACGAGGAGTATTAGTCGACTCGCGGACTCGGAGCTCGACTCGAAGACCGAACTGGACTCGAGGAGCGAGCTCGACCCGAGGAGTTACGCGAAGAGTCGGTACGAGTAACAGTTGACTCGCGGACTCGGAGCTCGACTCGAGGAGCGAACTGGACTCGTGGAGCGAGCTCTACTCGAGGAGCGAGCTCGACTCGACGAGTGAACTGGACTCGAGGAGCAAGCTCGACTCGAGGAGCGAGCTCGACTCGAGGAGTGAACTGGACTCGAGGAGCGAGCTCGACTCGAGGAGCGAACTGGACTCGAGGAGCGAGCTCGACTCGAGGAATTGCGTGAAGTCGGCACGAGGAGTATCAGTCGACTCGCGGACTTGGAGCTCGACTCGAGGAGCGAACTGGACTTGAGGAGCGAGCTCGACTCGAGGGGCGAACTGGACTCGAGGAGCGAGCTCGACCCGAGGAGCAAACTGGACTCGAGGAGTGAGCTCGACCCGAGGAGTTGTGTGAAGAGTCGGAACGAGGAGTATTAGTCAACTCGCGGACTCAGAGCTAGACTCGAGGAGCGAACTGGACTCGAGGAGCGATCTCGACTCGAGGTGCGAACTGGACTCGAGGAGCGAGCTCGACTCGAGGAGTTGTGTGAAGAGTCGGAACGAGGAGTATTAGTCGACTCGTGGACTCGGAGCTCGACTCAAGGACCGAACTGGACTCGAGGAGCGAGCTCGACCCGAGGAGCGAACTGGACTCGAGGAGCGAGCTCGACCTGAGGAGTTACGTGAAGAGTCGGTACGAGGAGTAACAATCAACTCGCGGACTCGAAGCTCGACTCGAGGAGCGAACTGACTCGAGGAGCGAGCTCGGCTCGAGGAGCGAGCTCGACTCGAGGAGTGAAATGGACTCGAGGAGCGAGCTCGACTAGAGGAGCGAACTGGACTCGAGGAGCGAGTTCGACTCGAGGAATTGCGTGAGGTCGGCACGAGGAGTATCAGTCGACTCGCGGACTCGGAGCTCGACTCGAGGAGCAAACTGGACTCGAGGAGCGAGCTCGACTCGAGGGGCGAACTGGACTCGAGGAGCGAGCTCGACTCGAGGGGCGAACTGGACTCGAGGAGCGAGCTCGACCCGAGGAGCGAACTGGACTCGAGGAGCGAGCTCGACTCGAGGAGCGAACTGGACTCGAGGAGCGAGCTCGATCCGAGGAGTTACGTGAAGAGTCGGTACGAGGAGTAACAGTCGACTCGCGGACTCAGAGCTCGACTCGAGGAGCGAATTGGACTCGGGGAGCGAACTGAACTCGAGGAGCGAGCTGGACTCGAGGAGCGAGCTCGACTCGAGGAATTGCGTGAAGAGTCGACGAGGAGTATCAGTCGACTCGCGGACTCGGAGCTCGACTCGAGGAGTGAACTGGACTCGAGGAGCGAGCTCGACCCGAGGAATTGCGTGAAGAGTCGGCGAGGAGTATCAGTCGACTCGTAGACTCGGAGCTCGACTCGAGGAGCGAATTGGACTCGGGGAGAGAACTGAACTCGAGGAGCGAGCTGGACTCGAGGAGCGAGCTCGACTCGAGGAATTGCGTAAAGAGTCGGCGAGGAGTATCAGTCGACTCGCGGACTCGGAGCTCGACTCGAGGAGTGAACTGGACTCAAGGAGCGAGCTCGACCCGAGGAATTTCGTGAAGAGTCGGCGAGGAGTATCAGTCGACTCGCGGACTCGGAGCTCGACTCGAGGAGCGAATTGGACTCGAGGAGCGAGTTCGACCTTAGGAATTGCGTGAGGAGACGGCGAGGAGTATCAGTCGACTCGCGGACTCGGAGCTCGACTCGCGGAGCGAACTGGACTCGAGGAGCGAGCTCGACCCGCGGAATTGCGTGAAGAGTCGGCAAGGAGTATCAGTCGACTCGCGGACTCGGAGCTCGACTCGAAGAGAGAACTGGACTCGAGGAGTGAGCTAACCTCGAGGAATTGCGTGAAGAGTCGGCGAGGAGTATCAGTCGACTCGCGGACTCGGAGCTCGACTCGAGGAGCGAATTGGACTCGAGGAGCGAGCTCGACCTGAGGAATTACGTGAGGAGTCGGCGAGGAGTATCAGTCGACTCGCGGACTCAGAGCTCGACTCGAGGAGCGAACTGGACTCGAGGAGCGAGCTCGACCCGAGGAATTTCGTGAAGAGTCGGCGAGGAGTATCAATCGACTCGCGGACTCGGAGCTCGACTCGAAGAGCGAACTGGACTCGAGGAGCGAGCTCGACTCGAAGAGCGAACTGGACTCGAGGAGCGAGCTCGACCCGAGGAATTGCGTGAAGAGTCGGCGAGGAGTATCAATCGACTCGCGGACTCGGAGCTCGACTCGAAGAGCGAACTGGACTCGAGGAGCGAGCTTGACTCGAGGAGCGAACTGAACTCGAGGAGCGAGTTGCACTCGAGGAGCGAGCTCGACCCGAGGAGTTGTGTGAAGAGTCGGAACGAGGAGTATTAGTCAACTCGCGGACTCAGAGCTAGACTCGAGGAGCGAACTGGACTCGAGGAGCGATCTCGACTCGAGGTGCGAACTGGACTCGAGGAGCGAGCTCGACTCGAGGAGTTGTGTGAAGAGTCGGAACGAGGAGTATTAGTCGACTCGCGGACTCGGAGCTCGACTCGAGGACCGAACTGGACTCGAGGAGCGAGCTCGACCCGAGGAGCGAACTGGACTCGAGGAGCGAGCTCGACCTGAGGAGTTACGTGAAGAGTCGGTACGAGGAGTAACAATCAACTCGCGGACTCGAAGCTCGACTCGAGGAGCGAACTGACTCGAGGAGCGAGCTCGGCTCGAGGAGCGAGCTCGACTCGAGGAGTGAAATGGACTCGAGGAGCGAGCTCGACTAGAGGAGCGAACTGGACTCGAGGAGCGAGTTCGACTCGAGGAATTGCGTGAGGTCGGCACGAGGAGTATCAGTCGACTCGCGGACTCGGAGCTCGACTCGAGGAGCAAACTGGACTCGAGGAGCGAGCTCGACTCGAGGGGCGAACTGGACTCGAGGAGCGAGCTCGACTCGAGGGGCGAACTGGACTCGAGGAGCGAGCTCGACCCGAGGAGCGAACTGGACTCGAGGAGCGAGCTCGACTCGAGGAGCGAACTGGACTCGAGGAGCGAGCTCGATCCGAGGAGTTACGTGAAGAGTCGGTACGAGGAGTAACAGTCGACTCGCGGACTCAGAGCTCGACTCGAGGAGCGAATTGGACTCGGGGAGCGAACTGAACTCGAGGAGCGAGCTGGACTCGAGGAGCGAGCTCGACTCGAGGAATTGCGTGAAGAGTCGACGAGGAGTATCAGTCGACTCGCGGACTCGGAGCTCGACTCGAGGAGTGAACTGGACTCGAGGAGCGAGCTCGACCCGAGGAATTGCGTGAAGAGTCGGCGAGGAGTATCAGTCGACTCGTAGACTCGGAGCTCGACTCGAGGAGCGAATTGGACTCGGGGAGAGAACTGAACTCGAGGAGCGAGCTGGACTCGAGGAGCGAGCTCGACTCGAGGAATTGCGTAAAGAGTCGGCGAGGAGTATCAGTCGACTCGCGGACTCGGAGCTCGACTCGAGGAGTGAACTGGACTCAAGGAGCGAGCTCGACCCGAGGAATTTCGTGAAGAGTCGGCGAGGAGTATCAGTCGACTCGCGGACTCGGAGCTCGACTCGAGGAGCGAATTGGACTCGAGGAGCGAGTTCGACCTTAGGAATTGCGTGAGGAGACGGCGAGGAGTATCAGTCGACTCGCGGACTCGGAGCTCGACTCGCGGAGCGAACTGGACTCGAGGAGCGAGCTCGACCCGCGGAATTGCGTGAAGAGTCGGCAAGGAGTATCAGTCGACTCGCGGACTCGGAGCTCGACTCGAAGAGAGAACTGGACTCGAGGAGCGAGCTAACCTCGAGGAATTGCGTGAAGAGTCGGCGAGGAGTATCAGTCGACTCGCGGACTCGGAGCTCGACTCGAGGAGCGAATTGGACTCGAGGAGCGAGCTCGACCTGAGGAATTACGTGAGGAGTCGGCGAGGAGTATCAGTCGACTCGCGGACTCAGAGCTCGACTCGAGGAGCGAACTGGACTCGAGGAGCGAGCTCGACCCGAGGAATTTCGTGAAGAGTCGGCGAGGAGTATCAATCGACTCGCGGACTCGGAGCTCGACTCGAAGAGCGAACTGGACTCGAGGAGCGAGCTCGACTCGAAGAGCGAACTGGACTCGAGGAGCGAGCTCGACCCGAGGAATTGCGTGAAGAGTCGGCGAGGAGTATCAATCGACTCGCGGACTCGGAGCTCGACTCGAAGAGCGAACTGGACTCGAGGAGCGAGCTTGACTCGAGGAGCGAACTGAACTCGAGGAGCGAGTTGCACTCGAGGAGCGAGCTCGACCCGAGGAGTTGTGTGAAGAGTCGGAACGAGGAGTATTAGTCAACTCGCGGACTCAGAGCTAGACTCGAGGAGCGAACTGGACTCGAGGAGCGATCTCGACTCGAGGTGCGAACTGGACTCGAGGAGCGAGCTCGACTCGAGGAGTTGTGTGAAGAGTCGGAACGAGGAGTATTAGTCGACTCGCGGACTCGGAGCTCGACTCGAGGACCGAACTGGACTCGAGGAGCGAGCTCGACCCGAGGAGCGAACTGGACTCGAGGAGCGAGCTCGACCTGAGGAGTTACGTGAAGAGTCGGTACGAGGAGTAACAATCAACTCGCGGACTCGAAGCTCGACTCGAGGAGCGAACTGACTCGAGGAGCGAGCTCGGCTCGAGGAGCGAGCTCGACTCGAGGAGTGAAATGGACTCGAGGAGCGAGCTCGACTAGAGGAGCGAACTGGACTCGAGGAGCGAGTTCGACTCGAGGAATTGCGTGAGGTCGGCACGAGGAGTATCAGTCGACTCGCGGACTCGGAGCTCGACTCGAGGAGCAAACTGGACTCGAGGAGCGAGCTCGACTCGAGGGGCGAACTGGACTCGAGGAGCGAGCTCGACTCGAGGGGCGAACTGGACTCGAGGAGCGAGCTCGACCCGAGGAGCGAACTGGACTCGAGGAGCGAGCTCGACTCGAGGAGCGAACTGGACTCGAGGAGCGAGCTCGATCCGAGGAGTTACGTGAAGAGTCGGTACGAGGAGTAACAGTCGACTCGCGGACTCAGAGCTCGACTCGAGGAGCGAATTGGACTCGGGGAGCGAACTGAACTCGAGGAGCGAGCTGGACTCGAGGAGCGAGCTCGACTCGAGGAATTGCGTGAAGAGTCGGCGAGGAGTATCAGTCGACTCGCGGACTCGGAGCTCGACTCGAGGAGTGAACTGGACTCGAGGAGCGAGCTCGACCCGAGGAATTGCGTGAAGAGTCGGCGAGGAGTATCAGTCGACTCGTAGACTCGGAGCTCGACTCGAGGAGCGAATTGGACTCGGGGAGAGAACTGAACTCGAGGAGCGAGCTGGACTCGAGGAGCGAGCTCGACTCGAGAAATTGCGTAAAGAGTCGGCGAGGAGTATCAGTCGACTCGCGGACTCGGAGCTCGACTCGAGGAGTGAACTGGACTCAAGGAGCGAGCTCGACCCGAGGAATTTCGTGAAGAGTCGGCGAGGAGTATCAGTCGACTCGCGGACTCGGAGCTCGACTCGAGGAGCGAATTTTACTCGAGGAGCGAGTTCGACCTTAGGAATTGCGTGAGGAGACGGCGAGGAGTATCAGTCGACTCGCGGACTCGGAGCTCGACTCGCGGAGCGAACTGGACTCGAGGAGCGAGCTCGACCCGCGGAATTGCGTGAAGAGTCGGCAAGGAGTATCAGTCGACTCGCGGATTCGGAGCTCGACTCGAAGAGAGAACTGGACTCGAGGAGCGAGCTAACCTCGAGGAATTGCGTGAAGAGTCGGCGAGGAGTATCAGTCGACTCGCGGACTCGGAGCTCGACTCGAGGAGCGAATTGGACTCGAGGAGCGAGCTCGACCTGAGGAATTACGTGAGGAGTCGGCGAGGAGTATCAGTCGACTCGCGGACTCAGAGCTCGACTCGAGGAGCGAACTGGACTCGAGGAGCGAGCTCGACCCGAGGAATTGCGTGAAGAGTCGGCGAGGAGTATCAATCGACTCGCGGACTCGGAGCTCGACTCGAAGAGCGAACTGGACTCGAGGAGCGAGCTCGACCCGAGGAATTGCGTGAAGAGTCGGCGAGGAGTATCAATCGACTCGCGGACTCGGAGCTCGACTCGAAGAGCGAACTGGACTCGAGGAGCGAGCTCGACTCGAGGAGCGAGCTTGACTCGAGGAGCGAACTGAACTCGAGGAGCGAGTTGCACTCGAGGAGCGAGCTCGACTCGAGGAATTGCGTGAAGAATCGGCGAAGAGTATCAGTCGACTTGCGGACTCGGAGCTCGACTTGAGGAGTGAACTGGACTCGAGGAGCGAGCTCGACCCGAGGAGCGAGCTCGACTCGAGGAGCGAATTGGACTCGAGGAGCGAACTGGACTCGAGGAGCGAGCTCGACCCGAGGAGCGAGCTCGACTCGAGGAGCGAACTGGACTCAAGGAGCGAGCTCGACTCGAGGAGTGAACTGGACTCGATGAGCGAGCTCGACTCGAGTACTTGCGTGAAGTCGGCACGAGGAGTATCAGCCGACTCGCGGACTCGGAGCTCGACTCGAGGAGCGAACTAGACTCGAGGAGCTAATTGGACTCGAGGAGCGAGCTCGACTTGAGGAATTGCGTGAAGAGTCGGCGAGGAGTATCAGTCGACTCGCGGACTCGGAGCTCGACTCGAGGAGCGAGCTTGACTCGAGGAGCGAACTGGACTCGAGGAGCGAGCTCGACACGAGGAATTGCGTGAAGAGTCGGCGAGGAGTATCAGTCGACTCGCGGACTCGGAGCTCGACTCGAGGAGCGAATTGGACTCAGGGAGCGAACTGAACTCGAGGATTGAGCAGGACTCGAGGAGAGAGCTCGACCCGAGGAGTGAACTGGACTCGAGGAGCGAGCTCGATCCGAGGAGTTACGTGAAGAGTCGGTACGAGGAGTAACAGTCGACTCGCGGACTCAGAGCTCGACTCGAGGAGCTAATTGGACTCGGGGAGCGAACTGAACTCGAGGAGCGAGCTGGACTCGAGGAGCGAGCTCGACTCGAGGAATTGGGTGAAGAGTCGGCGAGGAGTATCAGTCGACTCGCGGACTCGGAGCTCGACTCGAGGAGTGAACTGGACTCGAGGAGCGAGCTCGACCCGAGGAATTACGTGAAGAGTCGGCGAGGAGTATCAGTCGACTCGTAGACTCGGAGCTCGACTCGAGGAGCGAATTGGACTCGGGGAGAGAACTGAAGTCGAGGAGCGAGCTGGACTCGAGGAGCGAGCTCGACTCGAGGAATTGCGTAAAGAGTCGGCGAGGAGTATCAGTCGACTCGCGGACTCGGAGCTCGACTCGAGGAGTGAACTGGACTCAAGGAGCGAGCTCGACCCGAGGAATTTCGTGAAGAGTCGGCGAGGAGTATCAGTCGACTCGCGGACTCGGAGCTCGACTCGACGAGCGAGCTCGACTCGAGGAGCGAATTGGACTCGAGGAGCGAGCTCGACCTGAGGAATTGCGTGAGGAGACGGCGAGGAGTATCAGTCGACTCGCGGACTCGGAGCTCGACTCGCGGAGCGAACTGGACTCGAGGAGCGAGCTCGACCCGCGGAATTGCGTGAAGAGTCGGCAAGGAGTATCAGTCGACTCGCGGACTCGGAGCTCGACTCAAAGAGAGAACTGGACTCGAGGAGCGAGCTAACCTCGAGGAATTGCGTGAAGAGTCGGCGAGGAGTATCAGTCGACTCGCGGACTCGGAGCTCGACTCGAGGAGCGAATTGGACTCGAGGAGCGAGCTCGACCTGAGGAATTACGTGAGGAGTCGGCGAGGAGTATCAGTCGACTCGCGGACTCAGAGCTCGACTCGAGGAGCGAACTGGACTCGAGGAGTGAGCTCGACCCGAGGAATTGCGTGAAGAGTCGGCGAGGAGTATCAATCGACTCGCGGACTCGGAGCTCGACTCGAAGAGCGAACTGGACTCGAGGAGCGAGCTCGACTCGAAGAGCGAACTGGACTCGAGGAGCGAGCTCGACCCGAGGAATTGCGTGAAGAGTCGGCGAGGAGTATCAATCGACTCGCGGACTCGGAGCTCGACTCGAAGAGCGAACTGGACTCGAGGAGCGAGCTTGACTCGAGGAGCGAACTGAACTCGAGGAGCGAGTTGCACTCGAGGAGCGAGCTCGACTCGAGGAATTGCGTGAAGAATCGGCGAAGAGTATCAGTCGACTTGCGGACTCGGAGCTCGACTCGAGGAGCGAACTGGACTCGAGGAGCGAGCTCGACCCGAGGAGCGAGCTCGACTCGAGGAGCGATTTGGACTCGAGGAGCGAACTGGACTCGAGGAGCGAGCTCGACCCGAGGAGCGAGCTCGACTCGAGGAGCGAACTGGACTCAAGGAGCGAGCTCGACTCGAGGAGTGAACTGGACTCGAAGAGCGAGCTCGACTCGAGTACTTGCGTGAAGTCGGCACGAGGAGTATCAGCCGACTCGCGGACTCGGAGCTCGACTCGAGGAGCGAACTAGACTCGAGGAGCTAATTGGACTCGAGGAGCGAGCTCGACTTGAGGAATTGCGTGAAGAGTCGGCGAGGAGTATCAGTCGACTCGCGGACTCGGAGCTCGACTCGAGGAGCGAGCTTGACTCAAGGAGCGAACTGGACTCGAGGAGCGAGCTCGACACGAGGAATTGCGTGAAGAGTCGGCGAGGAGTATCAGTCGACTCGCGGACTCGGAGCTCGACTCGAGGAGCGAGCTTGACTCGAGGAGCGAACTGGACTCGAGGAGCGAGCTCGACACGAGGAATTGCGTGAAGAGTCGGCGAGGAGTATCAGTCGACTCGCGGACTCGGAGCTCGACTCGAGGAGCGAATTGGACTCAGGGAGCGAACTGAACTCGAGGATTGAGCAGGACTCGAGGAGAGAGCTCGACCCGAGGAGTGAACTGGACTCGAGGAGCGAGCTCGATCCGAGGAGTTACGTGAAGAGTCGGTACGAGGAGTAACAGTCGACTCGCGGACTCAGAGCTCGACTCGAGGAGCTAATTGGACTCGGGGAGCGAACTGAACTCGAGGAGCGAGCTGGACTCGAGGAGCGAGCTCGACTCGAGGAATTGGGTGAAGAGTCGGCGAGGAGTATCAGTCGACTCGCGGACTCGGAGCTCGACTCGAGGAGTGAACTGGACTCGAGGAGCGAGCTCGACCCGAGGAATTGCGTGAAGAGTCGGCGAGGAGTATCAGTCGACTCGTAGACTCGGAGCTCGACTCGAGGAGCGAATTGGACTCGGGGAGAGAACTGAAGTCGAGGAGCGAGCTGGACTCGAGGAGCGAGCTCGACTCGAGGAATTGCGTAAAGAGTCGGCGAGGAGTATCAGTCGACTCGCGGACTCGGAGCTCGACTCGAGGAGTGAACTGGACTCAAGGAGCGAGCTCGACCCGAGGAATTTCGTGAAGAGTCGGCGAGGAGTATCAGTCGACTCGCGGACTCGGAGCTCGACTCGACGAGCGAGCTCGACTCGAGGAGCGAATTGGACTCGAGGAGCGAGCTCGACCTGAGGAATTGCGTGAGGAGACGGCGAGGAGTATCAGTCGACTCGCGGACTCGGAGCTCGACTCGCGGAGCGAACTGGACTCGAGGAGCGAGCTCGACCCGCGGAATTGCGTGAAGAGTCGGCAAGGAGTATCAGTCGACTCGCGGACTCGGAGCTCGACTCAAAGAGAGAACTGGACTCGAGGAGCGAGCTAACCTCGAGGAATTGCGTGAAGAGTCGGCGAGGAGTATCAGTCGACTCGCGGACTCGGAGCTCGACTCGAGGAGCGAATTGGACTCGAGGAGCGAGCTCGACCTGAGGAATTACGTGAGGAGTCGGCGAGGAGTATCAGTCGACTCGCGGACTCAGAGCTCGACTCGAGGAGCGAACTGGACTCGAGGAGTGAGCTCGACCCGAGGAATTGCGTGAAGAGTCGGCGAGGAGTATCAATCGACTCGCGGACTCGGAGCTCGACTCGAAGAGCGAACTGGACTCGAGGAGCGAGCTCGACTCGAAGAGCGAACTGGACTCGAGGAGCGAGCTCGACCCGAGGAATTGCGTGAAGAGTCGGCGAGGAGTATCAATCGACTCGCGGACTCGGAGCTCGACTCGAAGAGCGAACTGGACTCGAGGAGCGAGCTTGACTCGAGGAGCGAACTGAACTCGAGGAGCGAGTTGCACTCGAGGAGCGAGCTCGACTCGAGGAATTGCGTGAAGAATCGGCGAAGAGTATCAGTCGACTTGCGGACTCGGAGCTCGACTCGAGGAGCGAACTGGACTCGAGGAGCGAGCTCGACCCGAGGAGCGAGCTCGACTCGAGGAGCGATTTGGACTCGAGGAGCGAACTGGACTCGAGGAGCGAGCTCGACCCGAGGAGCGAGCTCGACTCGAGGAGCGAACTGGACTCAAGGAGCGAGCTCGACTCGAGGAGTGAACTGGACTCGAAGAGCGAGCTCGACTCGAGTACTTGCGTGAAGTCGGCACGAGGAGTATCAGCCGACTCGCGGACTCGGAGCTCGACTCGAGGAGCGAACTAGACTCGAGGAGCTAATTGGACTCGAGGAGCGAGCTCGACTTGAGGAATTGCGTGAAGAGTCGGCGAGGAGTATCAGTCGACTCGCGGACTCGGAGCTCGACTCGAGGAGCGAGCTTGACTCAAGGAGCGAACTGGACTCGAGGAGCGAGCTCGACACGAGGAATTGCGTGAAGAGTCGGCGAGGAGTATCAGTCGACTCGCGGACTCGGAGCTCGACTCGAGGAGCGAGCTTGACTCGAGGAGCGAACTGGACTCGAGGAGCGAGCTCGACACGAGGAATTGCGTGAAGAGTCGGCGAGGAGTATCAGTCGACTCGCGGACTCGGAGCTCGACTCGAGGAGCGAATTGGACTCAGGGAGCGAACTGAACTCGAGGATTGAGCAGGACTCGAGGAGAGAGCTCGACCCGAGGAGTGAACTGGACTCGAGGAGCGAGCTCGATCCGAGGAGTTACGTGAAGAGTCGGTACGAGGAGTAACAGTCGACTCGCGGACTCAGAGCTCGACTCGAGGAGCTAATTGGACTCGGGGAGCGAACTGAACTCGAGGAGCGAGCTGGACTCGAGGAGCGAGCTCGACTCGAGGAATTGGGTGAAGAGTCGGCGAGGAGTATCAGTCGACTCGCGGACTCGGAGCTCGACTCGAGGAGTGAACTGGACTCGAGGAGCGAGCTCGACCCGAGGAATTGCGTGAAGAGTCGGCGAGGAGTATCAGTCGACTCGTAGACTCGGAGCTCGACTCGAGGAGCGAATTGGACTCGGGGAGAGAACTGAAGTCGAGGAGCGAGCTGGACTCGAGGAGCGAGCTCGACTCGAGGAATTGCGTAAAGAGTCGGCGAGGAGTATCAGTCGACTCGCGGACTCGGAGCTCGACTCGAGGAGTGAACTGGACTCAAGGAGCGAGCTCGACCCGAGGAATTTCGTGAAGAGTCGGCGAGGAGTATCAGTCGACTCGCGGACTCGGAGCTCGACTCGACGAGCGAGCTCGACTCGAGGAGCGAATTGGACTCGAGGAGCGAGCTCGACCTGAGGAATTGCGTGAGGAGACGGCGAGGAGTATCAGTCGACTCGCGGACTCGGAGCTCGACTCGCGGAGCGAACTGGACTCGAGGAGCGAGCTCGACCCGCGGAATTGCGTGAAGAGTCGGCAAGGAGTATCAGTCGACTCGCGGACTCGGAGCTCGACTCAAAGAGAGAACTGGACTCGAGGAGCGAGCTAACCTCGAGGAATTGCGTGAAGAGTCGGCGAGGAGTATCAGTCGACTCGCGGACTCGGAGCTCGACTCGAGGAGCGAATTGGACTCGAGGAGCGAGCTCGACCTGAGGAATTACGTGAGGAGTCGGCGAGGAGTATCAGTCGACTCGCGGACTCAGAGCTCGACTCGAGGAGCGAACTGGACTCGAGGAGTGAGCTCGACCCGAGGAATTGCGTGAAGAGTCGGCGAGGAGTATCAATCGACTCGCGGACTCGGAGCTCGACTCGAAGAGCGAACTGGACTCGAGGAGCGAGCTCGACTCGAAGAGCGAACTGGACTCGAGGAGCGAGCTCGACCCGAGGAATTGCGTGAAGAGTCGGCGAGGAGTATCAATCGACTCGCGGACTCGGAGCTCGACTCGAAGAGCGAACTGGACTCGAGGAGCGAGCTTGACTCGAGGAGCGAACTGAACTCGAGGAGCGAGTTGCACTCGAGGAGCGAGCTCGACTCGAGGAATTGCGTGAAGAATCGGCGAAGAGTATCAGTCGACTTGCGGACTCGGAGCTCGACTCGAGGAGCGAACTGGACTCGAGGAGCGAGCTCGACCCGAGGAGCGAGCTCGACTCGAGGAGCGATTTGGACTCGAGGAGCGAACTGGACTCGAGGAGCGAGCTCGACCCGAGGAGCGAGCTCGACTCGAGGAGCGAACTGGACTCAAGGAGCGAGCTCGACTCGAGGAGTGAACTGGACTCGAAGAGCGAGCTCGACTCGAGTACTTGCGTGAAGTCGGCACGAGGAGTATCAGCCGACTCGCGGACTCGGAGCTCGACTCGAGGAGCGAACTAGACTCGAGGAGCTAATTGGACTCGAGGAGCGAGCTCGACTTGAGGAATTGCGTGAAGAGTCGGCGAGGAGTATCAGTCGACTCGCGGACTCGGAGCTCGACTCGAGGAGCGAGCTTGACTCAAGGAGCGAACTGGACTCGAGGAGCGAGCTCGACACGAGGAATTGCGTGAAGAGTCGGCGAGGAGTATCAGTCGAATCGCGGACTCGGAGCTCGACTCGAGGAGCGAATTGGACTCAGGGAGCGAACTGAACTCGAGGATTGAGCAGGACTCGAGGAGAGAGCTCGACCCGAGGAGTGAACTGGACTCGAGGAGCGAGCTCGATCCGAGGAGTTACGTGAAGAGTCGGTACGAGGAGTAACAGTCGACTCGCGGACTCAGAGCTCGACTCGAGGAGCGAATTGGACTCGGGGAGCGAACTGAACTCGAGGAGCGAGCTGGACTCGAGGAGCGAGCTCGACTCGAGGAATTGCGTGAAGAGTCGGCGAGGAGTATCAGTCGACTCGCGGACTCGGAGCTCGACTCGAGGAGTGAACTGGACTCGAGGAGCGAGCTCGACCCGAGGAATTGCGTGAAGAGTCGGCGAGGAGTATCAGTCGACTCGTAGACTCGGAGCTCGACTCGAGGAGCGAATTGGACTCGGGGAGAGAACTGAACTCGAGGAGCGAGCTGGACTCGAGGAGCGAGCTCGACTCGAGGAATTGCGTAAAGAGTCGGCGAGGAGTATCAGTCGACTCGCGGACTCGGAGCTCGACTCGAGGAGTGAACTGGACTCAAGTAGCGAGCTCGACCCGAGGAATTTCGTGAAGAGTCGGCGAGGAGTATCAGTCGACTCGCGGACTCGGAGCTCGACTCGACGAGCGAGCTCGACTCGAGGAGGGAATTGGACTCGAGGAGCGAGCTCGACCTGAGGAATTGCGTGAGGAGACGGCGAGGAGTATCAGTCGACTCGCGGACTCGGAGCTCGACTCGCGGAGCGAACTGGACTCGAGGAGCGAGCTCGACCCGCGGAATTGCGTGAAGAGTCGGCAAGGAGTATCAGTCGACTCGCGGACTCGGAGCTCGACTCGAAGAGAGAACTGGAGTCGAGGAGCGAGCTAACCTCGAGGAATTGCGTGAAGAGTCGGCGAGGAGTATCAGTCGACTCGCGGACTCGGAGCTCGACTCGAGGAGCGAATTGGACTCGAGGAGCGAGCTCGACCTGAGGAATTACGTGAGGAGTCGGCGAGGAGTATCAGTCGACTCGCGGACTCAGAGCTCGACTCGAGGAGCGAACTGGACTCGAGGAGCGAGCTCGACCCGAGGAATTGCGTGAAGAGTCGGCGAGGAGTATCAATCGACTCGCGGACTCGGAGCTCGACTCGAAGAGCGAACTGGACTCGAGGAGCGAGCTCGACTCGAAGAGCGAACTGGACTCGAGGAGCGAGCTCGACCCGAGGAATTGCGTGAAGAGTCGGCGAGGAGTATCAATCGACTCGCGGACTCGGAGCTCGACTCGAAGAGCGAACTGGACTCGAGGAGCGAGCTTGACTCGAGGAGCGAACTGAACTCGAGGAGCGAGTTGCACTCGAGGAGCGAGCTCGACTCGAGGAATTGGGTGAAGAATCGGCGAAGAGTATCAGTCGACTTGCGGACTCGGAGCTCGACTCGAGGAGCGAACTGGACTCGAGGAGCGAGCTCGACCCGAGGAGCGAGCTCGACTCGAGGAGCGAATTGGACTCGAGGAGCGAACTGGACTCGAGGAGCGAGCTCGACCCGAGGAGCGAGCTCGACTCGAGGAGCGAACTGGACTCAAGGAGCGAGCTCGACTCGAGGAGTGAACTGGACTCGATGAGCGAGCTCGACTCGAGTACTTGCGTGAAGTCGGCACGAGGAGTATCAGCCGACTCGCGGACTCGGAGCTCGACTCGAGGAGCGAACTAGACTCGAGGAGCTAATTGGACTCGAGGAGCGAGCTCGACTTGAGGAATTGCGTGAAGAGTCGGCGAGGAGTATCAGTCGACTCGCGGACTCGGAGCTTGACTCGAGGAGCGAGCTTGACTCGAGGAGCGAACTGGACTCGAGGAGCGAGCTCGACACGAGGAATTGCGTGAAGAGTCGGCGAGGAGTATCAGTCGACTCGCGGACTCGGAGCTCGACTCGAGGAGCGAATTGGACTCAGGGAGCGAACTGAACTCGAGGATTGAGCAGGACTCGAGGAGAGAGCTCGACCCGAGGAGTGAACTGGACTCGAGGAGCGAGCTCGACCCGAGGAGTTACGTGAAGAGTCGGTACGAGGAGTAACAGTCGACTCGCGGACTCGGAGCTCGACTCGAGGAGTGAACTGGACTCAAGGAGCGAGCTCGACTCGAGGAGCGAGCTCGACTCGAGGAGAGAACTGGACTCGAGGAGCGAGCTCGACTCGAGGGGAGAACTGGACTCGAGGAGCGAGCTCGACTCGTGGAATTGCGTGAAGTCGGCACTAGGAGTATCAGTCGACTCGCGGACTCGGAGCTCGACTCGAGGAGCGAACTGGACTCGAGGAGCGAGCTCGACCCGCGGAATTGCGTGAAGAGTCGGCAAGGAGTATCAGTCGACTCGCGGACTCGGAGCTCGACTCGAAGAGAGAACTGGAGTCGAGGAGCGAGCTAACCTCGAGGAATTGCGTGAAGAGTCGGCGAGGAGTATCAGTCGACTCGCGGACTCGGAGCTCGACTCGAGGAGCGAATTGGACTCGAGGAGCGAGCTCGACCTGAGGAATTACGTGTGGAGTCGGCGAGGAGTATCAGTCGACTCGCGGACTCAGAGCTCGACTCGAGGAGCGAACTGGACTCGAGGAGCGAGCTCGACCCGAGGAATTGCGTGAAGAGTCGGCGAGGAGTATCAATCGACTCGCGGACTCGGAGCTCGACTCGAAGAGCGAACTGGACTCGAGGAGCGAGCTCGACTCGAAGAGCGAACTGGACTCGAGGAGCGAGCTCGACCCGAGGAATTGCGTGAAGAGTCGGCGAGGAGTATCAATCGACTCGCGGACTCGGAGCTCGACTCGAAGAGCGAACTGGACTCGAGGAGCGAGCTTGACTCGAGGAGCGAACTGAACTCGAGGAGCGAGTTGCACTCGAGGAGCGAGCTCGACTCGAGGAATTGCGTGAAGAATCGGCGAAGAGTATCAGTCGACTTGCGGACTCGGAGCTCGACTCGAGGAGCGAACTGGACTCGAGGAGCGAGCTCGACCCGAGGAGCGAGCTCGACTCGAGGAGCGATTTGGACTCGAGGAGCGAACTGGACTCGAGGAGCGAGCTCGACCCGAGGAGCGAGCTCGACTCGAGGAGCGAACTAGACTCAAGGAGCGAGCTCGACTCGAGGAGTGAACTGGACTCGAAGAGCGAGCTCGACTCGAGTACTTGCGTGAAGTCGGCACGAGGAGTATTAGCCGACTCGCGGACTCGGAGCTCGACTCGAGGAGCGAACTAGACTCGAGGAGCTAATTGGACTCGAGGAGCGAGCTCGACTTGAGGAATTGCGTGAAGAGTCGGCGAGGAGTATCAGTCGACTCGCGGACTCGGAGCTCGACTCGAGGAGCGAGCTTGACTCGAGGAGCGAACTGGACTCGAGGAGCGAGCTCGACACGAGGAATTGCGTGAAGAGTCGGCGAGGAGTATCAGTCGACTCGCGGACTCGGAGCTCGACTCGAGGAGCGAATTGGACTCAGGGAGCGAACTGAACTCGAGGATTGAGCAGGACTCGAGGAGAGAGCTCGACCTGAGGAGTGAACTGGACTCGAGGAGCGAGCTCGATCCGAGGAGTTACGTGAAGAGTCGGTACGAGGAGTAACAGTCGACTCGCGGACTCAGAGCTCGACTCGAGGAGCGAATTGGACTCGGGGAGCGAACTGAACTCGAGGAGCGAGCTGGACTCGAGGAGCGAGCTCGACTCGAGGAATTGCGTGAAGAGTCGGCGAGGAGTATCAGTCGACTCGCGGACTCGGAGCTCGACTCGAGGAGTGAACTGGACTCGAGGAGCGAGCTCGACCCGAGGAATTGCGTGAAGAGTCGGCGAGGAGTATCAGTCGACTCGTAGACTCGGAGCTCGACTCGAGGAGCGAATTGGACTCGGGGAGAGAACTGAACTCGAGGAGCGAGCTGGACTCGAGGAGCGAGCTCGACTCGAGGAATTGCGTAAAGAGTCGGCGAGGAGTATCAGTCGACTCGCGGACTCGGAGCTCGACTCGAGGAGTGAACTGGACTCAAGTAGCGAGCTCGACCCGAGGAATTTCGTGAAGAGTCGGCGAGGAGTATCAGTCGACTCGCGGACTCGGAGCTCGACTCGACGAGCGAGCTCGACTCGAGGAGCGAATTGGACTCGAGGAGCGAGCTCGACCTGAGGAATTGCGTGAGGAGACAGCGAGGAGTATCAGTCGACTCGCGGACTCGGAGCTCGACTCGCGGAGCGAACTGGACTCGAGGAGCGAGCTCGACCCGCGGAATTGCATGAAGAGTCGGCAAGGAGTATCAGTCGACTCGCGGACTCGGAGCTCGACTCGAAGAGAGAACTGGAGTCGAGGAGCGAGCTAACCTCGAGGAATTGCGTGAAGAGTCGGCGAGGAGTATCAGTCGACTCGCGGACTCGGAGCTCGACTCGAGGAGCGAATTGGACTCGAGGAGCGAGCTCGACCTGAGGAATTACGTGAGGAGTCGGCGAGGAGTATCAGTCGACTCGCGGACTCAGAGCTTGACTCGAGGAGCGAACTGGACTCGAGGAGCGAGCTCGACCCGAGGAATTGCGTGAAGAGTCGGCGAGGAGTATCAATCGACTCGCGGACTCGGAGCTCGACTCGAAGAGCGAACTGGACTCGAGGAGCGAGCTTGACTCGAGGAGCGAACTGAACTCGAGGAGCGAGTTGCACTCGAGGAGCGAGCTCGACTCGAGGAATTGCGTGAAGAATCGGCGAAGAGTATCAGTCGACTTGCGGACTCGGAGCTCGACTCGAGGAGCGAACTGGACTCGAGGAGCGAGCTCGACCCGAGGAGCGAGCTCGACTCGAGGAGCGAATTGGACTCGAGGAGCGAACTGGACTCGAGGATCGAGCTCGACCCGAGGAGCGAGCTCGACTCGAGGAGCGAACTGGACTCAAGGAGCGAGCTCGACTCGAGGAGTGAACTGGACTCGAAGAGCGAGCTCGACTCGAGTACTTGCGTGAAGTTGGCACGAGGAGTATCAGCCGACTCGCGGACTCGGAGCTCGACTCGAGGAGCGAACTAGACTCGAGGAGCTAATTGGACTCGAGGAGCGAGCTCGACTTGAGGAATTGCGTGAAGAGTCGGCGAGGAGTATCAGTCGACTCGCGGACTCGGAGCTCGACTCGAGGAGCGAGCTTGACTCGAGGAGCGAACTGGACTCGAGGAGCGAGCTCGACACGAGGAATTGCGTGAAGAGTCGGCGAGGAGTATCAGTCGACTCGCGGACTCGGAGCTCGACTCGAGGAGCGAATTGGACTCGAGGAGCGAGCTCGACTCGAAGAGCGAACTGGACTCGAGGAGCGAGCTCGACCCGAGGAATTGCGTGAAGAGTCGGCGAGGAGTATCAATCGACTCGCGGACTCGGAGCTCGACTCGAAGAGCGAACTGGACTCGAGGAGCGAGCTTGACTCGAGGAGCGAACTGAACTCGAGGAGCGAGTTGCACTCGAGGAGCGAGCTCGACTCGAGGAATTGCGTGAAGAATCGGCGAAGAGTATCAGTCGACTTGCGGACTCGGAGCTCGACTCGAGGAGCGAACTGGACTCGAGGAGCGAGCTCGACCCGAGGAGCGAGCTCGACTCGAGGAGCGAATTGGACTCGAGGAGCGAACTGGACTCGAGGAGCGAGCTCGACCCGAGGAGCGAGCTCGACTCGAGGAGCGAACTGGACTCAAGGAGCGAGCTCGACTCGATGAGTGAACTGGACTCGAAGAGCGAGCTCGACTCGAGTACTTGCGTGAAGTTGGCACGAGGAGTATCAGCCGACTCGCGGACTCGGAGCTCGACTCGAGGAGCGAACTAGACTCGAGGAGCTAATTGGACTCGAGGAGCGAGCTCGACTTGAGGAATTGCGTGAAGAGTCGGCGAAGAGTATCAGTCGACTCGCGGACTCGGAGCTCGACTCGAGGAGCGAACTAGACTCGAGGAGCTAACTGGACTCGAGGAGCGAGCTCGACACGAGGAATTGCGTGAAGAGTCGGCGAGGAGTATCAGTCGACTCGCGGACTCGGAGCTCGACTCGAGGAGCGAATTGGACTCAGGGAGCGAACTGAACTCGAGGATTGAGCAGGACTCGAGGAGAGAGCTCGACCCGAGGAGTGAACTGGACTCGAGGAGCGAGCTCGACCCGAGGAGTTACGTGAAGAGTCGGTACGAGGAGTAACAGTCGACTCGCGGACTCGGAGCTCGACTCGAGGAGCGAACTGGACTCAAGGAGCGAGCTCGACTCGAGGAGCGAGCTCGACTAGAGGAGAGAACTGGACTCGAGGAGCGAGCTCGACTCGAGGGGAGAACTGGACTCGAGGAGCGAGCTCGACTCGTGGAATTGCGTGAAGTCGGCACTAGGAGTATCAGTCGACTCGCGGACTCGGAGCTCGACTCGAGGAGCGAACTGGACTCGAGGAGCGAGCTCGACTCGAGGGGCGAACTGGACTCGAGGAGCGAGCTCGACTCGAGGGGCGAACTGGACTCGAGGAGCGAGCTCGACCCGAGGAGCGAACTGGACTCGAGGACCGAGCTCGATCCGAGGAGTTACGTGAAGAGTCGGTACGAGGAGTAACAGTCGACTCGCGGACTCGGAGCTCGACTCGAGGAGCGAACTGAACTCGAGGAGCGAGCTCGACTCGAGGGGCGAACTGGACTCAAGGAGCGCGCTCAACTCGAGGGGCGAACTGGACTCGAGGAGCGAGCTCGACCCGAGGAGCGAACTGGACTCGAGGAGCGAGCTCGATCCGAGGGGTTACGTGAAGAGTCGGTACGAGTAACAGTCGACTCGCGGACTCGGAGCTCGACTCGAGGAGCGAACTGGACTCTAGGAGCGAGCTCGACTCGAGGGGCGAGTTCGACTCGAGGAGCGAGCTCGACTCGAGGAGTGAACTGGACTCGAGGAGCGAGCTCGACTCGAGGAATTGCGTGAAGTCGGCACGAGGAGTATCAGTCGACTCGCGGACTCAGAGCTCGAATCGAGGAGCGAACTGGACTCGAGGAGCGGGCTCGACTCGAGGTGCGAACTGGACTCGAGGAGCGAGCTCGACTCGAGGAGCGAACTGGACTCGAGGAGCGAGCTCGACTCGAGAAGTTGTGTGAAGAGTCGGCACGAGGAGTATTAGTCGACTCGCGGACTCGGAGCTCGACTCGAGGACCGAACTGGACTCGAGGAGCGAGCTCGACTCAAGGAGCGAACTGGACTCGAGGAGCGAGCTCGACTCGAGGAATTGCGTGAAGAGTCGGTACGAGTAACAGTTGACTCGCGGACTCGGAGCTCGACTCGAGGAGCGAACTGGACTCGAGGAGCGAGCTCTACTCGAGGAGCGAGCTCGACTCGAGGAGTGAACTGGAGTCGAGGAGCCAGCTCGACTCGAGGAGCGAACTGGACACGAGGAGCGAGCTCTACTCGAGGAGCGAGCTCGACTCGAGGAGTGAACTGGACTCGAGGAGCGAGCTCGACTCGAGGAGCGAGCTCGACTCGAGGAGTGAACTGGACTCGAGGAGCGAGCTCGACTCGAGGAGCGAACTGGACTCGAGGAGCGAGCTCGACTCGAGTAATTGCGTGAAGTCGGCACGAGGATTATCAGTCGACTCGCGGACTTGGAGCTCGACTCGAGGAGCGAACTGGACTCGAGGAGCGAGCTCGACTCGAGGGGTGAACTGGACTCGAGGAACGAGCTCGACCCGAGGAGCGAACTGGACTCGAGGAGCGAGCTCGACCCGAGGAGTTGTGTGAAGAGTCGGAACGAGGAGTATTAGTCGACTCGCGGACTCAGAGCTCGAATCGAGGAGCGAACTGGACTCGAGGAGGGAGCTCGACTCGAGGTGTGAAATGGACTCGAGGAGCGAGCTCGACTCGAGGACTTGTGTGAAGAGTCGGAACGAGGAGTATTAGTCGACTCGCGGACTCGATGCTCGACTCGAGGAGGGAGCTCGATTCGAGGACCGAACTGGACTCGAGGAGCGAGCTCGACCCGAGGAGCGAACTGGACTCGAGGAGCGAGCTCGACCCGAGGAGTTACGCGAAGAGTCGGTACGAGTAACAGTCGATTCGCGGACTCGGAGCTCGACTCGAGGAGCGAACTGGACTCGAGGAGGGAGCTCGACTCGAGGAGTGAACTGGACTCGAGGAGCGAGCTCGACTCGAGGAGCGAAATGGACTCAAGGAGCGAGCTCGACTCGAGGAGTGAACTGGACTCGAGGAGCGAGCTCGACTCGAGGAGCGAGCTCGACTCGAGGAATTGCGTGAAGAATCGGCGAAGAGTATCAGTCGACTTGCGGACTCGGAGCTCGACTCGAGGAGCGAACTGGACTCGAGGAGCGAGCTCGACCCGAGGAGCGAGCTCGACTCGAGGAGCGAATTGGACTCGAGGAGCGAACTGGACTCGAGGAGCGAGCTCGACCCGAGGAGCGAGCTCGACTCGAGGAGCGAACTGGACTCAAGGAGCGAGCTCGACTCGAGGAGTGAACTGGACTCGAAGAGCGAGCTCGACTCGAGTACTTGCGTGAAGTTGGCACGAGGAGTATCAGCCGACTCGCGGACTCGGAGCTCGACTCGAGGAGCGAACTAGACTCGAGGAGCTAATTGGACTCGAGGAGCGAGCTCGACTTGAGGAATTGCGTGAAGAGTCGGCGAAGAGTATCAGTCGACTCGCGGACTCGGAGCTCGACTCGAGGAGCGAACTAGACTCGAGGAGCTAACTGGACTCGAGGAGCGAGCTCGACACGAGGAATTGCGTGAAGAGTCGGCGAGGAGTATCAGTCGACTCGCGGACTCGGAGCTCGACTCGAGGAGCGAATTGGACTCAGGGAGCGAACTGAACTCGAGGATTGAGCAGGACTCGAGGAGAGAGCTCGACCCGAGGAGTGAACTGGACTCGAGGAGCGAGCTCGACCCGAGGAGTTACGTGAACAGTCGGTACGAGGAGTAACAGTCGACTCGCGGACTCGGAGCTCGACTCGAGGAGCGAACTGGACTCAAGGAGCGAGCTCGACTCGAGGAGCGAGCTCGACTAGAGGAGAGAACTGGACTCGAGGAGCGAGCTCGACTCGAGGGGAGAACTGGACTCGAGGAGCGAGCTCGACTCGTGGAATTGCGTGAAGTCGGCACTAGGAGTATCAGTCGACTCGCGGACTCGGAGCTCGACTCGAGGAGCGAACTGGACTCGAGGAGCGAGCTCGACTCGAGGGGCGAACTGGACTCGAGGAGCGAGCTCGACTCGAGGGGCGAACTGGACTCGAGGAGCGAGCTCGACCCGAGGAGCGAACTGGACTCGAGGACCGAGCTCGATCCGAGGAGTTACGTGAAGAGTCGGTACGAGGAGTAACAGTCGACTCGCGGACTCGGAGCTCGACTCGAGGAGCGAACTGAACTCGAGGAGCGAGCTCGACTCGAGGGGCGAACTGGACTCAAGGAGCGCGCTCAACTCGAGGGGCGAACTGGACTCGAGGAGCGAGCTCGACCCGAGGAGCGAACTGGACTCGAGGAGCGAGCTCGATCCGAGGGGTTACGTGAAGAGTCGGTACGAGTAACAGTCGACTCGCGGACTCGGAGCTCGACTCGAGGAGCGAACTGGACTCTAGGAGCGAGCTCGACTCGAGGGGCGAGTTCGACTCGAGGAGCGAGCTCGACTCGAGGAGTGAACTGGACTCGAGGAGCGAGCTCGACTCGAGGAATTGCGTGAAGTCGGCACGAGGAGTATCAGTCGACTCGCGGACTCAGAGCTCGAATCGAGGAGCGAACTGGACTCGAGGAGCGGGCTCGACTCGAGGTGCGAACTGGACTCGAGGAGCGAGCTCGACTCGAGGAGCGAACTGGACTCGAGGAGCGAGCTCGACTCGAGAAGTTGTGTGAAGAGTCGGCACGAGGAGTATTAGTCGACTCGCGGACTCGGAGCTCGACTCGAGGACCGAACTGGACTCGAGGAGCGAGCTCGACTCAAGGAGCGAACTGGACTCGAGGAGCGAGCTCGACTCGAGGAATTGCGTGAAGAGTCGGTACGAGTAACAGTTGACTCGCGGACTCGGAGCTCGACTCGAGGAGCGAACTGGACTCGAGGAGCGAGCTCTACTCGAGGAGCGAGCTCGACTCGAGGAGTGAACTGGAGTCGAGGAGCCAGCTCGACTCGAGGAGTGAACTGGACACGAGGAGCGAGCTCTACTCGAGGAGCGAGCTCGACTCGAGGAGTGAACTGGACTCGAGGAGCGAGCTCGACTCGAGGAGCGAGCTCGACTCGAGGAGTGAACTGGACTCGAGGAGCGAGCTCGACTCGAGGAGCGAACTGGACTCGAGGAGCGAGCTCGACTCGAGTAATTGCGTGAAGTCGGCACGAGGATTATCAGTCGACTCGCGGACTTGGAGCTCGACTCGAGGAGCGAACTGGACTCGAGGAGCGAGCTCGACTCGAGGGGTGAACTGGACTCGAGGAACGAGCTCGACCCGAGGAGCGAACTGGACTCGAGGAGCGAGCTCGACCCGAGGAGTTGTGTGAAGAGTCGGAACGAGGAGTATTAGTCGACTCGCGGACTCAGAGCTCGAATCGAGGAGCGAACTGGACTCGAGGAGGGAGCTCGACTCGAGGTGTGAAATGGACTCGAGGAGCGAGCTCGACTCGAGGACTTGTGTGAAGAGTCGGAACGAGGAGTATTAGTCGACTCGCGGACTCGATGCTCGACTCGAGGAGGGAGCTCGATTCGAGGACCGAACTGGACTCGAGGAGCGAGCTCGACCCGAGGAGCGAACTGGACTCGAGGAGCGAGCTCGACCCGAGGAGTTACGCGAAGAGTCGGTACGAGTAACAGTCGATTCGCGGACTCGGAGCTCGACTCGAGGAGCGAACTGGACTCGAGGAGGGAGCTCGACTCGAGGAGTGAACTGGACTCGAGGAGCGAGCTCGACTCGAGGAGCGAAATGGACTCAAGGAGCGAGCTCGACTCGAGGAGTGAACTGGACTCGAGGAGCGAGCTCGACTCGAGGAGCGAGCTCGACTCGAGGAATTGCGTGAAGAATCGGCGAAGAGTATCAGTCGACTTGCGGACTCGGAGCTCGACTCGAGGAGCGAACTGGACTCGAGGAGCGAGCTCGACCCGAGGAGCGAGCTCGACTCGAGGAGCGAATTGGACTCGAGGAGCGAACTGGACTCGAGGAGCGAGCTCGACCCGAGGAGCGAGCTCGACTCGAGTAGCGAACTGGACTCAAGGAGCGAGCTCGACTCGAGGAGTGAACTGGACTCGAAGAGCGAGCTCGACTCGAGTACTTGCGTGAAGTTGGCACGAGGAGTATCAGCCGACTCGCGGACTCGGAGCTCGACTCGAGGAGCGAACTAGACTCGAGGAGCTAATTGGACTCGAGGAGCGAGCTCGACTTGAGGAATTGCGTGAAGAGTCGGCGAAGAGTATCAGTCGACTCGCGGACTCGGAGCTCGACTCGAGGAGCGAACTAGACTCGAGGAGCTAACTGGACTCGAGGAGCGAGCTCGACACGAGGAATTGCGTGAAGAGTCGGCGAGGAGTATCAGTCGACTCGCGGACTCGGAGCTCGACTCGAGGAGCGAATTGGACTCAGGGAGCGAACTGAACTCGAGGATTGAGCAGGACTCGAGGAGAGAGCTCGACCCGAGGAGTGAACTGGACTCGAGGAGCGAGCTCGACCCGAGGAGTTACGTGAAGAGTCGGTACGAGGAGTAACAGTCGACTCGCGGACTCGGAGCTCGACTCGAGGAGCGAACTGGACTCAAGGAGCGAGCTCGACTCGAGGAGCGACCTCGACTCGAGGAGAGAACTGGACTCGAGGAGCGAGCTCGACTCGAGGGGAGAACTGGACTCGAGGAGCGAGCTCGACTCGTGGAATTGCGTGAAGTCGGCACTAGGAGTATCAGTCGACTCGCGGACTCGGAGCTCGACTCGAGGAGCGAACTGGACTCGAGGAGCGAGCTCGACTCGAGGGGCGAACTGGACTCGAGGAGCGAGCTCGACTCGAGGGGCGAACTGGACTCGAGGAGCGAGCTCGACCCGAGGAGCGAACTGGACTCGAGGACCGAGCTCGATCCGAGGAGTTACGTGAAGAGTCGGTACGAGGAGTAACAGTCGACTCGCGGACTCGGAGCTCGACTCGAGGAGCGAACTGAACTCGAGGAGCGAGCTCGACTCGAGGGGCGAACTGGACTCAAGGAGCGCGCTCAACTCGAGGGGCGAACTGGACTCGAGGAGCGAGCTCGACCCGAGGAGCGAACTGGACTCGAGGAGCGAGCTCGATCCGAGGGGTTACGTGAAGAGTCGGTACGAGTAACAGTCGACTCGCGGACTCGGAGCTCGACTCGAGGAGCGAACTGGACTCTAGGAGCGAGCTCGACTCGAGGGGCGAGTTCGACTCGAGGAGCGAGCTCGACTCGAGGAGTGAACTGGACTCGAGGAGCGAGCTCGACTCGAGGAATTGCGTGAAGTCGGCACGAGGAGTATCAGTCGACTCGCGGACTCAGAGCTCGAATCGAGGAGCGAACTGGACTCGAGGAGCGGGCTCGACTCGAGGTGCGAACTGGACTCGAGGAGCGAGCTCGACTCGAGGAGCGAACTGGACTCGAGGAGCGAGCTCGACTCGAGAAGTTGTGTGAAGAGTCGGCACGAGGAGTATTAGTCGACTCGCGGACTCGGAGCTCGACTCGAGGACCGAACTGGACTCGAGGAGCGAGCTCGACTCAAGGAGCGAACTGGACTCGAGGAGCGAGCTCGACTCGAGGAATTGCGTGAAGAGTCGGTACGAGTAACAGTTGACTCGCGGACTCGGAGCTCGACTCGAGGAGCGAACTGGACTCGAGGAGCGAGCTCTACTCGAGGAGCGAGCTCGACTCGAGGAGTGAACTGGAGTCGAGGAGCCAGCTCGACTCGAGGAGCGAACTGGACACGAGGAGCGAGCTCTACTCGAGGAGCGAGCTCGACTCGAGGAGTGAACTGGACTCGAGGAGCGAGCTCGACTCGAGGAGCGAGCTCGACTCGAGGAGTGAACTGGACTCGAGGAGCGAGCTCGACTCGAGGAGCGAACTGGACTCGAGGAGCAAGCTCGACTCGAGTAATTGCGTGAAGTCGGCACGAGGATTATCAGTCGACTCGCGGACTTGGAGCTCGACTCGAGGAGCGAACTGGACTCGAGGAGCGAGCTCGACTCGAGGGGTGAACTGGACTCGAGGAACGAGCTCGACCCGAGGAGCGAACTGGACTCGAGGAGCGAGCTCGACCCGAGGAGTTGTGTGAAGAGTCGGAACGAGGAGTATTAGTCGACTCGCGGACTCAGAGCTCGAATCGAGGAGCGAACTGGACTCGAGGAGGGAGCTCGACTCGAGGTGTGAAATGGACTCGAGGAGCGAGCTCGACTCGAGGACTTGTGTGAAGAGTCGGAACGAGGAGTATTAGTCGACTCGCGGACTCGATGCTCGACTCGAGGAGGGAGCTCGATTCGAGGACCGAACTGGACTCGAGGAGCGAGCTCGACCCGAGGAGCGAACTGGACTCGAGGAGCGAGCTCGACCCGAGGAGTTACGCGAAGAGTCGGTACGAGTAACAGTCGATTCGCGGACTCGGAGCTCGACTCGAGGAGCGAACTGGACTCGAGGAGGGAGCTCGACTCGAGGAGTGAACTGGACTCGAGGAGCGAGCTCGACTCGAGGAGCGAAATGGACTCAAGGAGCGAGCTCGACTCGAGGAGTGAACTGGACTCGAGGAGCGAGCTCGACTCGAGGAGCGAGCTCGACTCGAGGAGTGAACTGGACTCGAGGAGCGAGCTCGACTCGAGGAGCGAACTGGACTCGAGGAGCGAGCTCGACTCGAGGAATTGCGTGAAGTCGGCACGAGGAGTATCAGTTGACTCGCGGACTTGGAGCTCGACTCGAGGAGCGAACTGGACTCGAGGAGCGAGCTCGACTCGAGGGGCGAACTGGACTCGAGGAACGAGCTCGACCCGAGGAGCGAACTGGACTCGAGGAGCGAGCTCGACCCGAGGAGTCGTGTGAAGAGTCGGAACGAGGAGTATTAGTCGACTCGCGGACTCAGAGCTCGACTCGAGGAGCGAACTGGACTCGAGGAGCGAGCTCGACTCGAGGTGCGAACTGGACTCGAGGAGCGAGCTCGACTCGAGGACTTGTGTGAAGAGTCGGAACGAGGAGTATTAATCGACTCGCGGACTCGATGCTCGACTCGAGGAGCGAGCTCGACTCGAGGACCGAACTGGACTCGAGGAGCGAGCTCGACCCGAGGAGCGAGCTCGACCCGAGGAGCGAACTGGACTCGAGGAGCGAGCTCGTCCCGAGGAGTTACGTGAAGAGTCGGTACGAGGAGTAACAGTCGACTCGCGGACTCGGAGCTCGACTCGAGGAGCGAATTGGACTCCAGGAGCGAGCTCGACTCGAGGAGCGAACTGGAGTAGAGGAGCGAACTGGACTCGAGGAGCGAGGTCGACCCGAGGAGCGAGCTCGACTCGACGAGCGAACTGGACTCAAGGAGCGAGCTCGACTCGAGGACTGAACTGGACTCCAGGAGCGAGCTCGACTCGAGTACTTGCGTGAAGTCGGCACGAGGAGTATCAGTCGACTCACGGACTCGGAGCTCGACTCGAGGAGCGAACTAGACTCGAGAAGCTAATTGGACTCGAGGAGCGAGCTCGACTTGAGGAATTGCGTGAAGAGTCGGCGAGGAGTATTAGTCGACTCGCGGACTCGGAGCTCGACTCGAGGAGCGAACTGGACTCGAGGAGCGAGCTCGACCCGAGGAATTGCGTGAAGAGTCGGCGAGGAGTATCAGTCGACTCGCGGACTCGGAGCTCGACTCGAGGAGCGAATTGGACTCGGGTAGCGAACTGAACTCGAGGATTGAGCTGGACTCGAGGAGCGAGCTCGACCCGAGGAGTGAACTGGACTCGAGGAGCGAGCTCGACCCGAGGAGTTACGTGAAGAGTCGGTACGAGGAGTAACAGTCGACTCGCGGACTCGGAGCTCAACTCGAGGAGCGAACTGGACTCGAGGAGCGAGCTCGACTCGAGGAGCGAGCTCGACTCGAGGAGAGAACTGGACTCGAGGAGCGAGCTCGACTCGAGGGGAGAACTGGACTCGAGGAGCGAGATCGACTCGAGGAGCGAGCTCGGCTCGAGGAGTGAACTGGACTCGAGGAGCGAGCTCGACTCGAGGAACGAGCTCGACTCGAGGAGTGAACTGGACTCGAGGAGCGAGCTCGGCTCGATGAGCGAACTGGACTCGAGGAGCGAGCTCGACCCGAGGAGTTGTGTGAAGAGTCGGAACGAGGAGTATTAGTCGACTCGCGGACTCGGAGCTCGACTCGAGGAGTGAGCTCGACTCGAGGACCGAACTGGACTCGAGGAGCGAGCTCGACCCGAGGAGCGAACTGGACTCGAGGAGCGAGCTCGACCAGAGGAGTTACGTGAAGAGTCGGTACGAGGAGTAACAGTCGATTCGCAGACTCGGAGCTCGACTCGAGGAGCGAACTGGACTCGAGGAGCGAGCTCGACTCGAGGAGCGAACTGGACTCGAGGAGGGAGCTCTACTCGAGGAGCGAGCTCGACTCGAGGAGCGAACTGGACTCGAGGAGCGAGCTCGACTCGAGGAGCGAACTGGACTCGAGGAGCGAGCTCGACTCGAGGAATTGCGTGACGTCGGCACGAGGAGTATCAATCGACTCGCGGACTCGGAGCTCGACTCGAGGAGCGAACTGGACTCGAGGAGCGAGCTCGACTCGAGGAGTTACGTGAAGAGTCGGTACGAGGAGTAACAGTCGACTCGCGGACTCGGAGCTCGACTCGAGGAGCGAACTAAACTCGAGGAGCGAGCTCGACTCGAGGGGCGAACTGGACTCAAGGAGCGCGCTCAACTCGAGGGGCGAACTGGACTCGAGGAGCGAGCTCGACCCGAGGAGCGAACTGGACTCGAGGAGCGAGCTCGATCCGAGGGGTTACGTGAAGAGTCGGTACGAGTAACAGTCGACTCGCGGACTCGGAGCTCGACTCGAGGAGCGAACTGGACTCTAGGAGCGAGCTCGACTCGAGGGGCGAGTTCGACTCGAGGAGCGAGCTCGACTCGAGGAGTGAACTGGACTCGAGGAGCGAGCTCGACTCGAGGAATTGCGTGAAGTCGGCACGAGGAGTATCAGTCGACTCGCGGACTCAGAGCTCGAATCGAGGAGGGAACTGGACTCGAGGAGCGGGCTCGACTCGAGGTGCGAACTGGACTCGAGGAGCGAGCTCGACTCGAGGAGCGAACTGGACTCGAGGAGCGAGCTAGACTCGAGAAGTTGTGTGAAGAGTCGGCACGAGGAGTATTAGTCGACTCGCGGACTCGGAGCTCGACTCGAGGACCGAACTGGACTCGAGGAGCGAGCTCGACTCAAGGAGCGAACTGGACTCGAGGAGCGAGCTCGACTCGAGGAATTGCGTGAAGAGTCGGTACGAGTAACAGTTGACTCGCGGACTCGGAGCTCGACTCGAGGAGCGAACTGGACTCGAGGAGCGAGCTCTACTCGAGGAGCGAGCTCGACTCGAGGAGTGAACTGGAGTCGAGGAGCCAGCTCGACTCGAGGAGCGAACTGGACACGAGGAGCGAGCTCTACTCGAGGAGCGAGCTCGACTCGAGGAGTGAACTGGACTCGAGGAGCGAGCTCGACTCGAGGAGCGAGCTCGACTCGAGGAGTGAACTGGACTCGAGGAGCGAGCTCGACTCGAGGAGCGAACTGGACTTGAGGAGCGAGCTCGACCAGAGGAGTTACGTGAAGAGTCGGTACGAGGAGTAACAGTCGATTCGCAGACTCGGAGCTCGACTCGAGGAGCGAACTGGACTCGAGGAGCGAGCTCGACTCGAGGAGCGAACTGGACTCGAGGAGGGAGCTCTACTCGAGGAGCGAGCTCGACTCGAGGAGCGAACTGGACTCGAGGAGCGAGCTCGACTCGAGGAGCGAACTGGACTCGAGGAGCGAGCTCGACTCGAGGAATTGCGTGACGTCGGCACGAGGAGTATCAATCGACTCGCGGACTCGGAGCTCGACTCGAGGAGCGAACTGGACTCGAGGAGCGAGCTCGACTCGAGGAGTTACGTGAAGAGTCGGTACGAGGAGTAACAATCGACTCGCGGACTCGGAGCTCGACTCGAGGGGTGAACTGGACTCAAGGAGCGAGCTCGACTCGAGGGGCGAACTGGACTCGAGGAGCGAGCTCGACCCGAGGAGCGAACTGGACTCGAGGACCGAGCTCGATCCGAGGAGTTACGTGAAGAGTCGGTACGAGGAGTAACAGTCGACTCGCGGACTCGGAGCTCGACTCGAGGAGCGAACTAAACTCGAGGAGCGAGCTCGACTCGAGGGGCGAACTGGACTCAAGGAGCGCGCTCAACTCGAGGGGCGAACTGGACTCGAGGAGCGAGCTCGACCCGAGGAGCGAGCTCGATCCGAGGGGTTACGTGAAGAGTCGGTACGAGTAACAGTCGACTCGCGGACTCGGAGCTCGACTCGAGGAGCGAACTGGACTCTAGGAGCGAGCTCGACTCGAGGGGCGAGTTCGACTCGAGGAGCGAGCTCGACTCGAGGAGTGAACTGGACTCGAGGAGCGAGCTCGACTCGAGGAATTGCGTGAAGTCGGCACGAGGAGTATCAGTCGACTCGCGGACTCAGAGCTCGAATCGAGGAGCGAACTGGACTCGAGGAGCGGGCTCGACTCGAGGTGCGAACTGGACTCGAGGAGCGAGCTCGACTCGAGGAGCGAACTGGACTCGAGGAGCGAGCTCGACTCGAGAAGTTGTGTGAAGAGTCGGCACGAGGAGTATTAGTCGACTCGCGGACTCGGAGCTCGACTCGAGGACCGAACTGGACTCGAGGAGCGAGCTCGACTCAAGGAGCGAACTGGACTCGAGGAGCGAGCTCGACTCGAGGAATTGCGTGAAGAGTCGGTACGAGTAACAGTTGACTCGCGGACTCGGAGCTCGACTCGAGGAGCGAACTGGACTCGAGGAGCGAGCTCTACTCGAGGAGCGAGCTCGACTCGAGGAGTGAACTGGGGTCGAGGAGCCAGCTCGACTCGAGGAGCGAACTGGACACGAGGAGCGAGCTCTACTCGAGGAGCGAGCTCGACTCGAGGAGTGAACTGGACTCGAGGAGCGAGCTCGACTCGAGGAGCGAGCTCGACTCGAGGAGTGAACTGGACTCGAGGAGCGAGCTCGACTCGAGGAGCGAACTGGACTCGAGGAGCGAGCTCGACTCGAGTAATTGCGTGAAGTCGGCACGAGGATTATCAGTCGACTCGCGGACTTGGAGCTCGACTCGAGGAGCGAACTGGACTCGAGGAGCGAGCTCGACTCGAGGGGTGAACTGGACTCGAGGAACGAGCTCGACCCGAGGAGCGAACTGGACTCGAGGAGCGAGCTCGACCCGAGGAGTTGTGTGAAGAGTCGGAACGGGGAGTATTAGTCGACTCGCGGACTCAGAGCTCGAATCGAGGAGCGAACTGGACTCGAGGAGGGAGCTCGACTCGAGGTGTGAACTGGACTCGAGGAGCGAGCTCGACTCGAGGACTTGTGTGAAGAGTCGGAACGAGGAGTATTAGTCGACTCGCGGACTCGATGCTCGACTCGAGGAGCGAGCTCGATTCGAGGACCGAACTGGACTCGAGGAGCGAGCTCGACCCGAGGAGCGAACTGGACTCGAGGAGCGAGCTCGACCCGAGGAGTTACGCGAAGAGTCGGTACGAGTAACAGTCGATTCGCGGACTCGGAGCTCGACTCGAGGAGCGAACTGGACTCGAGGAGGGAGCTCGACTCGAGGAGTGAACTGGACTCGAGGAGCGAGCTCGACTCGAGGAGCGAAATGGACTCAAGGAGCGAGCTCGACTCGAGGAGTGAACTGGACTCGAGGAGCGAGCTCGACTCGAGGAGCGAGCTCGACTCGAGGAGTGAACTGGAATCGAGGAGCGAGCTCGACTCGAGGAGCGAACTGGACTCGAGGAGCGAGCTCGACTCGAGGAGTGAACTGGACTCGAGGAGCGAACTGGACTCGAGGAGCGAGCTCGACTCGAGGCGCGAACTGGACTCGAGGAACGAGCTCGACCCGAGGAGCGAACTGGACTCGAGGAGCGAGCTCGACCCGAGGAGTCGTGTGAAGAGTCGGAACGAGGAGTATTAGTCGACTCGCGGACTCAGAGCTCGACTCGAGGAGCGAACTGGACTCGAGGAGCGAGCTCGACTCGAGGTGCGAACTGGACTCGAGGAGCGAGCTCGACTCGAGGACTTGTGTGAAGAGTCGGAACGAGGAGTATTAATCGACTCGCGGACTCGATGCTCGACTCGAGGAGCGAGCTCGACTCGAGGACCGAACTGGACTCGAGGAGCGAGCTCGACCCGAGGAGCGAGCTCGACCCGAGGAGCGAACTGGACTCGAGGAGCGAGCTCGACCCGAGGAGTTACGTGAAGAGTCGGTACGAGGAGTAACAGTCGACTCACGGACTCGGAGCTCGACTCGAGGAGCGAATTGGACTCCAGGAGCGAGCTCGACTCGAGGAGCGAACTGGAGTAGAGGAGCGAACTGGACTCGAGGAGCGAGCTCGACTCGAGGAGCGAACTGGACTCGAGGAGCTAGCTGGACTCGAGGAGCGAGCTCGACTCGAGGAGCGAACTGGACTCGAGGAGCGAGCTCGACTCGAGGAATTGCGTGACGTCGGCACGAGGAGTATCAATCGACTCGCGGACTCGGAGCTCGACTCGAGGAGCGAACTGGACTCGAGGAGCGAGCTCGACTCGAGGAGTTACGTGAAGAGTCGGTACGAGGAGTAACAATCGACTCGCGGACTCGGAGCTCGACTCGAGGGGTGAACTGGACTCAAGGAGCGAGCTCGACTCGAGGGGCGAACTGGACTCGAGGAGCGAGCTCGACCCGAGGAGCGAACTGGACTCGAGGACCGAGCTCGATCCGAGGAGTTACGTGAAGAGTCGGTACGAGGAGTAACAGTCGACTCGCGGACTCGGAGCTCGACTCGAGGAGCGAACTAAACTCGAGGAGCGAGCTCGACTCGAGGGGCGAACTGGACTCAAGGAGCGCGCTCAACTCGAGGGGCGAACTGGACTCGAGGAGCGAGCTCGACCCGAGGAGCGAACTGGACTCGAGGAGCGAGCTCGATCCGAGGGGTTACGTGAAGAGTCGGTATGAGTAACAGTCGACTCGCGGACTCGGAGCTCGACTCGAGGAGCGAACTGGACTCTAGGAGCGAGCTCGACTCGAGGGGCGAGTTCGACTCGAGGAGCGAGCTCGACTCGAGGAGTGAACTGGACTCGAGGAGCGAGCTCGACTCGAGGAATTGCGTGAAGTCGGCACGAGGAGTATCAGTCGACTCGCGGACTCAGAGCTCGAATCGAGGAGCGAACTGGACTCGAGGAGCGGGCTCGACTCGAGGTGCGAACTGGACTCGAGGAGCGAGCTCGACTCGAGGAGCAAACTGGACTCGAGGAGCGAGCTCGACTCGAGAAGTTGTGTGAAGAGTCGGCACGAGGAGTATTAGTCGACTCGCGGACTCGGAGCTCGACTCGAGGACCGAACTGGACTCGAGGAGCGAGCTCGACTCAAGGAGCGAACTGGACTCGAGGAGCGAGCTCGACTCGAGGAATTGCGTGAAGAGTCGGTACGAGTAACAGTTGACTCGCGGACTCGGAGCTCGACTCGAGGAGCGAACTGGACTCGAGGAGCGAGCTCTACTCGAGGAGCGAGCTCGACTCGAGGAGTGAACTGGAGTCGAGGAGCCAGCTCGACTCGAGGAGCGAACTGGACACGAGGAGCGAGCTCTACTCGAGGAGCGAGCTCGACTCGAGGAGTGAACTGGACTCGAGGAGCGAGCTCGACTCGAGGAGCGAGCTCGACTCGAGGAGTGAACTGGACTCGAGGAGCGAGCTCGACTCGAGGAGCGAACTGGACTCGAGGAGCGAGCTCGACTCGAGTAATTGCGTGAAGTCGGCACGAGGATTATCAGTCGACTCGCGGACTTGGAGCTCGACTCGAGGAGCGAACTGGACTCGAGGAGCGAGCTCGACTCGAGGGGTGAACTGGACTCGAGGAACGAGCTCGACCCGAGGAGCGAACTGGACTCGAGGAGCGAGCTCGACCCGAGGAGTTGTGTGAAGAGTCGGAACGGGGAGTATTAGTCGACTCGCGGACTCAGAGCTCGAATCGAGGAGCGAACTGGACTCGAGGAGGGAGCTCGACTCGAGGTGTGAACTGGACTCGAGGAGCGAGCTCGACTCGAGGACTTGTGTGAAGAGTCGGAACGAGGAGTATTAGTCGACTCGCGGACTCGATGCTCGACTCGAGGAGCGAGCTCGATTCGAGGACCGAACTGGACTCGAGGAGCGAGCTCGACCCGAGGAGCGAACTGGACTCGAGGAGCGAGCTCGACCCGAGGAGTTACGCGAAGAGTCGGTACGAGTAACAGTCGATTCGCGGACTCGGAGCTCGACTCGAGGAGCGAACTGGACTCGAGGAGGGAGCTCGACTCGAGGAGTGAACTGGACTCGAGGAGCGAGCTCGACTCGAGGAGCGAAATGGACTCAAGGAGCGAGCTCGACTCGAGGAGTGAACTGGACTCGAGGAGCGAGCTCGACTCGAGGAGCGAGCTCGACTCGAGGAGTGAACTGGAATCGAGGAGCGAGCTCGACTCGAGGAGCGAACTGGACTCGAGGAGCGAGCTCGACTCGAGGAGTGAACTGGACTCGAGGAGCGAACTGGACTCGAGGAGCGAGCTCGACTCGAGGCGCGAACTGGACTCGAGGAACGAGCTCGACCCGAGGAGCGAACTGGACTCGAGGAGCGAGCTCGACCCGAGGAGTCGTGTGAAGAGTCGGAACGAGGAGTATTAGTCGACTCGCGGACTCAGAGCTCGACTCGAGGAGCGAACTGGACTCGAGGAGCGAGCTCGACTCGAGGTGCGAACTGGACTCGAGGAGCGAGCTCGACTCGAGGACTTGTGTGAAGAGTCGGAACGAGGAGTATTAATCGACTCGCGGACTCGATGCTCGACTCGAGGAGCGAGCTCGACTCGAGGACCGAACTGGACTCGAGGAGCGAGCTCGACCCGAGGAGCGAGCTCGACCCGAGGAGCGAACTGGACTCGAGGAGCGAGCTCGACCCGAGGAGTTACGTGAAGAGTCGGTACGAGGAGTAACAGTCGACTCGCGGACTCGGAGCTCGACTCGAGGAGCGAATTGGACTCCAGGAGCGAGCTCGACTCGAGGAGCGAACTGGAGTAGAGGAGCGAACTGGACTCGAGGAGCGAGGTCGACCCGAGGAGCGAGCTCGACTCGAGGAGCGAACTGGACTCAAGGAGCGAGCTCGACTCGAGGACTGAACTGGACTCCAGGAGCGAGCTCGACTCGAGTACTTGCGTGAAGTCGGCACGAGGAGTATCAGTCGACTCACGGACTCGGAGCTCGACTCGAGGAGCGAACTAGACTCGAGAAGCTAATTGGACTCGAGGAGCGAGCTCGACTTGAGGAATTGCGTGAAGAGTCGGCGAGGAGTATTAGTCGACTCGCGGACTCGGAGCTCGACTCGAGGAGCGAACTGGACTCGAGGAGCGAGCTCGACCCGAGGAATTGCGTGAAGAGTCGACGAGGAGTATCAGTCGACTCGCGGACTCGGAGCTCGACTCGAGGAGCGAATTGGACTCGGGTAGCGAACTGAACTCGAGGATTGAGCTGGACTCGAGGAGCGAGCTCGACCCGAGGAGTGAACTGGACTCGAGGAGCGAGCTCGACCCGAGGAGTTACGTGAAGAGTCGGTACGAGGAGTAACAGTCGACTCGCGGACTCGGAGCTCAACTCGAGGAGCGAACTGGACTCGAGGAGCGAGCTCGACTCGAGGAGCGAGCTCGACTCGAGGAGAGAACTGGACTCGAGGAGCGAGCTCGACTCGAGGGGAGAACTGGACTCGAGGAGCGAGAGCGACTCGAGGAGCGAGCTCGGCTCGAGGAGTGAACTGGACTCGAGGAGCGAGCTCGACTCGAGGAACGAGCTCGACTCGAGGAGTGAACTGGACTCGAGGAGCGAGCTCGGCTCGATGAGCGAACTGGACTCGAGGAGCGAGCTCGACCCGAGGAGTTGTGTGAAGAGTCGGAACGAGGAGTATTAGTCGACTCGCGGACTCAGAGCTCGACTCGAGGAGCGAACTGGACTCGAGGAGCGAGCTCGACTCGAGGTGCGAACTGGACTCGAGGAGTTGTGTGAAGAGTCAGAACGAGGAGTATTAGTCGACTCGCGGACTCGGAGCTCGACTCGAGGAGTGAGCTCGACTCGAGGACCGAACTGGACTCGAGGAGCGAGCTCGACCCGAGGAGCGAACTGGACTCGAGGAGCGAGCTCGACCAGAGGAGTTACGTGAAGAGTCGGTACGAGGAGTAACAGTCGATTCGCTGACTCGGAGCTCGACTCGAGGAGCGAACTGGACTCGAGGAGCGAGCTCGACTCGAGGAGCGAACTGGACTCGAGGAGGGAGCTCTACTCGAGGAGCGAGCTCGACTCGAGGAGCGAACTGGACTCGAGGAGCGAGCTCGACTCGAGGAGCGAACTGGACTCGAGGAGCGAGCTCGACTCGAGGAATTGCGTGACGTCGTCACGAGGAGTATCAATCGACTCGCGGACTCGGAGCTCGACTCGAGGAGCGAACTGGACTCGAGGAGCGAGCTCGACTCGAGGGGCGAACTGGACTCGAGGAGCGAGCTCGACTCGAGGGGCGAACTGGACTCGAGGAGCGAGATCGACCCGAGGAGCGAACTGGACTCGAGGAGCGAGCTCGATCCGAGGAGTTACGTGAAGAGTCGGTACGAGGAGTAACAGTCGACTCGCGGACTCGGAGCTCGACTCGAGGGGTGAACTGGACTCAAGGAGCGAGCTCGACTCGAGGGGCGAACTGGACTCGAGGAGCGAGCTCGACTCGAGGAATTGCGTGAAGTCGGCACGAGGAGTATCAGTCGACTCGCGGACTCGGAGCTCGACTCGAGGAGCGAACTGGACTCGAGGAGCGAGCTCGACTCGAGGTCTGAACTGGACTCGAGGAGCGAGCTTGACTCGAGGAGTTGTGTGAAGAGTCGGAACGAGGAGTATAAGTCGACTCGCGGACTCGGAGCTCGACTCGAGGAGCGAGCTCGACTCGAAGACCGAACTGGACTCGAGGAGCGAGTTCGACCCGAGGAGTTACGCGAAGAGTCGGTACGAGTAACAGTCGACTCGCGGACTCGGAGCTCGACTCGAGGAGCGAACTGGACTCGAGGAGCGAGCTCTACTCGAGGAGCGAGCTCGACTCGAGGAGTGAACTAGACTCGAGGAGCGAGCTCGACTCGAGGAGAGAACTGGACTCGAGGAGCGAGCTCGACTCGAGGGGAGAACTGGACTCGAGGAGCGAGATCGACTCGAGGAGCGAGCTCGGCTCGAGGAGTGAACTGGACTCGAGGAGCGAGCTCGACTCGAGGAACGAGCTCGACTCGAGGAGTGAACTGGACTCGAGGAGCGAGCTCGGCTCGATGAGCGAACTGGACTCGAGGAGCGAGCTCGACCCGAGGAGTTGTGTGAAGAGTCGGAACGAGGAGTATTAGTCGACTCGCGGACTCAGAGCTCGACTCGAGGAGCGAACTGGACTCGAGGAGCGAGCTCGACTCGAGGTGCGAACTGGACTCGAGGAGTTGTGTGAAGAGTCAGAACGAGGAGTATTAGTCGACTCGCGGACTCGGAGCTCGACTCGAGGAGTGAGCTCGACTCGAGGACCGAACTGGACTCGAGGAGCGAGCTCGACCCGAGGAGCGAACTGGACTCGAGGAGCGAGCTCGACCAGAGGAGTTACGTGAAGAGTCGGTACGAGGAGTAACAGTCGATTCGCTGACTCGGAGCTCGACTCGAGGAGCGAACTGGACTCGAGGAGCGAGCTCGACTCGAGGAGCGAACTGGACTCGAGGAGGGAGCTCTACTCGAGGAGCGAGCTCGACTCGAGGAGCGAACTGGACTCGAGGAGCGAGCTCGACTCGAGGAGCGAACTGGACTCGAGGAGCGAGCTCGACTCGAGGAATTGCGTGACGTCGTCACGAGGAGTATCAATCGACTCGCGGACTCGGAGCTCGACTCGAGGAGCGAACTGGACTCGAGGAGCGAGCTCGACTCGAGGGGCGAACTGGACTCGAGGAGCGAGCTCGACTCGAGGGGCGAACTGGACTCGAGGAGCGAGATCGACCCGAGGAGCGAACTGGACTCGAGGAGCGAGCTCGATCCGAGGAGTTACGTGAAGAGTCGGTACGAGGAGTAACAGTCGACTCGCGGACTCGGAGCTCGACTCGAGGGGTGAACTGGACTCAAGGAGCGAGCTCGACTCGAGGGGCGAACTGGACTCGAGGAGCGAGCTCGACTCGAGGAATTGCGTGAAGTCGGCACGAGGAGTATCAGTCGACTCGCGGACTCGGAGCTCGACTCGAGGAGCGAACTGGACTCGAGGAGCGAGCTCGACTCGAGGTCTGAACTGGACTCGAGGAGCGAGCTTGACTCGAGGAGTTGTGTGAAGAGTCGGAACGAGGAGTATAAGTCGACTCGCGGACTCGGAGCTCGACTCGAGGAGCGAGCTCGACTCGAAGACCGAACTGGACTCGAGGAGCGAGTTCGACCCGAGGAGTTACGCGAAGAGTCGGTACGAGTAACAGTCGACTCGCGGACTCGGAGCTCGACTCGAGGAGCGAACTGGACTCGAGGAGCGAGCTCTACTCGAGGAGCGAGCTCGACTCGAGGAGTGAACTAGACTCGAGGAGCGAGCTCGACTCGAGGAGTGAACTGGACTCGAAGAGCGAGCTCGACTCGAGTAGTGAACTGGACTCGAGGAGCGAGCTCGACTCGAGGAACGAGCTCGACTCAAGGAGTGAACTGGACTCGAGGAGCGAGCTCGGCTCGAGGAGCGAACTGGACTCGAGGAGCGAGCTCGACCCGAGGAGTTGTGTGAAAAGTCGGAACGAGGAGTATTAGTCGACTCGCGGACTCAGAGCTCGACTCGAGGAGCGAACTGGACTGGAGGAGCGAGCTCGACTCGAGGAGCGAGCTCGACTCGAGGAGCGAGCTTGACTCGAGGAGCGAACTGAACTCGAGGAGCGAGTTGCACTCGAGGAGCGAGCTCGACTCGAGGAATTGCGTGAAGAATCGGCGAAGAGTATCAGTCGACTTGCGGACTCGGAGCTCGACTCGAGGAGCGAACTGGACTCGAGGAGCGAGCTCGACTCGAGGAGCGAATTGGACTCGAGGAGTGAACTGGACTCGAGGAGCGAGCTCAACCCGAGGAGCGAGCTCGACTCGAGGAGTGAACTGGACTCAAGGAGCGAGCTCGACTCGAGGAGTGAACTGGACTCGAAGAGCGAGCTCGACTCGAGTACTTGCGTGAAGTCGGCACGAGGAGTATCAGCCGACTCGCGGACTCGGAGCTCGACTCGAGGAGCGAACTAGACTCGAGGAGCTAATTGGACTCGAGGAGCGAGCTCGACTTGAGGAATTGCGTGAAGAGTCGGCGAGGAGTATCAGTCGACTCGCGGACTCGGAGCTCGACTCGAGGAGCGAGCTTGACTCGAGGAGCGAACTGGACTCGAGGAGCGAGCTCGACACGAGGAATTGCGTGAAGAGTCGGCGAGGAGTATCAGTCGACTCGCGGACTCGGAGCTCGACTCGAGGAGCGAATTGGACTCAGGGAGCGAACTGAACTCGAGGATTGAGCAGGACTCGAGGAGAGAGCTCGACCCGAGGAGTGAACTGGACTCGAGGAGCGAGCTCGACCCGAGGAGTTACGTGAAGAGTCGGTACGAGGAGTAACAGTCGACTCGCGGACTCGGAGCTCGACTCGAGGAGCGAACTGGACTCAAGGAGCGAGCTCGACTCGAGGAGCGAGCTCGACTCGAGGAGAGAACTGGACTCGAGGAGCGAGCTCGACTCGAGGGGAGAACTGGACTCGAGGAGCGAGCTCGACTCGTGGAATTGCGTGAAGTCGGCACTAGGAGTATCAGTCGACTCGCGGACTCGGAGCTCGACTCGAGGAGCGAACTGGACTCGAGGAGCGAGCTCGACTCGAGGGGCGAACTGGACTCGAGGAGCAAGCTCGACTCGAGGGGCGAACTGGACTCGAGGAGCGAGCTCGACCCGAGGAGCGAACTGGACTCGAGGAGCGAGCTCGATCCGAGGAGTTACGTGAAGAGTCGGTACGAGGAGTAACAGTCGACTCGCGGACTCGGAGCTCGACTCGAGGAGCGAACTGAACTCGAGGAGCGAGCTCGACTCGAGGGGCGAACTGGACTCAAGGAGCGCGCTCAACTCGAGGGGCGAACTGGACTCAAGGAGCGAGCTCGACCCGAGGAGCGAACTGGACTCGAGGAGCGAGCTCGACCCGAGGGGTTACGTGAAGAGTCGGTACGAGTAACAGTCGACTCGCGGACTCGGAGCTCGACTTGAGGAGTGAACTGGACTCTAGGAGCGAGCTCGACTCGAGGGGCGAGTTCGACTCGAGGAGCGAGCTCGACTCGAGGAGCGAACTGGACTCGAGGAGCGAGCTCGACTCGAGGAATTGCGTGAAGTCGGCACGAGGAGTATCAGTCGACTCGCGGACTCAGAGCTCGAATCGAGGAGCGAACTGGACTCGAGGAGCGAGCTCGACTCGAGGTGCGAACTGGACTCGAGGAGCGAGCTCGACTCGAGGAGCGAACTGGACTCGAGGAGCGAGCTCGACTCGAGAAGTTGTGTGAAGAGTCGGCACGAGGAGTATTAGTCGACTCGCGGACTCGGAGCTCGACTCGAGGACCGAACTGGACTCGAGGAGCGAGCTCGACTCAAGGAGCGAACTGGACTCGAGGAGCGAGCTCGACTCGAGGAATTGCGTGAAGTCGGCACGAGGAGTATCAGTCGACTCGCGGACTCGGAGCTCGACTCGAGGAGCGAACTGGACTCGAGGAGCGAGCTCGACTCGAGGTCTGAACTGGACTCGAGGAGCGAGCTCGACTCGAGGAGTTGTGTGAAGAGTCGGCACGAGGAGTATTTGTCGACTCGCGGACTCGGAGCTCGACACGAGGAGCGAGCTCGACTAGAGGAGCGAACTGGACTCGAGGAGCGAGGTTGACTCGAGGAGTGAACTGGAGTCGAGGAGCGAGTTCGACTCGAGGAGTGAGCTGGACTCGAGGAGCAAGCTCGACTCGAGGTGCGAACTGGACACGAGGAGCGAGATTGACTCGAGGAGTTGTGTGAAGAGTCGGCACGAGGAGTATTAGTCGACTCGCGGACTCGGAGCTCGACTCGAGGAGCGAGCTCGACTCGAAGACCGAACTGGACTCGAGGAGCGAGCTCGACCCGAGGAGTTACGCGAAGAGTCGGTACGAGTAACAGTTGACTCGCGGACTCGGAGCTCGACTCGAGGAGCGAACTGGACTCGAGGAGCGAGCTCTACTCGAGGAGCGAGCTCGACTCGAGGAGTGAACTGGAGTCGAGGAGCGAGCTCGACTCGAGGAGCGAACTGGACACGAGGAGCGAGCTCTACTCGAGGAGCGAGCTCGACTCGAGGAGTGAACTGGACTCGAGGAGCGAGCTCGACTCGAGGAGCGAGCTCGACTCGAGGAGTGAACTGGACTCGAGGAGCGAGCTCGACTCGAGGAGCGAACTGGACTCGAGGAGCGAGCTCGACTCGAGGAATTGCGTGAAGTCGGCACGAGGAGTATCAGTCGACTCGCGGACTTGGAGCTCGACTCGAGGAGCGAACTGGACTCGAGGAGCGAGCTCGACTCGAGGGGTAAACTGGACTCGAGGAACGAGCTCGACCCGAGGAGCGAACTGGACTCGAGGAGCGAGCTCGACCCGAGGAGTTGTGTGAAGAGTCGGAACGAGGAGTATTAGTCGACTCGCGGACTCAGAGCTCGAATCGAGGAGCGAACTGGACTCGAGGAGCGAGCTCGACTCGAGGTGTGAACTGGACTCGAGGAGCGAGCTCGACTCGAGGACTTGTGTGAAGAGTCGGAACGAGGAGTATTAGTCGACTCGCGGACTTGATGCTCGACTCGAGGAGCGAGCTCGATTCGAGGACCGAACTGGACTCGAGGAGCGAGCTCGACCCGAGGAGCGAACTGGACTCGAGGAGCGAGCTCGACCCGAGGAGTTACGCGAAGAGTCGGTACGAGTAACAGTCGATTCGCGGAGTGAACTGGACTCGAGGAGCGAGCTCGACTCGAGGAATTGCGTGAAGTCGGCACGAGGAGTATCAGTCGACTCGCGGACTCAGAGCTCGAATCGAGGAGCGAACTGGACTCGAGGAGCGAGCTCGACTCGAGGTGCGAACTGGACTCGAGGAGCGAGCTCGACTCGAGGAGCGAACTGGACTCGAGGAGCGAGCTCGACTCGAGACGTTGTGTGAAGAGTCGGCACGAGGAGTATTAGTCGACTCGCGGACTCGGAGCTCGACTCGAGGACCGAACTGGACTCGAGGAGCGAGCTCGACTCAAGGAGCGAACTGGACTCGAGGAGCGAGCTCGACTCGAGGAATTGCGTGAAGTCGGCACGAGGAGTATCAGTCGACTCGCGGACTCGGAGCTCGACTCGAGGAGCGAACTGGACTCGAGGAGCGAGCTCGACTCGAGGTCTGAACTGGACTCGAGGAGCGAGCTCGACTCGAGGAGTTGTGTGAAGAGTCGGCACGAGGAGTATTTGTCGACTCGCGGACTCGGAGCTCGACACGAGGAGCGAGCTCGACTAGAGGAGCGAACTGGACTCGAGGAGCGAGGTTGACTCGAGGAGTGAACTGGAGTCGAGGAGCGAGTTCGACTCGAGAAGTGAGCTGGACTCGAGGAGCGAGCTCGACTCGAGGTGCGAACTGAACACGAGGAGCGAGATTGACTCGAGGAGTTGTGTGAAGAGTCGGCACGAGGAGTATTAGTCGACTCGCGGACTCGGAGCTCGACTCGAGGAGCGAGCTCGACTCGAAGACCGAACTGGACTCGAGGAGCGAGCTCGACCCGAGGAGTTACGCGAAGAGTCGGTACGAGTAACAGTTGACTCGCGGACTCGGAGCTCGACTCGAGGAGCGAACTGGACTCGAGGAGCGAGCTCGACTCGAGGGGTAAACTGGACTCGAGGAACGAGCTCGACCCGAGGAGCGAACTGGACTCGAGGAGCGAGCTCGACCCGAGGAGTTGTGTGAAGAGTCGGAACGAGGAGTATTAGTCGACTCGCGGACTCAGAGCTCGAATCGAGGAGCGAACTGGACTCGAGGAGCGAGCTCGACTCGAGGTGTGAACTGGACTCGAGGAGCGAGCTCGACTCGAGGACTTGTGTGAAGAGTCGGAACGAGGAGTATTAGTCGACTCGCGGACTTGATGCTCGACCCGAGGAGCGAGCTCGATTCGAGGACCGAACTGGACTCGAGGAGCGAGCTCGACCCGAGGAGCGAACTGGACTCGAGGAGCGAGCTCGACCCGAGGAGTTACGCGAAGAGTCGGTACGAGTAACAGTCGATTCGCGGAGTGAACTGGACTCGAGGAGCGAGCTCGACTCGAGGAATTGCGTGAAGTCGGCACGAGGAGTATAAGTCGACTCGCGGACTCAGAGCTCGAATCGAGGAGCGAACTGGACTCGAGGAGCGAGCTCGACTCGAGGTGCGAACTGGACTCGAGGAGCGAGCTCGACTCGAGGAGCGAACTGGACTCGAGGAGCGAGCTCGACTCGAGACGTTGTGTGAAGAGTCGGCACGAGGAGTATTAGTCGACTCGCGGACTCGGAGCTCGACTCGAGGACCGAACTGGACTCGAGGAGCGAGCTCGACTCAAGGAGCGAACTGGACTCGAGGAGCGAGCTCGACTCGAGGAATTGCGTGAAGTCGGCACGAGGAGTATCAGTCGACTCGCGGACTCGGAGCTCGACTCGAGGAGCGAACTGGACTCGAGGAGCGAGCTCGACTCGAGGTCTGAACTGGACTCGAGGAGCGAGCTCGACTCGAGGAGTTGTGTGAAGAGTCGGCACGAGGAGTATTTGTCGACTCGCGGACTCGGAGCTCGACACGAGGAGCGAGCTCGACTAGAGGAGCGAACTGGACTCGAGGAGCGAGGTTGACTCGAGGAGTGAACTGGAGTCGAGGAGCGAGTTCGACTCGAGAAGTGAGCTGGACTCGAGGAGCGAGCTCGACTCGAGGTGCGAACTGAACACGAGGAGCGAGATTGACTCGAGGAGTTGTGTGAAGAGTCGGCACGAGGAGTATTAGTCGACTCGCGGACTCGGAGCTCGACTCGAGGAGCGAGCTCGACTCGAAGACCGAACTGGACTCGAGGAGCGAGCTCGACCCGAGGAGTTACGCGAAGAGTCGGTACGAGTAACAGTTGACTCGCGGACTCGGAGCTCGACTCGAGGAGCGAACTGGACTCGAGGAGCGAGGTTGACTCGAGGAGTGAACTGGAGTCGAGGAGCGAGTTCGACTCGAGGAGTGAGCTGGACTCGAGGAGCGAGCTCGACTCGAGGTGCGAACTGGACACGAGGAGCGAGATTGACTCGAGGAGTTGTGTGAAGAGTCGGCACGAGGAGTATTAGTCGACTCGCGGACTCGGAGCTCGACTCGAGGAGCGAGCTCGACTCGAAGACCGAACTGGACTCGAGGAGCGAGCTCGACCCGAGGAGTTACGCGAAGAGTCGGTACGAGTAACAGTTGACTCGCGGACTCGGAGCTCGACTCGAGGAGCGAACTGGACTCGAGGAGCGAGCTCTACTCGAGGAGCGAGCTCGACTCGAGGAGTGAACTGGAGTCGAGGAGCGAGCTCGACTCGAGGAGCGAACTGGACACGAGGAGCGAGCTCTACTCGAGGAGCGAGCTCGACTCGAGGAGTGAACTGGACTCGAGGAGCGAGCTCGACTCGAGGAGCGAGCTCGACTCGAGGAGTGAACTGGACTCGAGGAGCGAGCTCGACTCGAGGAGCGAACTGGACTCGAGGAGCGAGCTCGACTCGAGGAATTGCGTGAAGTCGGCACGAGGAGTATCAGTCGACTCGCGGACTTAGAGCTCGACTCGAGGAGCGAACTGGACTCGAGGAGCGAGCTCGACTCGAGGGGTAAACTGGACTCGAGGAACGAGCTCGACCCGAGGAGCGAACTGGACTCGAGGAGCGAGCTCGACCCGAGGAGTTGTGTGAAGAGTCGGAACGAGGAGTATTAGTCGACTCGCGGACTCAGAACTCGAATCGAGGAGCGAACTGGACTCGAGGAGCGAGCTCGACTCGAGGTGTGAACTGGACTCGAGGAGCGAGCTCGACTCGAGGACTTGTGTGAAGAGTCGGAACGAGGAGTATTAGTCGACTCGCGGACTTGATGCTCGACTCGAGGAGCGAGCTCGATTCGAGGACCGAACTGGACTCGAGGAGCGAGCTCGACCCGAGGAGCGAACTGGACTCGAGGAGCGAGCTCGACCCGAGGAGTTACGCGAAGAGTCGGTACGAGTAACAGTCGATTCGCGGAGTGAACTGGACTCGAGGAGCGAGCTCGACTCGAGGAATTGCGTGAAGTCGGCACGAGGAGTATCAGTCGACTCGCGGACTCAGAGCTCGAATCGAGGAGCGAACTGGACTCGAGGAGCGAGCTCGACTCGAGGTGCGAACTGGACTCGAGGAGCGAGCTCGACTCGAGGAGCGAACTGGACTCGAGGAGCGAGCTCGACTCGAGACGTTGTGTGAAGAGTCGGCACGAGGAGTATTAGTCGACTCGCGGACTCGGAGCTCGACTCGAGGACCGAACTGGACTCGAGGAGCGAGCTCGACTCAAGGAGCGAACTGGACTCGAGGAGCGAGCTCGACTCGAGGACTTGTGTGAAGAGTCGGAACGAGGAGTATTAGTCGACTCGCGGACTCGATGCTCGACTCGAGGTGCGAACTGAACACGAGGAGCGAGATTGACTCGAGGAGTTGTGTGAAGAGTCGGCACGAGGAGTATTAGTCGACTCGCGGACTCGGAGCTCGACTCGAGGAGCGAGCTCGACTCGAAGACCGAACTGGACTCGAGGAGCGAGCTCGACCCGAGGAGTTACGCGAAGAGTCGGTACGAGTAACAGTTGACTCGCGGACTCGGAGCTCGACTCGAGGAGCGAACTGGACTCGAGGAGCGAGGTTGACTCGAGGAGTGAACTGGAGTCGAGGAGCGAGTTCGACTCGAGGAGTGAGCTGGACTCGAGGAGCGAGCTCGACTCGAGGTGCGAACTGGACACGAGGAGCGAGATTGACTCGAGGAGTTGTGTGAAGAGTCGGCACGAGGAGTATTAGTCGACTCGCGGACTCGGAGCTCGACTCGAGGAGCGAGCTCGACTCGAAGACCGAACTGGACTCGAGGAGCGAGCTCGACCCGAGGAGTTACGCGAAGAGTCGGTACGAGTAACAGTTGACTCGCGGACTCGGAGCTCGACTCGAGGAGCGAACTGGACTCGAGGAGCGAGCTCTACTCGAGGAGCGAGCTCGACTCGAGGAGTGAACTGGAGTCGAGGAGCGAGCTCGACTCGAGGAGCGAACTGGACACGAGGAGCGAGCTCTACTCGAGGAGCGAGCTCGACTCGAGGAGTGAACTGGACTCGAGGAGCGAGCTCGACTCGAGGAGCGAGCTCGACTCGAGGAGTGAACTGGACTCGAGGAGCGAGCTCGACTCGAGGAGCGAACTGGACTCGAGGAGCGAGCTCGACTCGAGGAATTGCGTGAAGTCGGCACGAGGAGTATCAGTCGACTCGCGGACTTAGAGCTCGACTCGAGGAGCGAACTGGACTCGAGGAGCGAGCTCGACTCGAGGGGTAAACTGGACTCGAGGAACGAGCTCGACCCGAGGAGCGAACTGGACTCGAGGAACGAGCTCGACTCGAGGACCGAACTGGACTCGAGGAGCGAGCTCGACTCAAGGAGCGAACTGGACTCGAGGAGCGAGCTCAACTCGAGGAATTGCGTGAAGTCGGCACGAGGAGTATCAGTCGACTCGCGGACTCGGAGCTCGACTCGAGGAGCGAACTGGACTCGAGGAGCGAGCTCGACTCGAGGTCTGAACTGGACTCGAGGAGCGAGCTCGACTCGAGGAGTTGTGTGAAGAGTCGGCACGAGGAGTATTTGTCGACTCGCGGACTCGGAGCTCGACACGAGGAGCGAGCTCGACTAGAGGAGCGAACTGGACTCGAGGAGCGAGGTTGACTCGAGGAGTGAACTGGAGTCGAGGAGCGAGTTCGACTCGAGAAGTGAGCTGGACTCGAGGAGCGAGCTCGACTCGAGGTGCGAACTGAACACGAGGAGCGAGATTGACTCGAGGAGTTGTGTGAAGAGTCGGCACGAGGAGTATTAGTCGACTCGCGGACTCGGAGCTCGACTCGAGGAGCGAGCTCGACTCGAAGACCGAACTGGACTCGAGGAGCGAGCTCGACCCGAGGAGTTACGCGAAGAGTCGGTACGAGTAACAGTTGACTCGCGGACTCGGAGCTCGACTCGAGGAGCGAACTGGACTCGAGGAGCGAGCTCTACTCGAGGAGCGAGCTCGACTCGAGGAGTGAACTGGAGTCGAGGAGCGAGCTCGACTCGAGGAGCGAACTGGACACGAGGAGCGAGCTCTACTCGAGGAGCGAGCTCGACTCGAGGAGTGAACTGGACTCGAGGAGCGAGCTCGACTCGAGGAGCGAGCTCGACTCGAGGATTGAACTGGAGTCGAGGAGCGAGCTCGACTCGAGGAGCGAACTGGACTCGAGGAGCGAGCTCGACTCGAGGAATTGCGTGAAGTCGGCACGAGGATTATCCGTCGACTCGCGGACTTGGAGCTCGACTCGAGGAGCGAACTGGACTCGAGGAGCGAGCTCGACTCGAGGGGTGAACTGGACTCGAGGAACGAGCTCGACCCGAGGAGCGAACTGGACTCGAGGAGCGAGCTCGACCCGAGGAGTTGTGTGAAGAGTCGGAACGAGGAGTATTAGTCGACTCGCGGACTCAGAGCTCGAATCGTGGAGCGAACTGGACTCGAGGAGCGAGCTCGACTCGAGGTGTGAACTGGACTCGAGGAGCGAGCTCGACTCGAGGACTTGTGTGAAGAGTCGGAACGAGGAGTATTAGTCGACTCGCGGACTCGATGCTCGACTCGAGGAGCGAGCTCGATTCGAGGACCGAACTGGACTCGAGGAGCGAGCTCGACCCGAGGAGCGAACTGGACTCGAGGAGCGAGCTCGACCCGAGGAGTTACGCGAAGAGTCGGTACGAGTAACAGTCGATTCGCGGACTCGGAGCTCGACTCGAGGAGCGAACTGGACTCGAGGAGGGAGCTCGACTCGAGGAGTGAACTGGACTCGAGGAGCGAGCTCGACTCGAGGAGCGAAATGGACTCAAGGAGCGAGCTCGACTCGAGGAGTGAACTGGACTCGAGGAGCGAGCTCGACTCGAGGAGCGAGCTCGACTCGAGGAGTGAACTGGACTCGAGGAGCGAGCTCGACTCGAGGAGCGAACTGGACTCGAGGAGCGAGCTCGACTCGAGGAATTGCGTGAAGTCGGCACGAGGAGTATCAGTTGACTCGCGGACTTGGAGCTCGACTCGAGGAGCGAACTGGACTCGAGGAGCGAGCTCGACTCGAGGGTCGAACTGGACTCGAGGAACGAGCTCGACCCGAGGAGCGAACTGGACTCGAGGAGCGAGCTCGACCCGAGGAGTCGTGTGAAGATTCGGAACGAGGAGTATTAGTCGACTCGCGGACTCAGAGCTCGACTCGAGGAGCGAACTGGACTCGAGGAGCGAGCTCGACTCGAGGTGCGAACTGGACTCGAGGAGCGAGCTCGACTCGAGGACTTGTGTGAAGAGTCGGAACGAGGAGTATTAATCGACTCGCGGACTCGATGCTCGACTCGAGGAGCGAGCTCGACTCGAGGACCGAACTGGACTCGAGGAGCGAGCTCGACCCGAGGAGCGAGCTCGACCCGAGGAGCGAACTGGACTCGAGGAGCGAGCTCGACCCGAGGAGTTACGTGAAGAGTCGGTACGAGGAGTAACAGTCGACTCGCGGACTCGGAGCTTGACTCGAGGAGCGAACTGGACTCCAGGAGCGAGCTCGACTCGAGGAGCGAACTGGACTAGAGGAGCGAACTGGACTCGAGGAGCGAGGTCGACCCGAGGAGCGAGCTCGACTCGAGGAGCGAACTGGACTCAAGGAGCGAGCTCGACTCGAGGAGTGAACTGGACTCCAGGAGCGAGCTCGACTCGAGTACTTGCGTGAAGTCGGCACGAGGAGTATCAGTCGACTCGCGGACTCGGAGCTCGACTCGAGGAGCGAACTAGACTCGAGAAGCTAATTGGACTCGAGGAGCGAGCTCGACTTGAGGAATTGCATGAAGAGTCGGCGAGGAGTATCAGTCGACTCGCGGACTCGGAGCTCGACACGAGGAGCGAACTGGACTCGAGGAGCGAGCTCGACCCGAGGAATTGCGTGAAGAGTCGGCGAGGAGTATCAGTCGACTCGCGGACTCGGAGCTCGACTCGAGGAGCGAATTGGACTCGGGTAGCGAACTGAACTCGAGGATTGAGCTGGACTCGAGGAGCGAGCTCGACCCGAGGAGTGAACTGGACTCGAGGAGCGAGCTCGACCCGAGGAGTTACGTGAAGAGTCGGTACGAGGAGTAACAGTCGACTCGCGGACTCGGAGCTCGACTCGAGGGGTGAACTGGACTCAAGGAGCGAGCTCGACTCGAGGGGCGAACTGGACTCGAGGAGCGAGCTCGACTCGAGGAATTGCGTGAAGTCGGCACGAGGAGTATCAGTCGACTCGCGGACTCGGAGCTCGACTCGAGGAGCGAACTGGACTCGAGGAGCGAGCTCGATCCGAGGAGTTACGTGAAGAGTCGGTACGAGGAGTAACAGTCGACTCGCGGACTCGGAGCTCGACTCGAGGGGTGAACTGGACTCAAGGAGCGAGCTCGACTCGAGGGGCGAACTGGACTCGAGGAGCGAGCTCGACTCGAGGAATTGCGTGAAGTCGGCACGAGGAGTATCAGTCGACTCGCGGACTCGGAGCTCGACTCGAGGAGCGAACTGGACTCGAGGAGCGAGCTCGACTCGAGGTCTGAACTGGACTCGAGGAGCGAGCTTGACTCGAGGAGTTGTGTGAAGAGTCGGAACGAGGAGTATAAGTCGACTCGCGGACTCGGAGCTCGACTCGAGGAGCGAGCTCGACTCGTAGACCGAACTGGACTCGAGGAGCGAGTTCGACCCGAGGAGTTACGCGAAGAGTCGGTACGAGTAACAGTCGACTCGCGGACTCGGAGCTCGACTCGAGGAGTGAACTGGACTCGAGGAGCGAGCTCTACTCGAGGAGCGAGCTCGACTCGAGGAGTGAACTAGACTCGAGGAGCGAGCTCGACTCGAGGAGCGAATTGGACTAGAGGAGCGAGCTCGACTCGAGGAGTGAACTGGACTCGAGGAGCGAGCTCGACTCGAGGAACGAGCTCGACTCAAGGAGTGAACTGGACTCGAGGAGCGAGCTAGGCTCAAGGAGCGAACTGGACTCGAGGAGCGAGCTCGACCCGAGGAGTTACGCGAAGAGTCGGTACGAGTAACAGTCGACTCGCGGACTCGGAGCTCGACTCGAGGAGTGAACTGGACTCGAGGAGCGAGCTCTACTCGAGGAGCGAGCTCGACTCGAGGAGTGAACTAGACTCGAGGAGCGAGCTCGACTCGAGGAGCGAATTGGACTAGAGGAGCGAGCTCGACTCGAGGAGTGAACTGGACTCGAGGAGCGAGCTCGACTCAAGGAGTGAACTGGACTCGAGGAGCGAGCTCGGCTCAAGGAGCGAACTGGACTCGAGGAGCGAGCTCGACCCGAGGAGTTGTGTGAAAAGTCGGAACGAGGAGTATTAGTCGACTCGCGGACTTGTGTGAAGAGTCGGAACGAGGAGTATTAGTCGACTCGCGGACTCGATGCTCGACTCGAGGAGCGAGCTCGATTCGAGGATCGAACTGGACTCGAGGAGCGAGCTCGACCCGAGGAGCGAACTGGACTCGAGGAGCGAGCTCGACCCGAGGAGTTACGCGAAGAGTCGGTACGAGTAACAGTCGATTCGCGGACTCGGAGCTCGACTCGAGGAGCGAACTGGACTCGAGGAGGGAGCTCGACTCGAGGAGTGAACTGGACTCGAGGAGCGAGCTCGACTCGAGGAGCGAAATGGACTCAAGGAGCGAGCTCGACTCGAGGAGTGAACTGGACTCGAGGAGCGAGCTCGACTCGAGGAGCGAGCTCGACTCGAGGAGTGAACTGGACTCGAGGAGCGAGCTCGACTCGAGGAGCGAACTGGACTCGACGAGCGAGCTCGACTCGAGGAATTGCGTGAAGTCGGCACGAGGAGTATCAGTTGACTCGCGGATTTGGAGCTCGACTCGAGGAGCGAACTGGACTCGAGGAGCGAGCTCGACTCGAGGGGCGAACTGGACTCGAGGAACGAGCTCGACCCGAGGAGCGAACTGGACTCGAGGAGCGAGCTCGACCCGAGGAGTCGTGTGAAGAGTCGGAACGAGGAGTATTAGTCGACTCGCGGACTCAGAGCTCGACTCGAGGAGCGAACTGGACTCGAGGAGCGAGCTCGACTCGAGGTGCGAACTGGACTCGAGGAGCGAGCTCGACTCGAGGACTTGTGTGAAGAGTCGGAACGAGGAGTATTAATCGACTCGCGGAGTCGATCCTCGACTTGAGGAGAGAGCTCGACTCGAGGACCGAACTGGACTCGAGGAGCGAGCTCGACCCGAGGAGCGAGCTCGACCCGAGGAGCGAACTGGACTCGAGGAGCTAGCTCGACCCGAGGAGTTACGTGAAGAGTTGGTACGAGGAGTAACAGTCGACTCGCGGACTCGGAGCTCGACTCGAGGAGCGAACTGGACTCCAGGAGCGAACTCGACTCGAGGAGCGAACTGGACTAGAGGAGCGAACTGGACTCGAGGAGCGAGGTCGACCCGAGGAGCGAGCTCGACTCGAGGAGCGAACTGGACTCAAGGAGCGAGCTCGACTCGAGGAGTGAACTGGACTCCAGGAGCGAGCTCGACTCGAGTACTTGCGTGAAGTCGGCACGAGGAGTATCAGTCGACTCGCGGACTCGGAGCTCGACTCGAGGAGCGAACTAGACTCGAGAAGCTAATTGGACTCGAGGAGCGAGCTCGACTTGAGGAATTGCGTGAAGAGTCGGCCAGGAGTATCAGTCGACTCGCGGACTCGGAGCTCGACTCGAGGAGCGAACTGGACTCGAGGAGCGAGCTCGACCCGAGGAATTGCGTGAAGAGTCGGCGAGGAGTATCAGTCGACTCGCGGACTCGGAGCTCGACTCGAGGAGCGAATTGGACTCGGGTAGCGAACTGAACTCGAGGATTGAGCTGGACTCGAGGAGCGAGCTCGACCCGAGGAGTGAACTGGACTCGAGGAGCGAGCTCGACCCGAGGAGTTACGTGAAGAGTCGGTACGAGGAGTAACAGTCGACTCGCGGACTCGGAGCTCGACTCGAGGGGTGAACTGGACTCAAGGAGCGAGCTCGACTCGAGGGGCGAACTGGACTCGAGGAGCGAGCTCGACTCGAGGAATTGCGTGAAGTCGGCACGAGGAGTATCAGTCGACTCGCGGACTCGGAGCTCGACTCGAGGAGCGAACTGGACTCGAGGAGCGAGCTCGATCCGAGGAGTTACGTGAAGAGTCGGTACGAGGAGTAACAGTCGACTCGCGGACTCGGAGCTCGACTCGAGGGGTGAACTGGACTCAAGGAGCGAGCTCGACTCGAGGGGCGAACTGGACTCGAGGAGCGAGCTCGACTCGAGGAATTGCGTGAAGTCGGCACGAGGAGTATCAGTCGACTCGCGGACTCGGAGCTCGACTCGAGGAGCGAACTGGACTCGAGGAGCGAGCTCGACTCGAGGTCTGAACTGGACTCGAGGAGCGAGCTTGACTCGAGGAGTTGTGTGAAGAGTCGGAACAAGGAGTATAAGTCGACTCGCGGACTCGGAGCTCGACTCGAGGAGCGAGCTCGACTCGTAGACCGAACTGGACTCGAGGAGCGAGTTCGACCCGAGGAGTTACGCGAAGAGTCGGTACGAGTAACAGTCGACTCGCGGACTCGGAGCTCGACTCGAGGAGTGAACTGGACTCGAGGAGCGAGCTCTACTCGAGGAGCGAGCTCGACTCGAGGAGTGAACTAGACTCGAGGAGCGAGCTCGACTCGAGGAGCGAATTGGACTAGAGGAGCGAGCTCGACTCGAGGAGTGAACTGGACTCGAGGAGCGAGCTCGACTCGAGGAACGAGCTCGACTCAAGGAGTGAACTGGACTCGAGGAGCGAGCTCGGCTCAAGGAGCGAACTGGACTCGAGGAGCGAGCTCGACCCGAGGAGTTGTGTGAAAAGTCGGAACGAGGAGTATTAGTCGACTCGCGGACTTGTGTGAAGAGTCGGAACGAGGAGTATTAGTCGACTCGCGGACTCGATGCTCGACTCGAGGAGCGAGCTCGATTCGAGGACCGAACTGGACTCGAGGAGCGAGCTCGACCCGAGGAGCGAACTGGACTCGAGGAGCGAGCTCGACCCGAGGAGTTACGCGAAGAGTCGGTACAAGTAACAGTCGATTCGCGGACTCGGAGCTCGACTCGAGGAGCGAACTGGACTCGAGGAGGGAGCTCGACTCGAGGAGTGAACTGGACTCGAGGAGCGAGCTCGACTCGAGGAGCGAAATGGACTCAAGGAGCGAGCTCGACTCGAGGAGTGAACTGGACTCGAGGAGCGAGCTCGACTCGAGGAGCGAGCTCGACTCGAGGAGTGAACTGGACTCGAGGAGCGAGCTCGACTCGAGGAGCGAACTGGACTCGAGGAGCGAGCTCGGCTCGAGGAATTGCGTGAAGTCGGCACGAGGAGTATCAGTTGACTCGCGGATTTGGAGCTCGACTCGAGGAGCGAACTGGACTCGAGGAGCGAGCTCGACTCGAGGGGCGAACTGGACTCGAGGAACGAGCTCGACCCGAGGAGCGAACTGGACTCGAGGAGCGAGCTCGACCCGAGGAGTCGTGTGAAGTGTCGGAACGAGGAGTATTAGTCGACTCGCGGACTCAGAGCTCGACTCGAGGAGCGAACTGGACTCGAGGAGCGAGCTCGACTCGAGGTGCGAACTGGACTCGAGGAGCGAGCTCGACTCGAGGACTTGTGTGAAGAGTCGGAACGAGGAGTATTAATCGACTCGCGGACTCGATGCTCGACTCGAGGAGCGAGCTCGACTCGAGGACCGAACTGGACTCGAGGAGCGAGCTCGACCCGAGGAGCGAGCTCGACCCGAGGAGCGAACTGGACTCGAGGAGCGAGCTCGACCCGAGGAGTTACGTGAAGAGTCGGTACGAGGAGTAACAGTCGACTCGCGGACTCGGAGCTCGACTCGAGGAGCGAACTGGACTCCAGGAGCGAGCTCGACTCGAGGAGCGAACTGGACTAGAGGAGCGAACTGGACTCGAGGAGCGAGGTCGACCCGAGGAGCGAGCTCGACTCGAGGAGCGAACTGAACTCAAGGAGCGAGCTCGTCTCGAGGAGTGAACTGGACTCCAGGAGCGAGCTCGACTCGAGTACTTGCGTGAAGTCGGCACGAGGAGTATCAGTCGACTCGCGGACTCGGAGCTCGACTCGAGGAGCGAACTAGACTCGAGAAACTAATTGGACTCGAGGAGCGAGCTCGACTTGAGGAATTGCGTGAAGAGTCGGCGAGGAGTATCAGTCGACTCGCGGACTCGGAGCTCGACTCGAGGAGCGAACTGGACTCGAGGAGCGAGCTCGACCCGAGGAATTGCGTGAAGAGTCGGCGAGGAGTATCAGTCGACTCGCGGACTCGGAGCTCGACTCGAGGAGCGAATTGGACTCGGGTAGCGAACTGAACTCGAGGATTGAGCTGGACTCGAGGAGCGAGCTCGACCCGAGGAGTGAACTGGACTCGAGGAGCGAGCTCGACCCGAGGAGTTACGTGAAGAGTCGGTACGAGGAGTAACAGTCGACTCGCGGACTCGGAGCTCAACTCGAGGAGCGAACTGGACTCGAGGAGCGAGCTCGACTCGAGGAGCGAGCTCGACTCGAGGAGCGAGCTCGACTCGAGGAGAGAACTGGACTCGAGGACCGAGCTCGACTCGAGGGGAGAACTGGACTCGAGGAGCGAGATCGACTCGAGGAGCGAGCTCGGCTCGAGGAGTGAACTGGACTCGAGGAGCGAGCTCGACTCGAGGAACGAGCTCGACTCGAGGAGTGAACTGGACTCGAGGAGCGAGCTCTACTCGAGGAGCGAGCTCGACTCGAGGAGTGAACTAGACTCGAGGAGCGAGCTCGACTCGAGGAGCGAATTGGACTAGAGGAGCGAGCTCGACTCGAGGAGTGAACTGGACTCGAGGAGCGAGCTCGACTCGAGGAACGAGCTCGACTCAAGGAGTGAACTGGACTCGAGGAGCGAGCTCGGCTCAAGGAGCGAACTGGACTCGAGGAGCGAGCTCGACCCGAGGAGTTGTGTGAAAAGTCGGAACGAGGAGTATTAGTCGACTCGCGGACTTGTGTGAAGAGTCGGAACGAGGAGTATTAGTCGACTCGCGGACTCGATGCTCGACTCGAGGAGCGAGCTCGATTCGAGGACCGAACTGGACTCGAGGAGCGAGCTCGACCCGAGGAGCGAACTGGACTCGAGGAGCGAGCTCGACACGAGGAGTTACGCGAAGAGTCGGTACGAGTAACAGTCGATTCGCGGACTCGGAGCTCGACTCGAGGAGCGAACTGGACTCGAGGAGGGAGCTCGACTCGAGGAGTGAACTGGACTCGAGGAGCGAGCTCGACTCGAGGAGCGAAATGGACTCAAGGAGCGAGCTCGACTCGAGGAGTGAACTGGACTCGAGGAGCGAGCTCGACTCGAGGAGCGAGCTCGACTCGAGGAGTGAACTGGACTCGAGGAGCGAGCTCGACTCGAGGAGCGAACTGGACTCGAGGAGCGAGCTCGACTCGAGGAATTGCGTGAAGTCGGCACGAGGAGTATCAGTTGACTCGCGGATTTGGAGCTCGACTCGAGGAGCGAACTGGACTCGAGGAGCGAGCTCGACTCGAGGGGCGAACTGGACTCGAGGAACGAGCTCGACCCGAGGAGCGAACTGGACTCGAGGAGCGAGCTCGACCCGAGGAGTCGTGTGAAGAGTCCGAACGAGGAGTATTAGTCGACTCGCGGACTCAGAGCTCGACTCGAGGAGCGAACTGGACTCGAGGAGCGAGCTCGACTCGAGGTGCGAACTGGACTCGAGGAGCGAGCTCGACTCGAGGACTTGTGTGAAGAGTCGGAACGAGGAGTATTAATCGACTCGCGGACTCGATGCTCGACTCGAGGAGCGAGCTCGACTCGAGGACCGAACTGGACTCGAGGAGCGAGCTCGACCCGAGGAGCGAGCTCGACCCGAGGAGCGAACTGGACTCGAGGAGCGAGCTCGACCCGAGGAGTTACGTGAAGAGTCGGTACGAGGAGTAACAGTCGACTCGCGGACTCGGAGCTCGACTCGAGGAGCGAACTGGACTCCAGGAGCGAGCTCGACTCGAGGAGCGAACTGGACTAGAGGAGCGAACTGGACTCGAGGAGCGAGGTCGACCCGAGGAGCGAGCTCGACTCGAGGAGCGAACTGGACTCAAGGAGCGAGCTCGACTCGAGGAGTGAACTGGACTCCAGGAGCGAGCTCGACTCGAGTACTTGCGTGAAGTCGGCACGAGGAGTATCAGTCGACTCGCGGACTCGGAGCTCGACTCGAGGAGCGAACTAGACTCGAGAAGCTAATTGGACTCGAGGAGCGAGCTCGACTTGAGGAATTGCGTGAAGAGTCGGCCAGGAGTATCAGTCGACTCGCGGACTCGGAGCTCGACTCGAGGAGCGAACTGGACTCGAGGAGCGAGCTCGACCCGAGGAATTGCGTGAAGAGTCGGCGAGGAGTATCAGTCGACTCGCGGACTCGGAGCTCGACTCGAGGAGCGAATTGGACTCGGGTAGCGAACTGAACTCGAGGATTGAGCTGGACTCGAGGAGCGAGCTCGACCCGAGGAGTGAACTGGACTCGAGGAGCGAGCTCGACCCGAGGAGTTACGTGAAGAGTCGGTACGAGGAGTAACAGTCGACTCGCGGACTCGGAGCTCGACTCGAGGGGTGAACTGGACTCAAGGAGCGAGCTCGACTCGAGGGGCGAACTGGACTCGAGGAGCGAGCTCGACTCGAGGAATTGCGTGAAGTCGGCACGAGGAGTATCAGTCGACTCGCGGACTCGGAGCTCGACTCGAGGAGCGAACTGGACTCGAGGAGCGAGCTCGATCCGAGGAGTTACGTGAAGAGTCGGTACGAGGAGTAACAGTCGACTCGCGGACTCGGAGCTCGACTCGAGGGGTGAACTGGACTCAAGGAGCGAGCTCGACTCGAGGGGCGAACTGGACTCGAGGAGCGAGCTCGACTCGAGGAATTGCGTGAAGTCGGCACGAGGAGTATCAGTCGACTCGCGGACTCGGAGCTCGACTCGAGGAGCGAACTGGACTCGAGGAGCGAGCTCGACTCGAGGTCTGAACTGGACTCGAGGAGCGAGCTTGACTCGAGGAGTTGTGTGAAGAGTCGGAACAAGGAGTATAAGTCGACTCGCGGACTCGGAGCTCGACTCGAGGAGCGAGCTCGACTCGTAGACCGAACTGGACTCGAGGAGCGAGTTCGACCCGAGGAGTTACGCGAAGAGTCGGTACGAGTAACAGTCGACTCGCGGACTCGGAGCTCGACTCGAGGAGTGAACTGGACTCGAGGAGCGAGCTCTACTCGAGGAGCGAGCTCGACTCGAGGAGTGAACTAGACTCGAGGAGCGAGCTCGACTCGAGGAGCGAATTGGACTAGAGGAGCGAGCTCGACTCGAGGAGTGAACTGGACTCGAGGAGCGAGCTCGACTCGAGGAACGAGCTCGACTCAAGGAGTGAACTGGACTCGAGGAGCGAGCTCGGCTCAAGGAGCGAACTGGACTCGAGGAGCGAGCTCGACCCGAGGAGTTGTGTGAAAAGTCGGAACGAGGAGTATTAGTCGACTCGCGGACTTGTGTGAAGAGTCGGAACGAGGAGTATTAGTCGACTCGCGGACTCGATGCTCGACTCGAGGAGCGAGCTCGATTCGAGGACCGAACTGGACTCGAGGAGCGAGCTCGACCCGAGGAGCGAACTGGACTCGAGGAGCGAGCTCGACCCGAGGAGTTACGCGAAGAGTCGGTACAAGTAACAGTCGATTCGCGGACTCGGAGCTCGACTCGAGGAGCGAACTGGACTCGAGGAGGGAGCTCGACTCGAGGAGTGAACTGGACTCGAGGAGCGAGCTCGACTCGAGGAGCGAAATGGACTCAAGGAGCGAGCTCGACTCGAAATGTGAACTGGACTCGAGGAGCGAGCTCGACTCGAGGAGCGAGCTCGACTCGAGGAGTGAACTGGACTCGAGGAGCGAGCTCGACTCGAGGAGCGAACTGGACTCGAGGAGCGAGCTCGGCTCGAGGAATTGCGTGAAGTCGGCACGAGGAGTATCAGTTGACTCGCGGATTTGGAGCTCGACTCGAGGAGCGAACTGGACTCGAGGAGCGAGCTCGACTCGAGGGGCGAACTGGACTCGAGGAACGAGCTCGACCCGAGGAGCGAACTGGACTCGAGGAGCGAGCTCGACCCGAGGAGTCGTGTGAAGTGTCGGAACGAGGAGTATTAGTCGACTCGCGGACTCAGAGCTCGACTCGAGGAGCGAACTGGACTCGAGGAGCGAGCTCGACTCGAGGTGCGAACTGGACTCGAGGAGCGAGCTCGACTCGAGGACTTGTGTGAAGAGTCGGAACGAGGAGTATTAATCGACTCGCGGACTCGATGCTCGACTCGAGGAGCGAGCTCGACTCGAGGACCGAACTGGACTCGAGGAGCGAGCTCGACCCGAGGAGCGAGCTCGACCCGAGGAGCGAACTGGACTCGAGGAGCGAGCTCGACCCGAGGAGTTACGTGAAGAGTCGGTACGAGGAGTAACAGTCGACTCGCGGACTCGGAGCTCGACTCGAGGAGCGAACTGGACTCCAGGAGCGAGCTCGACTCGAGGAGCGAACTGGACTAGAGGAGCGAACTGGACTCGAGGAGCGAGGTCGACCCGAGGAGCGAGCTCGACTCGAGGAGCGAACTGAACTCAAGGAGCGAGCTCGTCTCGAGGAGTGAACTGGACTCCAGGAGCGAGCTCGACTCGAGTACTTGCGTGAAGTCGGCACGAGGAGTATCAGTCGACTCGCGGACTCGGAGCTCGACTCGAGGAGCGAACTAGACTCGAGAAACTAATTGGACTCGAGGAGCGAGCTCGACTTGAGGAATTGCGTGAAGAGTCGGCGAGGAGTATCAGTCGACTCGCGGACTCGGAGCTCGACTCGAGGAGCGAACTGGACTCGAGGAGCGAGCTCGACCCGAGGAATTGCGTGAAGAGTCGGCGAGGAGTATCAGTCGACTCGCGGACTCGGAGCTCGACTCGAGGAGCGAATTGGACTCGGGTAGCGAACTGAACTCGAGGATTGAGCTGGACTCGAGGAGCGAGCTCGACCCGAGGAGTGAACTGGACTCGAGGAGCGAGCTCGACCCGAGGAGTTACGTGAAGAGTCGGTACGAGGAGTAACAGTCGACTCGCGGACTCGGAGCTCAACTCGAGGAGCGAACTGGACTCGAGGAGCGAGCTCGACTCGAGGAGCGAGCTCGACTCGAGGAGCGAGCTCGACTCGAGGAGAGAACTGGACTCGAGGACCGAGCTCGACTCGAGGGGAGAACTGGACTCGAGGAGCGAGATCGACTCGAGGAGCGAGCTCGGCTCGAGGAGTGAACTGGACTCGAGGAGCGAGCTCGACTCGAGGAACGAGCTCGACTCGAGGAGTGAACTGGACTCGAGGAGCGAGCTCTACTCGAGGAGCGAGCTCGACTCGAGGAGTGAACTAGACTCGAGGAGCGAGCTCGACTCGAGGAGCGAATTGGACTAGAGGAGCGAGCTCGACTCGAGGAGTGAACTGGACTCGAGGAGCGAGCTCGACTCGAGGAACGAGCTCGACTCAAGGAGTGAACTGGACTCGAGGAGCGAGCTCGGCTCAAGGAGCGAACTGGACTCGAGGAGCGAGCTCGACCCGAGGAGTTGTGTGAAAAGTCGGAACGAGGAGTATTAGTCGACTCGCGGACTTGTGTGAAGAGTCGGAACGAGGAGTATTAGTCGACTCGCGGACTCGATGCTCGACTCGAGGAGCGAGCTCGATTCGAGGACCGAACTGGACTCGAGGAGCGAGCTCGACCCGAGGAGCGAACTGGACTCGAGGAGCGAGCTCGACACGAGGAGTTACGCGAAGAGTCGGTACGAGTAACAGTCGATTCGCGGACTCGGAGCTCGACTCGAGGAGCGAACTGGACTCGAGGAGGGAGCTCGACTCGAGGAGTGAACTGGACTCGAGGAGCGAGCTCGACTCGAGGAGCGAAATGGACTCAAGGAGCGAGCTCGACTCGAGGAGTGAACTGGACTCGAGGAGCGAGCTCGACTCGAGGAGCGAGCTCGACTCGAGGAGTGAACTGGACTCGAGGAGCGAGCTCGACTCGAGGAGCGAACTGGACTCGAGGAGCGAGCTCGACTCGAGGAATTGCGTGAAGTCGGCACGAGGAGTATCAGTTGACTCGCGGATTTGGAGCTCGACTCGAGGAGCGAACTGGACTCGAGGAGCGAGCTCGACTCGAGGGGCGAACTGGACTCGAGGAACGAGCTCGACCCGAGGAGCGAACTGGACTCGAGGAGCGAGCTCGACCCGAGGAGTCGTGTGAAGAGTCCGAACGAGGAGTATTAGTCGACTCGCGGACTCAGAGCTCGACTCGAGGAGCGAACTGGACTCGAGGAGCGAGCTCGACTCGAGGTGCGAACTGGACTCGAGGAGCGAGCTCGACTCGAGGACTTGTGTGAAGAGTCGGAACGAGGAGTATTAATCGACTCGCGGACTCGATGCTCGACTCGAGGAGCGAGCTCGACTCGAGGACCGAACTGGACTCGAGGAGCGAGCTCGACCCGAGGAGCGAGCTCGACCCGAGGAGCGAACTGGACTCGAGGAGCGAGCTCGACCCGAGGAGTTACGTGAAGAGTCGGTACGAGGAGTAACAGTCGACTCGCGGACTCGGAGCTCGACTCGAGGAGCGAACTGGACTCCAGGAGCGAGCTCGACTCGAGGAGCGAACTGGACTAGAGGAGCGAACTGGACTCGAGGAGCGAGGTCGACCCGAGGAGCGAGCTCGACTCGAGGAGCGAACTGGACTCAAGGAGCGAGCTCGACTCGAGGAGTGAACTGGACTCCAGGAGCGAGCTCGACTCGAGTACTTGCGTGAAGTCGGCACGAGGAGTATCAGTCGACTCGCGGACTCGGAGCTCGACTCGAGGAGCGAACTAGACTCGAGAAACTAATTGGACTCGAGGAGCGAGCTCGACTTGAGGAATTGCGTGAAGAGTCGGCGAGGAGTATCAGTCGACTCGCGGACTCGGAGCTCGACTCGAGGAGCAAACTGGACTCGAGGAGCGAGCTCGACTCGAGGTCTGAACTAGACTCGAGGAGCGAGCTTGACTCGAGGAGTTGTGTGAAGAGTCGGAACGAGGAGTATAAGTCGACTCGCGGACTCGGAGCTCGACTCGAGGAGCGAGCTCGACTCGTAGACCGAACTGGACTCGAGGAGCGAGTTCGACCCGAGGAGTTACGCGAAGAGTCGGTACGAGTAACAGTCGACTCGCGGACTCGGAGCTCGACTCGAGGAGTGAACTGGACTCGAGGAGCGAGCTCTACTCGAGGAGCGAGCTCGACTCGAGGAGTGAACTAGACTCGAGGAGCGAGCTCGACTCGAGGAGCGAATTGGACTAGAGGAGCGAGCTCGACTCGAGGAGTGAACTGGACTCGAGGAGCGAGCTCGACTCGAGGAACGAGCTCGACTCAAGGAGTGAACTGGACTCGAGGAGCGAGCTCGGCTCAAGGAGCGAACTGGACTCGAGGAGCGAGCTCGACCCGAGGAGTTGTGTGAAAAGTCGGAACGAGGAGTATTAGTCGACTCGCGGACTTGTGTGAAGAGTCGGAACGAGGAGTATTAGTCGACTCGCGGACTCGATGCTCGACTCGAGGAGCGAGCTCGATTCGAGGACCGAACTGGACTCGAGGAGCGAGCTCGACCCGAGGAGCGAACTGGACTCGAGGAGCGAGCTCGACCCGAGGAGTTACGCGAAGAGTCGGTACGAGTAACAGTCGATTCGCGGACTCGGAGCTCGACTCGAGGAGCGAACTGGACTCGAGGAGGGAGCTCGACTCGAGGAGTGAACTGGACTCGAGGAGCGAGCTCGACTCGAGGAGCGAAATGGACTCAAGGAGCGAGCTCGACTCGAGGAGTGAACTGGACTCGAGGAGCGAGCTCGACTCGAGGAGCGAGCTCGACTCGAGGAGTGAACTGGACTCGAGGAGCGAGCTCGACTCGAGGAGCGAACTGGACTCGAGGAGCGAGCTCGACTCGAGGAATTGCGTGAAGTCGGCACGAGGAGTATCAGTTGACTCGCGGATTTGGAGCTCGACTCGAGGAGCGAACTGGACTCGAGGAGCGAGCTCGACTCGAGGGGCGAACTGGACTCGAGGAACGAGCTCGACCCGAGGAGCGAACTGGACTCGAGGAGCGAGCTCGACCCGAGGAGTCGTGTGAAGAGTCGGAACGAGGAGTATTAGTCGACTCGCGGACTTAGAGCTCGACTCGAGGAGCGAACTGGACTCGAGGAGCGAGCTCGACTCGAGGTGCGAACTGGACTCGAGGAGCGAGCTCGACTCGAGGACTTGTGTGAAGAGTCGGAACGAGGAGTATTAATCGACTCGCGGACTCGATGCTCGACTCGAGGAGCGAGCTCGACTCGAGGACCGAACTGGACTCGAGGAGCGAGCTCGACCCGAGGAGCGAGCTCGACCCGAGGAGCGAACTGGACTCGAGGAGCGAGCTCGACCCGAGGAGTTACGTGAAGAGTCGGTACGAGGAGTAACAGTCGACTCGCGGACTCGGAGCTCGACTCGAGGAGCGAACTGGACTCCAGGAGCGAGCTCGACTCGAGGAGCGAACTGGACTAGAGGAGCGAACTGGACTCGAGGAGCGAGGTCGACCCGAGGAGCGAGCTCGACTCGAGGAGCGAACTGGACTCAAGGAGCGAGCTCGACTCGAGGAGTGAACTGGACTCCAGGAGCGAGCTCGACTCGAGTACTTGCGTGAAGTCGGCACGAGGAGTATCAGTCGACTCGCGGACTCGGAGCTCGACTCGTGGAGCGAACTAGACTCGCGAAGCTAATTGGACTCGAGGAGCGAGCTCGACTTGAGGAATTGCGTGAAGAGTCGGCGAGGAGTATCAGTCGACTCGCGGACTCGGAGCTCGACTCGAGGAGCGAACTGGACTCGAGGAGCGAGCTCGACCCGAGGAATTGCGTGAAGAGTCGGCGAGGAGTATCAGTCGACTCGCGGACTCGGAGCTCGACTCGAGGAGCGAATTGGACTCGGGTAGCGAACTGAACTCGAGGATTGAGCTGGACTCGAGGAGCGAGCTCGACCCGAGGAGTGAACTGGACTCGAGGAGCGAGCTCGACCCGAGGAGTTACGTGAAGAGTCGGTACGAGGAGTAACAGTCGACTCGCAGACTCGGAGCTCAACTCGAGGAGCGAACTGGACTCGAGGAGCGAGCTCGACTCGAGGAGCGAGCTCGACTCGAGGAGAGAACTGGACTCGAGGAGCGAGCTCGACTCGAGGGGAGAACTGGACTCGAGGAGCGAGATCGACTCGAGGAGCGAGCTCGGCTCGAGGAGTGAACTGGACTCGAGGAGCGAGCTCGACTCGAGGAACGAGCTCGACTCGAGGAGTGAACTGGACTCGAGGAGCGAGCTCGGCTCGATGAGCGAACTGGACTCGAGGAGCGAGCTCGACCCGAGGAGTTGTGTGAAGAGTCGGAACGAGGAGTATTAGTCGACTCGCGGACTCAGAGCTCGACTCGAGGAGCGAACTGGACTCGAGGAGCGAGCTCGACTCGAGGTGCGAACTGGACTCGAGGAGTTGTGTGAAGAGTCAGAACGAGGAGTATTAGTCGACTCGCGGACTCGGAGCTCGACTCGAGGAGTGAGCTCGACTCGAGGACCGAACTGGACTCGAGGAGCGAGCTCGACCCGAGGAGCGAACTGGACTCGAGGAGCGAGCTCGACCAGAGGAGTTACGTGAAGAGTCGGTACGAGGAGTAACAGTCGATTCGCGGACTCGGAGCTCGACTCGAGGAGCGAACTAGACTCGAGAAACTAATTGGACTCGAGGAGCGAGCTCGACTTGAGGAATTGCGTGAAGAGTCGGCGAGGAGTATCAGTCGACTCGCGGACTCGGAGCTCGACTCGAGGAGCGAATTGGACTCGGGTAGCGAACTGAACTCGAGGATTGAGCTGGACTCGAGGAGCGAGCTCGACCCGAGGAGTGAACTGGACTCGAGGAGCGAGCTCGACCCGAGGAGTTACGTGAAGAGTCGGTACGAGGAGTAACAGTCGACTCGCGGACTCGGAGCTCAACTCGAGGAGCGAACTGGACTCGAGGAGCGAGCTCGACTCGAGGAGCGAGCTCGACTCGAGGAGAGAACTGGACTCGAGGACCGAGCTCGACTCGAGGGGAGAACTGGACTCGAGGAGCGAGATCGACTCGAGGAGCGAGCTCGGCTCGAGGAGTGAACTGGACTCGAGGAGCGAGCTCGACTCGAGGAACGAGCTCGACTCGAGGAGTGAACTGGACTCGAGGAGCGAGCTCGGCTCGATGAGCGAACTGGACTCGAGGAGCGAGCTCGACCCGAGGAGTTGTGTGAAGAGTCGGAACGAGGAGTATTAGTCGACTCGCGGACTCAAAGCTCGACTCGAGGAGCGAACTGGACTCGAGGAGCGAGCTCGACTCGAGGTGCGAACTGGACTCGAGGAGTTGTGTGAAGAGTCAGAACGAGGAGTATTAGTCGACTCGCGGACTCGGACCTCGACTCGAGGAGTGAGCTCGACTCGAGGACCGAACTGGACTCGAGGAGCGAGCTCGACCCGAGGAGCGAACTGGACTCGAGGAGCGAGCTCGACCAGAGGAGTTACGTGAAGAGTCGGTACGAGGAGTAACAGTCGATTCGCAGACTCGGAGCTCGACTCGAGGAGCGAACTGGACTCGAGGAGCGAGCTCGACTCGAGGAGCGAACTGGACTCGAGGAGTGAGCTCTACTCGAGGAGCGAGCTCGACTCGAGGAGCGAACTGGACTCGAGGAGCGAGCTCGACTCGAGGAGCGAACTGGACTCGAGGAGCGAGCTCGACTCGAGGAATTGCGTGACGTCGGCACGAGGAGTATCAATCGACTCGCGGACTCGGAGCTCAACTCGAGGAGCGAACTGGACTCGAGGAGCGAGCTCGACTCGAGGGGCGAACTGGACTCGAGGAGCGAGCTCGACTCGAGGGGCGAACTGGACTCGAGGAGCGAGATCGACCCGAGGAGCGAACTGGACTCGATGAGCGAGCTCGATCCGAGGAGTTACGTGAAGAGTCGGTACGAGGAGTAACAGTCGACTCGCGGACTCGGAGCTCGACTCGAGGGGTGAACTGGACTCAAGGAGCGAGCTCGACTTGAGAGGCGAACTGGACTCGAGGAGCGAGCTCGACTCGAGGAATTGCGTGAAGTCGGCACGAGGAGTATCAGTCGACTCGCGGACTCGGAGCTCAACTCGAGGAGCGAACTGGACTCGAGGAGCGAGCTCGACTCGAGGTCTGAACTGGACTCGAGGAGCGAGCTTGACTCGAGGAGTTGTGTGAAGAGTCGGAACGAGGAGTATAAGTCGACTCGCGGACTCGGAGCTCGACTCGAGGAGCGAGCTCGACTCGAAGACCGAACTGGACTCGAGGAGCGAGTTCGACCCGAGGAGTTACGCGAAGAGTCGGTACGAGTAACAGTCGACTCGCGGACTCGGAGCTCGACTCGAGGAGCGAACTGGACTCGAGGAGCGAGCTCTACTCGAGGAGCGAGCTCGACTCGAGGAGTGAACTAGACTCGAGGGCGAGCTCGACTCGAGGAGCGAATTGGACTAGAGGAGCGAGCTCGACTCGAGGAGTGAACTGGACTCGAGGAGCGAGCTCGACTCGAGGAACGAGCTCGACTCAAGGAGTGAACTGGACTCGAGGAGCGAGCTCGGCTCGAGGAGCGAACTGGACTCGAGGAGCGAGCTCGACTCGAGGAATTGCGTGAAGTCGGCACGAGGAGTATCAGTTGACTCGCGGATTTGGAGCTCGACTCGAGGAGCGAACTGGACTCGAGGAGCGAGCTCGACTCGAGGGGCGAACTGGACTCGAGGAACGAGCTCGACCCGAGGAGCGAACTGGACTCGAGGAGCGAGCTCGACCCGAGGAGTCGTGTGAAGAGTCGGAACGAGGAGTATTAGTCGACTCGCGGACTCAGAGCTCGACTCGAGGAGCGAACTGGACTCGAGGAGCGAGCTCGACTCGAGGTGCGAACTGGACTCGAGGAGCGAGCTCGACTCGAGGAGCGAACTGGACTCGAGGAGCGAGCTCGACTCGAGGAGCGAACTGGACTCGAGGAGGGAGCTCTACTCGAGGAGCGAGCTCGACTCGAGGAGCGAACTGGACTCGAGGAGCGAGCTCGACTCGAGGAGCGAACTGGACTCGAGGAGCGAGCTCGACTCGAGGAATTGCGTGACGTCGGCACGAGGAGTATCAATCGACTCGCGGACTCGGAGCTCGACTCGAGGAGCGAACTGGACTCGAGGAGCGAGCTCGACTCGAGGGGCGAACTGGACTCGAGGAGCGAGCTCGACTCGAGGGGCGAACTGGACTCGAGGAGCGAGATCGACCCGAGGAGCGAACTGGACTCGATGAGCGAGCTCGATCCGAGGAGTTACGTGAAGAGTCGGTACGAGGAGTAACAGTCGACTCGCGGACTCGGAGCTCGACTCGAGGGGTGAACTGGACTCAAGGAGCGAGCTCGACTCGAGAGGCGAACTGGACTCGAGGAGCGAGCTCGACTCGAGGAATTGCGTGAAGTCGGCACGAGGAGTATCAGTCGACTCGCGGACTCGGAGCTCAACTCGAGGAGCGAACTGGACTCGAGGAGCGAGCTCGACTCGAGGTCTGAACTGGACTCGAGGAGCGAGCTTGACTCGAGGAGTTGTGTGAAGAGTCGGAACGAGGAGTATAAGTCGACTCGCGGACTCGGAGCTCGACTCGAGGAGCGAGCTCGACTCGAAGACCGAACTGGACTCGAGGAGCGAGTTCGACCCGAGGAGTTACGCGAAGAGTCGGTACGAGTAACAATCGACTCGCGGACTCGGAGCTCGACTCGAGGAGCGAACTGGACTCGAGGAGCGAGCTCTACTCGAGGAGCGAGCTCGACTCGAGGAGTGAACTAGACTCGAGGGCGAGCTCGACTCGAGGAGCGAATTGGACTAGAGGAGCGAGCTCGACTCGAGGAGTGAACTGGACTCGAGGAGCGAGCTCGACTCGAGGAACGAGCTCGACTCAAGGAGTGAACTGGACTCGAGGAGCGAGCTCGGCTCGAGGAGCGAACTGGACTCGAGGAGCGAGCTCGACTCGAGGAATTGCGTGAAGTCGGCACGAGGAGTATCAGTTGACTCCCGGATTTGGAGCTCGACTCGAGGAGCGAACTGGACTCGAGGAGCGAGCTCGACTCGAGGGGCGAACTGGACTCGAGGAACGAGCTCGACCCGAGGAGCGAACTGGACTCGAGGAGCGAGCTCGACCCGAGGAGTCGTGTGAAGAGTCGGAACGAGGAGTATTAGTCGACTCGCGGACTCAGAGCTCGACTCGAGGAGCGAACTGGACTCGAGGAGCGAGCTCGACTCGAGGTGCGAACTGGACTCGAGGAGCGAGCTCGACTCGAGGAGCGAACTGGACTCGAGGAGCGAGCTCGACTCGAGGAGCGAACTGGACTCGAGGAGGGAGCTCTACTCGAGGAGCGAGCTCGACTCGAGGAGCGAACTGGACTCGAGGAGCGAGCTCGACTCGAGGAGCGAACTGGACTCGAGGAGCGAGCTCGACTCGAGGAATTGCGTGACGTCGGCACGAGGAGTATCAATCGACTCGCGGACTCGGAGCTCGACTCGAGGAGCGAACTGGACTCGAGGAGCGAGCTCGACTCGAGGGGCGAACTGGACTCGAGGAGCGAGCTCGACTCGAGGGGCGAACTGGACTCGAGGAGCGAGATCGACCCGAGGAGCGAACTGGACTCGATGAGCGAGCTCGATCCGAGGAGTTACGTGAAGAGTCGGTACGAGGAGTAACAGTCGACTCGCGGACTCGGAGCTCGACTCGAGGGGTGAACTGGACTCAAGGAGCGAGCTCGACTCGAGAGGCGAACTGGACTCCAGGAGCGAGCTCGACTCGAGGAATTGCGTGAAGTCGGCACGAGGAGTATCAGTCGACTCGCGGACTCGGAGCTCAACTCGAGGAGCGAACTGGACTCGAGGAGCGAGCTCGACTCGAGGTCTGAACTGGACTCGAGGAGCGAGCTTGACTCGAGGAGTTGTGTGAAGAGTCGGAACGAGGAGTATAAGTCGACTCGCGGACTCGGAGCTCGACTCGAGGAGCGAGCTCGACTCGAAGACCGAACTGGACTCGAGGAGCGAGTTCGACCCGAGGAGTAACGCGAAGAGTCGGTACGAGTAACAGTCGACTCGCGGACTCGGAGCTCGACTCGAGGAGCGAACTGGACTCGAGGAGCGAGCTCTACTCGAGGAACGAGCTAGACTCGAGGAGTGAACTAGACTCGAGGAGCGAGCTCGACTCGAGTAGCGAATTGGACTAGAGGAGCGAGCTCGACTCGAGGAGTGAACTGGACTCGAGGAGCGAGCTCGACTCGAGGAACGAGCTCGACTCAAGGAGTGAACTGGACTCGAGGAGCGAGCTCGGCTCGAGGAGCGAACTGGACTCGAGGAGCGAGCTCGACCCGAGGAGTTGTGTGAAAAGTCGGAACGAGGAGTATTAGTCGACTCGCGGACTTGTGTGAAGAGTCGGAACGAGGAGTATTAGTCGACTCGCGGACTCAGAGCTCGACTCGAGGAGCGAACTGGACTCGAGGAGCGAGCTCGACTCGAGGTGCGAACTGGACTCGAGGAGCGAGCTCGACTCGAGGACTTGTGTGAAGAGTCGGAACGAGGAGTATTAATCGACTCGCGGACTCGATGCTCGACTCGAGGAGCGAGCTCGACTCGAGGACCGAACTGGACTCGAGGAGCTAGCTCGACCCGAGGAGCGAACTGGACTCGAGGAGCGAGCTCGACCCGAGGAGTTACGTGAAGAGTCGGTACGAGGAGTAACAGTCGACTCGCGGACTCGGAGCTCGACTCGAGGAGCGAACTGGACTCCAGGAGCGAGCTCGACTCGAGGAGCGAACTGGACTAGAGGAGCGAACTGGACTCGAGGAGCGAGGTCGACCCGAGGAGCGAGCTCGACTCGAGGAGCGAACTGGACTCCAGGAGCGAGCTCGACTCGAGGAGTGAACTGGACTCCAGGAGCGAGCTCGACTCGAGTACTTGCGTGAAGTCGGCACGAGGAGTATCAGTCGACTCGCGGACTCGGAGCTCGACTCGAGGAGCGAACTAGACTCGCGAAGCTAATTGGACTCGAGGAGCGAGCTCGACTTGAGGAATTGCGTGAAGAGTCGGCGAGGAGTATCAGTCGACTCGCGGACTCGGAGCTCGACTCGAGGAGCGAACTGGACTCGAGGAGCGAGCTCGACCCGAGGAATTGCGTGAAGAGTCGGCGAGGAGTATCAGTCGACTCGCGGACTCGGAGCTCGACTCGAGGAGCGAATTGGACTCGGGTAGCGAACTGAACTCGAGGATTGAGCTGGACTCGAGGAGCGAGCTCGACCCGAGGAGTGAACTGGACTCGAGGAGCGAGCTCGACCCGAGGAGTTACGTGAAGAGTCGGTACGAGGAGTAACAGTCGACTCGCAGACTCGGAGCTCAACTCGAGGAGCGAACTGGACTCGAGGAGCGAGCTCGACTCGAGGAGCGAGCTCGACTCGAGGAGAGAACTGGACTCGAGGAGCGAGCTCGACTCGAGGGGAGAACTGGACTCGAGGAGCGAGATCGACTCGAGGAGCGAGCTCGGCTCGAGGAGTGAACTGGACTCGAGGAGCGAGCTCGACTCGAGGAACGAGCTCGACTCGAGGAGTGAACTGGACTCGAGGAGCGAGCTCGGCTCGATGAGCGAACTGGACTCGAGGAGCGAGCTCGACCCGAGGAGTTGTGTGAAGAGTCGGAACGAGGAGTATTAGTCGACTCGCGGACTCAGAGCTCGACTCGAGGAGCGAACTGGACTCGAGGAGCGAGCTCGACTCGAGGTGCGAACTGGACTCGAGGAGTTGTGTGAAGAGTCAGAACGAGGAGTATTAGTCGACTCGCGGACTCGGAGCTCGACTCGAGGAGTGAGCTCGACTCGAGGACCGAACTGGACTCGAGGAGCGAGCTCGACCCGAGGAGCGAACTGGACTCGAGGAGCGAGCTCGACCAGAGGAGTTACGTGAAGAGTCGGTACGAGGAGTAACAGTCGATTCGCAGACTCGGAGCTCGACTCGAGGAGCGAACTGGACTCGAGGAGCGAGCTCGACTCGAGGAGCGAACTGGACTCGAGGAGGGAGCTCTACTCGAGGAGCGAGCTCGACTCGAGGAGCGAACTGGACTCGAGGAGCGAGCTCGACTCGAGGAGCGAACTGGACTCGAGGAGCGAGCTCGACTCGAGGAAATGCGTGACGTCAGCACGAGGAGTATCAATCGACTCGCGGACTCGGAGCTCGACTCGAGGAGCGAACTGGATTCGAGGAGCGAGCTCGACTCGAGGGGCGAACTGGACTCGAGGAGCGAGCTCGACTCGAGGGGCGAACTGGACTCGAGAAGCGAGATCGACCCGAGGAGCGAACTGGACTCGAGGAGCGAGCTCGATCCGAGGAGTTACGTGAAGAGTCGGTACGAGGAGTAACAGTCGACTCGCGGACTCGGAGCTCGACTCGAGGGGTGAACTGGACTCAAGGAGCGAGCTCGACTCGAGGGGCGAACTGGACTCGAGGAGCGAGCTCGACTCGAGGAATTGCGTGAAGTCGGCACGAGGAGTATCAGTCGACTCGCGGACTCGGAGCTCGACTCGAGGAGCGAACTGGACTCGAGGAGCGAGCTCGACTCGAGGTCTGAACTGGACTCGAGGAGCGAGCTTGACTCGAGGAGTTGTGTGAAGAGTCGGAACGAGGAGTATAAGTCGACTCGTGGACTCGGAGCTCGACTCGAGGAGCGAGCTCGACTCGAAGACCGAACTGGACTCGAGGAGCGAGTTCGACCCGAGGAGTTACGCGAAGAGTCGGTACGAGTAACAGTCGACTCGCGGACTCGGAGCTCGACTCGAGGAGCGAACTGGACTCGAGGAGCGAGCTCTACTCGAGGAGCGAGCTCGACTCGAGGAGTGAACTAGACTCGAGGAGCGAGCTCGACTCGAGGAGCTAATTGGACTAGAGGAGCAAGCTCGACTCGAGGAGTGAACTGGACTCGAGGAGCGAGCTCGACTCGAGGAACGAGCTCGACTCAAGGAGTGAACTGGACTCGAGGAGCAAGCTCGGCTCGAGGAGCGAATTGGACTCGAGGAGCGAGCTCGACCCGAGGAGTTGTGTGAAAAGTCGGAACGAGGAGTATTAGTCGACTCGCGGACTTGTGTGAAGAGTCGGAACGAGGAGTATTAGTCGACTCGCGGACTCGATGCTCGACTCGAGGAGCGAGCTCGATTCGAGGACCGAACTGGACTCGAGGAGCTAGCTCGACCCGAGGAGCGAACTGGACTCGAGGAGCGAGCTCGACCCGAGGAGTTACGCGAAGAGTCGGTACGAGTAACAGTCGATTCGCGGACTCGGAGCTCGACTCGAGGAGCGAACTGGACTCGAGGAGGGAGCTCGACTCGAGGAGTGAACTGGACTCGAGGAGCGAGCTCGACTCGAGGAGCGAAATGGACTCAAGGAGCGAGCTCGACTCGAGGAGTGAACTGGACTCGAGGAGCGAGCTCGACTCGAGGAGCGAGCTCGACTCGAGGAGTGAACTGGACTCGAGGAGCGAGCTCGACTCGAGGAGCGAACTGGACTCGAGGAGCGAGCTCGACTCGAGGAATTGCGTGAAGTCGGCACGAGGAGTATCAGTTGACTCGCGGACTTGGAGCTCGACTCGAGGAGCGAACTGGACTCGAGGAGCGAGCTCGACTCGAGGGGCGAACTGGACTCGAGGAACGAGCTCGACCCGAGGAGCGAACTGGACTCGAGGAGCGAGCTCGACCCGAGGAGTCGTGTGAAGAGTCGGAACGAGGAGTATTAGTCGACTCGCGGACTCAGAGCTCGACTCGAGGAGCGAACTGGACTCGAGGAGCGAGCTCGACTCGAGGTGCGAACTGGACTCGAGGAGCGAGCTCGACTCGAGGACTTGTGTGAAGAGTCGGAACGAGGAGTATTAATCGACTCGCGGACTCGATGCTCGACTCGAGGAGCGAGCTCGACTCGAGGACCGAACTGGACTCGAGGAGCGAGCTCGACCCGAGGAGCGAGCTCGACCCGAGGAGCGAACTGGACTCGAGGAGCGAGCTCGACCCGAGGAGTTACGTGAAGAGTCGGTACGAGGAGTAACAGTCGACTCGCGGACTCGGATCTCGACTCGAGGAGCGAACTGGACTCCAGGAGCGAGCTCGACTCGAGGAGCGAACTGGACTAGAGGAGCGAACTGGACTCGAGGAGCGAGGTCGACCCGAGGAGCGAGCTCGACTCGAGGAGCGAACTGGACTCAAGGAGCGAGCTCTACTCGAGGAGTGAACTGGACTCCAGGAGCGAGCTCGACTCGAGTACTTGCGTGAAGTCGGCACGAGGAGTATCAGTTGACTCGCGGACTCGGAGCTCGACTCGAGGAGCGAACTAGACTCGAGAAGCTAATTGGACTCGAGGAGCGAGCTCGACTTGAGGAATTGCGTGAAGAGTCGGCGAGGAGTATCAGTCGACTCGCGGACTCGGAGCTCGACTCGAGGAGCGAATTGGACTCGGGTAGCGAACTTAACTCGAGGATTGAGCTGGACTCGAGGAGCGAGCTCGACCCGAGGAGTGAACTGGACTCGAGGAGCGAGCTCGACCCGAGGAGTTACGTGAAGAGTCGGTACGAGGAGTAACAGTCGACTCGCGGACTCGGAGCTCAACTCGAGGAGCGAACTGGACTCGAGGAGTGAGCTCGACTCGAGGAGCGAGCTCGACTCGAGGAGAGAACTGGACTCGAGGAGCGAGCTCGACTCGAGGGGAGAACTGGACTCGAGGAGCGAGATCGACTCGAGGAGCGAGCTCGGCTCGAGGAGTGAACTGGACTCGAGGAGCGAGCTCGACTCGAGGCACGAGCTCGACTCAAGGAGTGAACTGGACTCGAGGAGCGAGCTCGGCTCGATGAGCGAACTGGACTCGAGGAGCGAGCTCGACTCGAGGTCTGAACTGGACTCGAGGAGCGAGCTTGACTCGAGGAGTTGTGTGAAGAGTCGGAACGAGGAGTATAAGTCGACTCGCGGACTCGGAGCTCGACTCGAGGAGCGAGCTCGACTCGAAGACCGAACTGGACTCGAGGAGCGAGTTCGACCCGAGGAGTTACGCGAAGAGTCGGTACGAGTAACAGTCGACTCGCGGACTCGGAGCTCGACTCGAGGAGCGAACTGGACTCGAGGAGCGAGCTCTACTCGAGGAGCGAGCTCGACTCGAGGAGTGAACTAGACTCGAGGAGCGAGCTCGACTCGAGGAGCTAATTGGACTAGAGGAGCAAGCTCGACTCGAGGAGTGAACTGGACTCGAGGAGCGAGCTCGACTCGAGGAACGAGCTCGACTCAAGGAGTGAACTGGACTCGAGGAGCGAGCTCGGCTCGAGGAGCGAACTGGACTCGAGGAGCGAGCTCGACCCGAGGAGTTGTGTGAAAAGTCGGAACGAGGAGTATTAGTCGACTCGCGGACTTGTGTGAAGAGTCAGAACGAGGAGTTTTAGTCGACTCGCGGACTCGATGCTCGACTCGAGGAGCGAGCTCGATTCGAGGACCGAACTGGACTCGAGGAGCGAGCTCGACCCGAGGAGCGAACTGGACTCGAGGAGCGAGCTCGACCCGAGGAGTTACGCGAAGAGTCGGTACGAGTAACAGTCGATTCGCGGACTCGGAGCTCGACTCGAGGAGCGAACTGGACTCGAGGAGGGAGCTCGACTCGAGGAGTGAACTGGACTCGAGGAGCGAGCTCGACTCGAGGAGCGAAATGGACTCAAGGAGCGAGCTCGACTCGAGGAGTGAACTGGACTCGAGGAGCGAGCTTGACTCGAGGAGCGAGCTCGACTCGAGGAGTGAACTGGACTCGAGGAGCGAGCTCGACTCGAGGAGCGAACTGGACTCGAGGAGCGAGCTCGACTCGAGGAATTGCGTGAAGTCGGCACGAGGAGTATCAGTTGACTCGCGGACTTGGAGCTCTACTCGAGGAGCGAACTGGACTCGAGGAGCGAGCTCGACTCGACGGGCGAACTGGACTCGAGGAACGAGCTCGACCCGAGGAGCGAACTGGACTCGAGGAGCGAGCTAGACCCGAGGAGTCGTGTGAAGAGTCGGAACGAGGAGTATTAGTCGACTCGCGGACTCAGAGCTCGACTCGAGGAGCGAACTGGACACGAGGAGCGAGCTCGACTCGAGGTGCGAACTGGACTCGAGGAGCGAGCTCGACTCGAGGACTTGTGTGAAGAGTCGGAACGAGGAGTATTAATCGACTCGCGGACTCGATGCTCGACTCGAGGAGCGAGCTCGACTCGAGGACCGAACTGGACTCGAGGAGCGAGCTCGACCCGAGGAGCGAGCTCGACCCGAGGAGCGAACTGGACTCGAGGAGCGAGCTCGACCCGAGGAGTTACGTGAAGAGTCGGTACGAGGAGTAACAGTCGACTCGCGGACTCGGAGCTCGACTCGAGGAGCGAACTGGACTCCAGGAGCGAGCTCGACTCGAGGAGCGAACTGGACTAGAGGAGCGAACTGGACTCGAGGAGCGAGGTCGACCCGAGGAGCGAGCTCGACTCGAGGAGCGAACTGGACTCAAGGAGCGAGCTCGACTCGAGGAGTAAACTGGACTCCAGGAGCGAGCTCGACTCGAGTACTTGCGTGAAGTCGGCACGAGGAGTATCAGTCGACTCGCGGACTCGGAGCTCGACTCGAGGAGCGAACTAGACTCGAGAAGCTAATTGGACTCGAGGAGCGAGCTCGACTTGAGGAATTGCGTGAAGAGTCGGCGAGGAGTATCAGTCGACTCGCGGACTCGGAGCTCGACTCGAGGAGCGAACTGGACTCGAGGAGCGAGCTCGACCCGAGGAATTGCGTGAAGAGTCGGCGAGGAGTATCAGTCGACTCGCGGACTCGGAGCTCGACTCGAGGAGCGAATTGGACTCGGGTAGCGAACTTAACTCGAGGATTGAGCTGGACTCGAGGAGCGAGCTCGACCCGAGGAGTGAACTGGACTCGAGGAGCGAGCTCGACCCGAGGAGTTACGTGAAGAGTCGGTACGAGGAGTAACAGTCGACTCGCGGACTCGGAGCTCAACTCGAGGAGCGAACTGGACTCGAGGAGCGAGCTCGACTCGAGGAGCGAGCTCGACTCGAGGAGAGAACTGGACTCGAGGAGCGAGCTCGACTCGAGGGGAGAACTGGACTCGAGGAGCGAGATCGACTCGAGGAGCGAGCTCGGCTCGAGGAGTGAACTGGACTCGAGGAGCGAGCTCGGCTCGATGAGCGAACTGGACTCGAGGAGCGAGCTCTACCCGAGGAGTTGTGTGAAGAGTCGGAACGAGGAGTATTAGTCGACTCGCGGACTCAGAGCTCGACTCGAGGAGCGAACTGGACTCGAGGAGCGAGCTCGACTCGAGGTGCGAACTGGACTCGAGGAGTTGTGTGAAGAGTCAGAACGAGGAGTATTAGTCGACTCGCGGACTCGGAGCTCGACTCGAGGAGTGAGCTCGACTCGAGGACCGAACTGGACTCGAGGAGCGAGCTCGACCCGAGGAGCGAACTGGACTCGAGGAGGGAGCTCGACCAGAGGAGTTACGTGAAGAGTCGGTACGAGGAGTAACAGTCGATTCGTAGACTCGGAGCTCGACTCGAGGAGCGAACTGGACTCGAGGAGCGAGCTCGACTCGAGGAGCGAACTGGACTCGAGGAGGGAGCTCTACTCGAGGAGCAAGCTCGACTCGAGGAGCGAACTGGACTCGAGGAGCGAGCTCGACTCGAGGAGCGAACTGGACTCGAGGAGCGAGCTCGACTCGAGGAATTGCGTGACGTCGGCACGAGGAGTATCAATCGACTCGTGGACTCGGAGCTCGACTCGAGGAGCGAACTGGACTCGAGGAGCGAGCTCGACTCGAGGGGCGAACTGGACTCGAGGAGCGAGCTCGACTCGAGGGGCGAACTGGACTCGAGGAGCGAGATCGACCCGAGGAGCGAACTGGACTCGAGGAGCGAGCTCGATCCGAGGAGTTACGTGAAGAGTCGGTACGAGGAGTAACAGTCGACTCGCGGACTCGGAGCTCGACTCGAGGAGCGAACTGGACTCGAGGAGCGAGCTCTACTCGAGGAGCGAGCTCGACTCGAGGAGTGAACTAGACTCGAGGAGCGAGCTCGACTCGAGGAGCGAATTGGACTCGAGGAGCGAGCTCGACTCGAGGAGCGAGCTCGACTCGAGGAGTGAACTGGACTCGAGGAGCGAGCTCGACTCGAGGAACGAGCTCGACTCAAGGAGTGAACTGGACTCGAGGAGCGAGCTCGGCTCGAGGAGCGAACTGGACTCGAGGAGCGAGCTCGACCCGAGGAGTTGTGTGAAAAGTCGGAACGAGGAGTATTAGTCGACTCGCGGACTCAGAGCTCGACTCGAGGAGCGAACTGGACTCGAGGAGCGAGCTCGACCCGAGGAGCGAACTGGACTCGAGGAGCGAGCTCGACCAGAGGAGTTACGTGAAGAGTCGGTACGAGGAGTAACGGTCGATTCGCGGACTCGGAGCTCGACTCGAGGAGCGAACTGGACTCGAGGAGCGAGCTCGACTCGAGGAGCGAGCTCGACTCGAGGGGCGAACTAGAGTCGAGGAGCGAGCTCGACTCGAGGAGCGAACTAGACTCGAGGAGCTAATTGGATTCGAGGAGCGAGCTCGACTTGAGGAATTGCGTGAAGAGTCGGCGAGGAGTATCAGTCGACTCGCGGACTCGGAGCTCGACTCGAGGAGCGAATTGGACTCGGGGAGCGACCTGGACTCTAGGAGCGAGCTCGACCCGAGGAGTTGTGTGAAGAGTCGGAACGAGGAGTATTAGTCGACTCGCGGACTCAGAGCTCGACTCGAGGAGCGAACTGGACTCGAGGAGCGAGCTCGACCCGAGGAGCGAACTGGACTCGAGGAGCGAGCTCGACCAGAGGAGTTACGTGAAGAGTCGGTACGAGGAGTAACAGTCGATTCGCGGACTCGGAGCTCGACTCGAGGAGCGAACTGGACTCAAGGAGTGAGATCACCTCGAGGAGCGAGCTCGACTCGAGGAGCGAACTGGACTCGAGGAGCGAGCTCGACTCGAGGAGCGAACTGGACTCGAGGAGCGAGCTCGACTCGAGGAGCGAACTGGACTCGAGGAGCGAGCTCGACTCGAGGAATTGCGTGAAGTCGGCACGAGGAGTATCAATCGACTCGCGGACTCGGAGCTCGACTCGAGGAGCGAACTGGACTCGAGGAGCGAGCTCGACTCGAGGGGCGAACTGGACTCGAGGAGCGAGCTCGATCCGAGGAGTTACGTGAAGAGTCGGTACGAGGAGTAACAGTCGACTCGCGGACTCGGAGCTCGACTCGAGGGGTGAACTGGACTCAAGGAGCGAGCTCGACTCGAGGGGCGAACTGGACTCGAGGAGCGAGCTCGACTCGAGGAGCGAACTGGACTCGAGGAGGGAGCTCTACTCGAGGAGCAAGCTCGACTCGAGGAGCGAACTGGACTCGAGGAGCGAGCTCGACTCGAGGAGCGAACTGGACTCGAGGAGCGAGCTCGACTCGAGGAATTGCGTGACGTCGGCACGAGGAGTATCAATCGACTCGCGGACACGGAGCTCGACTCGAGGAGCGAACTGGACTCGAGGAGCGAGCTCGACTCGAGGGGCGAACTGGACTCGAGGAGCGAGCTCGACTCGAGGGGCGAACTGGACTCGAGGAGCGAGATCGACCCGAGGAGCGAACTGGACTCGAGGAGCGAGCTCGATCCGAGGAGTTACGTGAAGAGTCGGTACGAGGAGTAACAGTCGACTCGCGGACTCGGAGCTCGACTCGAGGGGTGAACTGGACTCAAGGAGCGAGCTCGACTCGAGGGGCGAACTGGACTCGAGGAGCGAGCTCGACTCGAGGAATTGCGTGAAGTCGGCACGAGGAGTATCAGTCGACTCGCGGACTCGGAGCTCGACTCGAGGAGCGAACTGGACTCGAGGAGCGAGCTCGACTCGAGGTCTGAACTGGAATCGAGGAGCGATCTTGACTCGAGGAGTTGTGTGAAGAGTCGGAACGAGGAGTATAAGTCGACTCGCGGACTCGGAGCTCGACTCGAGGAGCGAGCTCGACTCGAAGACCGAACTGGACTCGAGGAGCGAGTTCGACCCGAGGAGTTACGCGAAGAGTCGGTACGAGTAACAGTCGACTCGCGGACTCGGAGCTCGACTCGAGGAGCGAACTGGACTCGAGGAGCGAGCTCTACTCGAGGAGCGAGCTCGACTCGAGGAGTGAACTAGACTCGAGGAGCGAGCTCGACTCGAGGAGCGAATTGGACTAGAGGAGCGAGCTCGACTCGAGGAGTGAACTGGACTCGAGGAGCGAGCTCGACTCGAGGAACGAGCTCGACTCAAGGAGTGAACTGGACTCGAGGAGCGAGCTCGGCTCGAGGAGCGAATTGGACTCGAGGAGCGAGCTCGACCCGAGGAGTTGTGTGAAAAGTCGGAACGAGGAGTATTAGTCGACTCGCGGACTTGTGTGAAGAGTCGGAACGAGGAGTATTAGTCGACTCGCGGACTCGATGCTCGACTCGAGGAGCGAGCTCGATTCGAGGACCGAACTGGACTCGAGGAGCGAGCTCGACCCGAGGAGCGAACTGGACTCGAGGAGCGAGCTCGACCCGAGGAGTTACGCGAAGAGTCGGTACGAGTAACAGTCGACTCGCGGACTCGGAGCTCGACTCGAGGAGCGAACTGGACTCGAGGAGCGAGCTCTACTCGAGGAGCGAGCTCGACTCGAGGAGTGAACTAGACTCGAGGAGCGAGCTCGACTCGAGGAGCGAATTGGACTCGAGGAGCGAGCTCGACTCGAGGAGCGAGCTCGACTCGAGGAGTGAACTGGACTCGAGGAGCGAGCTCGACTCGAGGAACGAGCTCGACTCAAGGAGTGAACTGGACTCGAGGAGCGAGCTCGGCTCGAGGAGCGAACTGGACTCGAGGAGCGAGCTCGACCCGAGGAGTTGTGTGAAAAGTCGGAACGAGGAGTATTAGTCGACTCGCGGACTCAGAGCTCGACTCGAGGAGCGAACTGGACTCGAGGAGCGAGCTCGACCCGAGGAGCGAACTGGACTCGAGGAGCGAGCTCGACCAGAGGAGTTATGTGAAGAGTCGGTACGAGGAGTAACGGTCGATTCGCGGACTCGGAGCTCGACTCGAGGAGCGAACTGGACTCGAGGAGCGAGCTCGACTCGAGGAGCGAGCTCGACTCGAGGAGCGAGCTCGACTCGAGGGGCGAACTAGAGTCGAGGAGCGAGCTCGACTCGAGGAGCGAACTAGACTCGAGGAGCTAATTGGATTCGAGGAGCGAGCTCGACTTGAGGAATTGCGTGAAGAGTCGGCGAGGAGTATCAGTCGACTCGCGGACTCGGAGCTCGACTCGAGGAGCGAATTGGACTCGGGGAGCGACCTGGACTCTAGGAGCGAGCTCGACCCGAGGAGTTGTGTGAAGAGTCGGAACGAGGAGTATTAGTCGACTCGCGGACTCAGAGCTCGACTCGAGGAGCGAACTGGACTCGAGGAGCGAGCTCGACCCGAGGAGCGAACTGGACTCGAGGAGCGAGCTCGACCAGAGGAGTTACGTGAAGAGTCGGTACGAGGAGTAACAGTCGATTCGCGGACTCGGAGCTCGACTCGAGGAGCGAACTGGACTCAAGGAGCGAGATCACCTCGAGGAGCGAGCTCGACTCGAGGAGCGAACTGGACTCGAGGAGCGAGCTCGACTCGAGGAGCGAACTGGACTCGAGGAGCGAGCTCGACTCGAGGAGCGAACTGGACTCGAGGAGCGAGCTCGACTCGAGGAATTGCGTGAAGTCGGCACGAGGAGTATCAATCGACTCGCGGACTCGGAGCTCGACTCGAGGAGCGAACTGGACTCGAGGAGCGAGCTCGACTCGAGGGGCGAACTGGACTCGAGGAGCGAGCTCGATCCGAGGAGTTACGTGAAGAGTCGGTACGAGGAGTAACAGTCGACTCGCGGACTCGGAGCTCGACTCGAGGGGTGAACTGGACTCAAGGAGCGAGCTCGACTCGAGGGGCGAACTGGACTCGAGGAGCGAGCTCGACTCGAGGAATTGCGTGAAGTCGGCACGAGGAGTATCAGTCGACTCGCGGACTCGGAGCTCGACTCGAGGAGCGAACTGGACTCGAGGAGCGAGCTCGACTCGAGGTCTGAATTGGACTCGAGGAGCGAGCTTGACTCGAGGAGTTGTGTGAAGAGTCGGCACGAGAAGTATTAGTCGACTCGCGGACTCGGAGCTCGACTCGAGGAGCGAGCTCGACTCGAAGACCGAACTGGACTCGAGGAGCGAGTTCGACCCGAGGAGTTACGCGAAGAGTCGGTACGAGTAACAGTCGACTCGCGGACTCGGAGCTCGACTCGAGGAGCGAACTGGACTCGAGGAGCGAGCTCTACTCGAGGAGCGAGCTCGACTCGAGGAGTGAACTCGACTCGAGGAGCGAGCTCGACTCGAGGAGCGAATTGGACTCGAGGAGCGAGCTCGACTCGAGGAGCGAGCTCGACTCTAGGAGCGAGCTCGACTCGAGGAGTGAACTGGACTCGAGGAGCGAGCTCGGCTCGAGGAGCGAACTGGACTCGAGGAGCGAGCTCGACCCGAGGAGTTGTGTGAAAAGTCGGAACGAGGAGTATTAGTCGACTCGCGGACTCAGAGCTCGACTCGAGGAGCGAACTGGACTCGAGGAGCGAGCTCGACTCGAGGTGCGAACTGGACTCGAGGAGTTGTGTGAAGAGTCGGAACGAGGAGTATTAGTCGACTCGCGGACTCGGAGCTCGACTCGAGGAGCGAGCTCGACTCGAGGACCAAACTGGACTCGAGGAGCGAGCTCGACCCGAGGAGTGAACTGGACTCGAGGAGCGAGCTCGACCAGAGGAGTTACGTGAAGATTCGGTACGAGGAGTAACAGTCGACTCGCGGACTCGGAGCTCGACTCGAGGAGCGAACTGGACTCGAGGAGCGAGCTCTACTCGAGGAGCGAGCTCGACTCGAGGAGTGAACTGGACTCGAGGAGCGAGCTCGACTCGAGGAGCGAATTGGACTCGAGGACCGAGCTCGACTCGAGGAGCGAGCTCGACTCGAGGAGTGAACTTGACTCGAGGAGTGAGCTCGACTCGAGGAACGAGCTCGACTCGAGGAGTGAACTGGACTCGAGGAGCGAGCTCGGCTCGAGGAGCGAACTGGACTCGAGGACCGAGCTCGACCCGAGGAGCGAACTGGACTCGAGGAGCGAGCTCGACCAGAGGAGTTACGTGAAGAGTCGGTACGAGGAGTAACAGTCGATTCGCGGACTCGGAGCTCGACTCGAGGAGCGAACTGGACTCGAGGAGCGAGCTCGACTAGAGGAGCGCGCTCGACTCGAGGGGCGAACTAGAGTCGAGGAGCGAGCTCGACTCGAGGAGCGAACTAGACTCGAGGAGCTAATTGGATTCGAGGAGCGAGCTCGACTTGAGGAATTGCGTGAAGAGTCGGCGAGGAGTATCAGTCGACTCGCGGACTCGGAGCTCGACTCGAGGAGCGAACTGGACTCGAGGAGCGAGCTCGACCCGAGGAATTGCGTGAAGAGTCGGCGAGGAGTATCAGTCGACTCGCGGACTCGGAGCTCAACTCGAGGAGCGAATTGGACTCGGGGAGCGACCTGGACTCTAGGAGCGAGCTCGACCCGAGGAGTTGTGTGAAGAGTCGAAACGAGGAGTATTAGTCGACTCGCGGACTCAGAGCTCGACTCGAGGAGCGAACTGGACTCGAGGAGCGAGCTCGACCCGAGGAGCGAACTGGACTCGAGGAGCGAGCTCGACCCGAGGAGCGAACTGGACTCGAGGAGCGAGCTCGACCAGAGGAGTTACGTGAAGAGTCGGTACGAGGAGTAACAGTCGATTCGCGAACTCGGAGCTCGACTCGAGGAGCGAACTGGACTCGAGGAGCGAGATCGACTCGAGGAGCGAGCTCGACTCGAGGAGCGAACTGGACTCGAGGAGCGAGCTCGACTCGAGGAGCGAACTGGACTCGAGGAGCGAGCTCGACTCTAGGAGTGAACTGGACTCGAGGAGCGAGCTCGACTCGAGGAATTGCGTGAAGTCGGCAGGAGGAGTATCAATCGACTCGCGGACTCGGAGCTCGACTCGAGGAGCGAACTGGACTCGAGGAGCGAGCTCGACTCGAGGGGCGAACTGGACTCGAGGAGCGAGCTCGACTCGAGGGGCGAACTGGACTCGAGGAGCGAGATCGACCCGAGGAGCGAACTCGACTCGAGGAGCGAGCTCGATCCGAGGAGTTACGTGAAGAGTCGGTACGAGGAGTAACAGTCGACTCGCGGACTCGGAGCTCGACTCGAGGGGTGAAGTGGACTCAAGGAGCGAGCTCGACTCGAGGGGCGAACTAGACTCGAGGAGCGAGCTCGACTCGAGGAATTGCGTGAAGTCGGCACGAGGAGTATCAGTCGACTCGCGGAGTCGGAGCTCGACTCGAGGAGCGAACTGGACTCGAGGAGCGAGCTCGACTCGAGGTCTGAACTGGACTCGAGGAGCGAGCTTGACTCGAGGAGTTGTGTGAAGAGTCGGCACGAGAAGTATTAGTCGACTCGCGGACTCGGAGCTCGACTCGAGGAGCGAGCTCGACTCGAAGACCGAACTGGACTCGAGGAGCGAGTTCGACCCGAGGAGTTACGCGAAGAGTCGGTACGAGTAACAGTCGACTCGCGGACTCGGAGCTCGACTCGAGGAGCGAACTGGACTCGAGGAGCGAGCTCTACTCGAGGAGCGAGCTCGACTCGAGGAGTGAACTCGACTCGAGGAGCGAGCTCGACTCGAGGAGCGAATTGGACTCGAGGAGTGAGCTCGACTCGAGGAGCGAGCTCGACTCTAGGAGCGAGCTCGACTCGAGGAACGAGCTCGACTCGAGGAGTGAACTGGACTCGAGGAGCGAGCTCGGCTCGAGGAGCGAACTGGACTCGAGGAGCGAGCTCGACCCGAGGAGTTGTGTGAAAAGTCGGAACGAGGAGTATTAGTCGACTCGCGGACTCAGAGCTCGACTCGAGGAGCGAACTGGACTCGAGGAGCGAGCTCGACTCGAGGTGCGAGCTCTACTCGAGGAGCGAGCTCGACTCGAGGAGTGAACTGGACTCGGAGCTCGACTCGAGGAACGAACTGGACTCGAGGAGCGAGCTCTACTCGAGGAGCGAGCTCGACTCGAGGAGTGAACTGGACTCGAGGAGCGAGCTCGACTCGAGGAGCGAATTGGACTCGAGGACCGAGCTCGACTCGAGGAGCGAGCTCGACTCGAGGAGTGAACTGGACTCGAGGAGTGAGCTCGACTCGAGGAACGAGCTCGACTCGAGGAGTGAACTGGACTCGAGGAGCGAGATCGGCTCGAGGAGCGAACTGGACTCGAGGACCGATCTCGACCCGAGGAGTTGTGTGAAGAGTCGGAAGGAGGAGTATTAGTCGACTCGCGGACTTAGAGCTCGACTCGAGGAGCGAACTGGACTCGAGGAGCGAGCTCGACCTGAGGAGCGAACTGGACTCGAGGAGCGAGCTCGACCAGAGGAGTTACGTGAAGAGTCGGTACGAGGAGTAACAGTCGATTCGCGGACTCGGAGCTCGACTCGAGGAGCGAGCTCGGCTCGAGGAGCGAACTGGACTCGAGGACCGAGCTCAACTCGAGGAATTGCGTGAAGTCGGCACGAGGAGTATCAATCGACTCGCGGACTCAGAGCTCGACTCGAGGAGCGAACTGGACTCGAGGAGCGAGCTCGACTCGAGGGGCGAACTGGACTCGAGGAGCGAGCTCGACTCGAGGGGCGAACTGGACTCGAGGAGCGAGATCGACCCGAGGAGCGAACTGGACTCGAGGAGCGAGCTCGATCCGAGGAGTTACGTGAAGAGTCGGTACGAGGAGTAACAGTCGACTCGCGGACTCGGAGCTCGACTCGAGGGGTGAACTGGACTCAAGGAGCGAGCTCGACTCGAGGGGCGAACTGGACTCGAGGAGCGAGCTCAACTCGAGGAATTGCGTGAAGTCGGCACGAGGAGTATCAGTCGACTCGCGGACTCGGAGCTCGACTCGAGGAGCGAACTGGACTCGAGGAGCGAGCTCGACTCGAGGTCTGAACTGGACTCGAGGAGCGAGCTTGACTCGAGGAGTTGTGTGAAGAGTCGGCACGAGGAGTATTAGTTGACTCGCGGACTCAGAGCTCGACTCGAGGAGCGAACTGGACTCGAGGAGCGAGCTCGACCCGAGGAGCGAACTGGACTCGAGGAGCGAGCTCGACCAGAGGAGTTACGTGAAGAGTCGGTACGAGGAGTAACAGTCGATTCACGGACTCGGAGCTCGACTCGAGGAGCGAACTGGACTCGAGGAGCGAGATCGACTCGAGGAGCGAGCTCGACTTGAGGAGCGAACTGGACTCGAGGAGCGAGCTCGACTCGAGGAGCGAACTGGACTCGAGGAGCGAGCTCGACTCGAGGAGTGAACTGGACTCGAGGAGCGAGCTCGACTCGAGGAATTGCGTGAAGTCGGCACGAGGAGTATCAATCGACTCGCGGACTCGGAGCTCGACTCGAGGAGCGAACTGGACTCGAGGAGCGAGCTCGACTCGAGGGGCGAACTGGACTCGTGGAGCGAGCTCGACTCGAGGGGCGAACTGGACTCGAGGAGCGAGATCGACCCGAGGAGCGAACTGGACTCGAGGAGCGAGCTCGATCCGAGGAGTTACGTGAAGAGTCGGTACGAGGAGTAACAGTCGACTCGCGGACTCGGAGCTCGACTCGAGGGGTGAACTGGACTCAAGGAGCGATCTCGACTCGAGGGGCGAACTGGACTCGAGGAGCGAGCTCGACTCGAGGAATTGCGTGAAGTGGGCACGAGGAGTATCAGTCGACTCGCGGACTCGGAGCTCGACTCGAGGAGCGAACTGGACTCGAGGAGCGAGCTCGACTCGAGGTCTGAACTGGACTCGAGGAGCGAGCTTGACTCGAGGAGTTGTGTGAAGAGTCGGCACGAGGAGTATTAGTTGACTCGCGGACTTGGAGCTCGACTCGAGGAGCGAGCTCGACTCGAAGACAGAACTGGACTCGAGGAGCGAGTTCGACCCGAGGAGTTACGCGAAGAGTCGGTACGAGTAACAGTCGACTCGCGGCCTCGGAGCTCGACTCGAGGAGCGAACTGGACTCGAGGAGCGAGCTCTACTCGAGGAGCGAGCTCGACTCGAGGAGTGAACTGGACTCGAGGAGCGAGCTCGACTCGAGGAGCGAATTGGACTCGAGGTGCGAGCTCGACTCGAGGAGCGAGCTCGACTCGAGGAGTGAACTGGACTCTAGGAGCGAGCTCGACTCGAGGAACGAGCTCGACTCGAGGAGTGAACTGGACTCGAGGAGCGAGCTCGGCTCGAGGAGCGAACTGGACTCGAGGAGCGAGCTCGACCCGAGGAGTTGTGTGAAAAGTCGGAACGAGGAGTATTAGTCGACTCGCGGACTCAGAGCTCGACTCGAGGAGCGAACTGGACTCGAGGAGCGAGCTCGACTCGAGGTGCGAACTGGACTCGAGGAGTTGTGTGAAGAGTCGGAACGAGGAGTATTAGTCGACTCGCGGACTCGGAGCTCGACTCGAGGAGCGAGCTCGACTCGAGGACCAAACTGGACTTGAGGAGCGAGCTCGACCCGAGGAGTGAACTGGACTCGAGGAGCGAGCTCGACCAGAGGAGTTACGTGAAGATTCGGTACGAGGAGTAACAGTCGACTCGCGGACTCGGAGCTCGACTCGAGGAGCGAACTGGACTCGAGGAGCGAGCTCTACTCGAGGAGTGAACTGGACTCGAGGAGCGAGCTCGACTCGAGGAGCGAATTGGACTCGAGGACCGAGCTCGACTCGAGGAGCGAGCTCGACTCGAGGAGTGAACTGGACTCGAGGAGTGAGCTCGACTCGAGGAACGAGCTCGACTCGAGGAGTGAACTGGACTCGAGGAGCGAGCTCGGCTCGAGGAGCGAACTGGACTCGAGGACCGAGCTCGACCCGAGGAGCGAACTGGACTCGAGGAGCGAGCTCGACCAGAGGAGTTACGTGAAGAGTCGGTACGAGGAGTAACAGTCGATTCGCGGACTCGGAGCTCGACTCGAGGAGCGAACTGGACTCGAGGAGCGAGCTCGACTCGAGGAGCGCGCTCGACTCGAGGGGCGAACTAGAGTCGAGGAGCGAGCTCGACTCGAGGAGCGAACTAGACTCGAGGAGCTAATTGGATTCGAGGAGCGAGCTCGACTTGAGGAATTGCGTGAAGAGTCGGCGAGGAGTATCAGTCGACTCGCGGACTCGGAGCTCGACTCGAGGAGCGAACTGGACTCGAGGAGCGAGCTCGACCCGAGGAATTGCGTGAAGAGTCGGCGAGGAGTATCAGTCGACTCGCGGACTCGGAGCTCAACTCGAGGAGCGAATTGGACTCGGGGAGCGACCTGGACTCTAGGAGTGAGCTCGACCCGAGGAGTTGTGTGAAGAGTCGGAACGAGGAGTATTAGTCGACTCGCGGACTCAGAGCTCGACTCGAGGAGCGAACTGGACTCGAGGAGCGAGCTCGACCCGAGGAGCGAACTGGACTCGAGGAGCGAGCTCGACCAGAGGAGTTACGTGAAGAGTCGGTACGAGGAGTAACAGTCGATTCACGGACTCGGAGCTCGACTCGAGGAGCGAACTGGACTCGAGGAGCGAGATCGACTCGAGGAGCGAGCTCGACTTGAGGAGCGAACTGGACTCGAGGAGCGAGCTCGACTCGAGGAGCGAACTGGACTCGAGGAGTGAGCTCGACTCGAGGAGTGAACTGGACTCGAGGAGCGAGCTCGACTCGAGGAATTGCGTGAAGTCGGCACGAGGAGTATCAATCGACTCGCGGACTCGGAGCTCGACTCGAGGAGCGAACTGGACTCGAGGAGCGAGCTCGACTCGAGGGGCGAACTGGACTCGAGGAGCGAGCTCGACTCGAGGGGCGAACTGGACTCGAGGAGCGAGATCGACCCGAGGAGCGAACTGGACTCGAGGAGCGAGCACGATCCGAGGAGTTACGTGAAGAGTCGGTACGAGGAGTAACAGTCGACTCGCGGACTCGGAGCTCGACTCGAGGGGTGAACTGGACTCAAGGAGCGAGCTCGACTCGAGGGGCGAACTGGACTCGAGGAGCGAGCTCGACTCGAGGAATTGCGTGAAGTCGGCACGAGGAGTATCAGTCGACTCGCGGACTCGGAGCTCGACTCGAGGAGCGAACTGGACTCGAGGAGCGAGCTCGACTCGAGGTCTGAACTGGACTCGAGGAGCGAGCTTGACTCTAGGAGTTGTGTGAAGAGTCGGCACGAGAAGTATTAGTCGACTCGCGGACTCGGAGCTCGACTCGAGGAGCGAGCTCGACTCGAAGACCGAACTGGACTCGAGGAGCGAGTTCGACCCGAGGAGTTACGCGAAGAGTCGGTACGAGTAACAGTCGACTCGCGGACTTGGAGCTCGACTCGAGGAGCGAACTGGATTCGAGGAGCAAGCTCTACTCGAGGATCGAGCTCGACTCGAGGAGTGAACTGGACTCGAGGAGCGAGCTCGACTCGAGGAGCGAATTGGACTCGAGGAGCGAGCTCAACTCGAGGAGCGAGCTCGACTCTAGGAGCGAGCTCGACTCGAGGAACGAGCTCGACTCGAGGAGTGAACTGGACTCGAGGAGCGAGCTCGGCTCGAGGAGCGAACTGGACTCGAGGAGCGAGCTCGACCCGAGGAGTTGTGTGAAAAGTCGGAACGAGGAGTATTAGTCGACTCGCGGACTCAGAGCTCGACTCGAGGAGCGAACTGGACTCGAGGAGCGAGCTCGACTCGAGGTGCGAACTGGACTCGAGGAGTTGTGTGAAGAGTCGGAACGAGGAGTATTAGTCGACTCGCGGACTCGGAGCTCGACTCGAGGAGCGAGCTCGACTCGAGGACCAAACTGGACTCGAGGAGCGAGCTCGACCCGAGGAGTGAACTGGACTCGAGGAGCGAGCTCGACCAGAGGAGTTACGTGAAGATTCGGTACGAGGAGTAACAGTCGACTCGCGGACTCGGAGCTCGACTCGAGGAACGAACTGGACTCGAGGAGCGAGCTCTACTCGAGGAGCGAGCTCGACTCGAGGAGTGAACTGGACTCGAGGAGCGAGCTCGACTCGAGGAGCGAATTGGACTCGAGGACCGAGCTCGACTCGAGGAGCGAGCTCGACTCGAGGAGTGAACTGGACTCGAGGAGTGAGCTCGACTCGAGGAACGAGCTCGACTCGAGGAGTGAACTGGACTCGAGGAGCGAGATCGGCTCGAGGAGCGAACTAGACTCGAGGACCGAGCTCGACCCGAGGAGTTGTGTGAAGAGTCGGAAGGAGGAGTATTAGTCGACTCGCGGACTTAGAGCTCGACTCGAGGAGCGAACTGGACTCGAGGAGCGAGCTCGACCCGAGGAGCGAACTGGACTCGAGGAGCGAGCTCGACCAGAGGAGTTACGTGAAGAGTCGGTACGAGGAGTAACAGTCGATTCGCGGACTCGGAGCTCGACTCGAGGAGCGAACTGGACTCGAGGAGCGAGCTCGACTCGAGGGGTGAACTGGACTCAAGGAGCGAGCTCGACTCGAGGGGCGAACTGGAGTCGAGGAGCGAGCTCGACTCGAGGAGCGAACTAGACTCGAGGAGCTAATTGGATTCGAGGAGCGAGCTCGAGTTGAGGAATTGCGTGAAGAGTCGGCGAGGAGTATCAGTCGACTCGCGGATTCGGAGCTCGACTCAAGGAGCGAACTGGACTCGAGGAGCGAGCTCGACCCGAGGAATTGCGTGAAGAGTCGGCGAGGAGTATCAGTCGACTCGCGGACTCGGAGCTCGACTCGAGGAGCGAATTGGACTCGGGGAGCGACCTGGACTCGAGGAGCGAGCTCGACCCGAGGAGTTGTGTGAAGAGTCGGAACGAGGAGTATTAGTCGACTCGCGGACTCAGAGCTCGACTCGAGGAGCGAACTGGACTCGAGGAGCGAGCTCGACCCGAGGAGCGAACTGGACTCGAAGAGCGAGCTCGACCAGAGGAGTTACGTGAAGAGTCGGTACGAGGAGTAACAGTCGATTCGCGGACTCGGAGCTCGACTTGAGGAGCGAACTGGACTCGAGGAGCGAGATCGACTCGAGGAGCGAGCTTGACTCGAGGAGCGAACTGGACTCGAGGAGCGAGCTCGACTCGAGGAGCGAACTGGACTCGAGGAGCGAGCTCTACTCGAGGAATTGCGTGAAGTCGGCACGAGGAGTATCAATCGACTCGCGGACTCGGAGCTCGACTTGAGGAGCGAACTGGACTCGAGGAGCGAGCTCGACTCGAGGGGCGAACTGGACTCGAGGAGCGACCTCGACTCGAGGGGCGAACTGGACTCGAGGAGCGAGATCGACCCGAGGAGAGAACTGGACTCGAGGAGCGAGCTCGATCCGAGGAGTTACGTGAAGAGTCGGTACGAGGAGTAACAGTCGACTCGCGGACTCGGAGCTAGACTTGAGGAGCGAACTGGACTCGAGGAGCGAGCTCGACTCGAGGAGCGAACTGGACTCGAGGAGCGAGCTCGACTCGAGGGGCGAACTGGACTCAAGGAGCGAGCTCAACTCGAGGGGCGAACTGGACTCGAGGAGCGAGCTCGACGCGAGGAGCGAACTGGACTCGAGGAGCGAGCTCGACCCGAGGGGTTACGTGAAGAGTCGGTACGAGTAACAGTCGACTCGCGGACTCGGAGCTCGACTCGAGGAGCGAACTGGACTCGAGGAGCGAGCTCGACTCGAGGTCTAAACTGGACTCGAGGAGCGAGCTTGACTCGAGGAGTTGTGTGAAGAGTCGGCACGAGGAGTATTAGTCGACTCGCGGACTCGGAGCTCGACTCGAGGAGCGAGCTCGACTCGAAGACCGAACTGGACTCGAGGAGCGAGTTCGACCCGAGGAGTTACGCGAAGAGTCGGTACGAGTAACAGTCGACTCGCGGACTCGGAGCTCGACTCGAGGAGCGAACTGGACTCGAGGAGCGAGCTCTACTCGAGGAGCGAGCTCGACTCGAGGAGTGAACTGGACTCGAGGAGCGAGCTCGGCTCGAGGAGCGAATTGGACTCGAGGAGCGAGCTCGACTCGAGGAGCGAGCTCGACTCGAGGAGTGAACTGGACTCTAGGAGCGAGCTCGACTCGAGGAACGAGCTCGACTCGAGGAGTGAACTGGACTCGAGGAGCGAGCTCGGCTCGAGGAGCGAACTGGACTCGAGGAGCGAGCTCGACCCGAGGAGTTGTGTGAAAAGTCGGAACGAGGAGTATTAGTTGACTCGCGGACTCAGAGCTCGACTCGAGGAGCGAACTGGACTCGAGGAGCGAGCTCGACTCGAGGTGCGAACTGGACTCGAGGAGTTGTGTGAAGAGTCGGAACGAGGAGTATTAGTCGACTCGCGGACTCGGAGCTCGACTCGAGGAGCGAGCTCGACTCGAGGACCAAACTGGACTCGAGGAGCGAGCTCGACCCGAGGAGTGAACTGGACTCGAGGAGCGAGATCGACCAGAGGAGTTACGTGAAGATTCGGTACGATGAGTAACAGTCGACTCACGGACTCGGAGCTCGACTCGAGGAGCGAACTGGACTCGAGGAGCGAGCTCTACTCGAGGAGCGAGCTCGACTCGAGGAGTGAACTGGAGTCGAGGAGCGAGCACGACTCGAGGAGCGAATTGGACTCGAGGACCGAGCTCGACTCGAGGAGCGAGCTCGACTCGAGGAGTGAACTGGACTCGAGGAGTGAGCTCGACTCGAGGAACGAGCTCGACTCGAGGAGTGAACTGGACTCGAGGAGCGAGCTCGGCTCGAGGAGCGAACTGGACTCGAGGACCGAGCTCGACTCGAGGAATTGCGTGAAGTCGGCACGAGGAGTATCAATCGACTCGCGGACTCGGAGCTCGACTCGAGGAGCAAACTGGACTCGAGGAGCGAGCTCGACTCGAGGGGCGAACTGGACTCGAGGAGCGAGCTCGACTCGAGGGGCGAACTGGACTCGAGGAGCGAGATCGACCCGAGGAGCGAACTGGACTCGAGGAGCGAGCTCGATCCGAGGAGTTACGTGAAGAGTCGGTACGAGGAGTAACAGTCGACTCGCGGACTCGGAGCTCGACTCGAGGGGTGAACTGGACTCAAGGAGCGAGCTCGTCTCGAGGGACGAACTGGACTCGAGGAGCGAGCTCGACTCGAGGAATTGCGTGAAGTCGGCACGAGGAGTATCAGTCGACTCGCGGACTCGGAGCTCGACTCGAGGAGCGAACTGGACTAGAGGAGCGAGCTCGACTCGAGGTCTGAACTGGACTCGAGGAGCGAGCTTGACTCGAGGAGTTGTGTGAAGAGTCGGCACGAGGAGTATTAGTTGACTCGCGGACTCGGAGCTCGACTCGAGGAGCGAGCTCGACTCGAAGACCGAACTGGACTCGAGGAGCGAGTTCGACCCGAGGAGTTACGCGAAGAGTCGGTACGAGTAACAGTCGACTCGCGGACTCGGAGCTCGACTCGAGGAGCGAACTGGACTCGAGGAGCGAGCTCTACTCGAGGAGCGAGCTCGACTCGAGGAGTGAACTGGACTCGAGGAGCGAGCTCGACTCGAGGAGCGAATTGGACTCGAGGAGCGAGCTCGATTCGAGGAGCGAGCTCGACTCGAGGAGTGAACTGGACTCTAGGAGCGAGCTCGACTCGAGGAACGAGCTCGACTCGAGGAGTGAACTGGACTCAAGGAGCGAGCTCGGCTCGAGGACCGAACTGGACTCGAGGAGCGAGCTCGACCTGAGGAGTTGTGTGAAAAGTCGGAACGAGGAGTATTAGTCGACTCGCGGACTCAGAGCTCGACTCGAGGAGCGAACTGGACTCGAGGAGCGAGCTCGACTCGAGGTGCGAACTGGACTCGAGGAGTTGTGTGAAGAGTCGGAACGAGGAGTATTAGTCGACTCGCGGACTCGGAGCTCGACTCGAGGAGCGAGCTCGACTCGAGGACCAAACTGGACTCGAGGAGCGAGCTCGACCCGAGGAGTGAACTGGACTCGAGGAGCGAGCTCGACCAGAGGAGTTACGTGAAGATTCGGTACGAGGAGTAACAGTCGACTCGCGGACTCGTAGCTCGACTCGAGGAGCGAACTGGACTCGAGGAGCGAGCTCTACTCGAGGAGCGAGCTCGACTCGAGGAGTGAACTGGACTCGAGGATCGAGCTCGACTCGAGGAGCGAATTGGACTCGAGGACCGAGCTCGACTCGAGGAGCGAGCTCGACTCGAGGAGTGAACTGGACTCGAGGAGTGAGCTCGACTCGAGGAACGAGCTCGACTCGAGGAGTGAACTGGACTCGAGGAGCGAGCTCGGCTCGAGGAGCGAACTGGACTCGAGGACCGAGCTCGACCCGAGGAGTTGTGTGAAGAGTCGGAAGGAGGAGTATTAGTCGACTCGCGAACTCAGAGCTCGACTCGAGGAGCGAACTGGACTCGAGGAGCGAGCTCGACCCGAGGAGCGAACTGGACTCGAGGAGCGAGCTCGACCAGAGGAGTTACGTGAAGAGTCGGTACGAGGAGTAACAGTCGATTCGCGGACTCGGAGCTCGACTCGAGGAGCGAACTGGACTCGAGGAGCGAGCTCGACTCGAGGGGTGAACTGGACTCAAGGAGCGAGCTCGACTCGAGGGGCGAACTGGAGTCGAGGAGCGAGCTCGACTCGAGGAGCGAACTAGACTCGAGGAGCTAATTGGATTCGAGGAGCGAGCTCGAGTTGAGGAATTGCGTGAAGAGTCGGCGAGGAGTATCAGTCGACTCGCGGACTCGGAGCTCGACTCAAGGAGCGAACTGGACTCGAGGAGCGAGCTCGACCCGAGGAATTGCGTGAAGAGTCGGCGAGGAGTATCAGTCGACTAGCGGACTCGGAGCTCGACTCGAGGAGCGAATTGGACTCGGGGAGGGACCTGGACTCGAGGAGCGAGCTCGACCCGAGGAGTTGTGTGAAGAGTCGGAACGAGGAGTATTAGTCGACTCGCGGACTCAGAGCTCGACTCGAGGAGCGAACTGGACTCGAGGAGCGAGCTCGACCCGAGGAGCGAACTGGACTCGAAGAGCGAGCTCGACCAGAGGAGTTACGTGAAGAGTCGGTACGAGGAGTAACAGTCGATTCGCGGACTCGGAGCTCGACTCGAGGAGCGAACTGGACTCGAAGAGCGAGATCGACTCGAGGAGCGAGCTCGACTCGAGGAGCGAACTGGACTCGAGGAGCGAGCTCGACTCGAGGAATTGCGTGAAGTCGGCACGAGGAGTATCAATCGACTCGCGGTCTCGGAGCTCGACTTGAGGAGCGAACTGGACTCGAGGAGCGAGCTCGACTCGAGGGGCGAACTGGACTCGAGGAGCGAGCTCGACTCGAGGGGCGAACTGGACTCGAGGAGCGAGATCGAACCGAGGAGCGAACAGGACTCGAGGAACGAGCTCGATCCGAGGAGTTACGTGAAGAGTCGGTACGAGGAGTAACAGTCGACTCGCGGACTCGGAGCTAGACTTGAGGAGCGAACTGGACTCGAGGAGCGAGCTCGACTCGAGGAGCGAACTGGACTCGAGGAGCGAGCTCGACTCGAGGGGCGAACTGGACTCAAGGAGCGAGCTCAACTCGAGGGGCGAACTGGACTCGAGGAGCGAGCTCGACCCGAGGAGCGAATTGGACTCGAGCAGCGAGCTCGACCCGAGGGGTTACGTGAAGAGTCGGTACGAGTAACAGTCGACTCGCGGACTCGGAGCTCGACTCGAGGAGCGAACTGGACTCTAGGAGCGAGCTCGACGCGAGGGGCGAGTTCGACTCGAGGAGCGAGCTCGACTCGAGGAGCGAACTGGACTCGAGGAGCGAGCTCGACTCGAGGAATTGCGTGAAGTCGGCACGAGGAGTATCAGTCGACTCGCGGACTCAGAGCTCGAATCGAGGAGCGAACTGGACTCGAGGAGCGAGCTCGACTCGAGGTGCGAACTGGACTCGAGGAGCGAGCTCGACTCGAGGAGCGAACTGGACTCGAGGAGCGAGCTCGACTCGAGAAGTTGTGTGAAGAGTCGGCACGAGGAGTATTAGTCGACTCGCGGACTCGGAGCTCGACTCGAGGACCGAACTGGACTCGAGGAGCGAGCTCGACTCAAGGAGCGAACTGGACTCGAGGAGCGAGCTCGACTCGAGGAATTGCGTGAAGTCGGCACGAGGAGTATCAGTCGACTCGCGGAATCGGAGCTCGACTCGAGGAGCGAGCTCGACTCAAGGTCTGAACTGGACTCGAGGAGCGAGCTCGACTCGAGGAGCGAGCTCGACTCGAGGAGTTGTGTGAAGAGTCGGCACGAGGAGTATTAGTCGACTCGCGGACTCGGAGCTCGACACGAGGAGCGAGCTCGAGTAAAGGAGCGAACTGGACTCGAGGAGCGAGCTTGACTCGAGGAGTGAACTGGACTCGAGGAGCGAGGTCGACTCGAGGAGCAAGGTCGACTCGAGGAGTGAACTGGACTCGAGGACTGAACTGGACTCGAGGAGCGATCTCGACTCGAGGAGTGAACTGGACTCGAGGAGCGAGCTCGACTCGAGGAGCGAACTGGACTCGAGGCGCGAGCTCGACTCGAGGAGCGAGCTCGACTCGAGGAGTGAACTGGACTCGAGGAGCGAGCTCGACTCGAGGAGCGAGCTCGACTCGAGGAGCGAACTGGACTCGAGGAGCGAGCTCGACTCGAGGAATTGCGTGAAGTCGGCACGAGGAGTATCAGTCAACTCGCGGACTTGGAGCTCGACTCGAAGAGCGAACTTGACTCGAGGAGCGAGCTCGACTTGAGGGGCGAACTGGACTCGAGGAACGAGCTCGACCCGAGGAGCGAACTGGACTCGAGGAGCAAGCTCGACTCGAGGTGCGAACTGGACTCGAGGAGCGAGCTCGACTCGAGGACTTGTGTGAAGAGTCGGAACGAGGAGTATTAGTCGACTCGCGGACTCGATACTCGACTCGAGGAGCGAGCTCGACTCGAGGACCGAACTGGACTCGAGGAGCGAGATTGACCCGAGGAGCGAACTGGACTCGAGGAGCGAGCTCGACCCGAGGAGTTACGTGAAGAGTCGGTACGAGGAGTAACAGTCGACTCGCGGACTCGGAGCTCGACTCGAGGAGCGAACTGGACTCGAGGAGCGAGCTCGACAAGAGGAGCGAACTGGACTCGAGGAGCGAGCTCGACTCGAGGAATTGCGTGTGGTCGGCACGAGGAGTATCAGTCGACTCGCGGAATCGGAGCTCGACTCGAGGAGCGAACTGGAGTCGAGGAGCGAGCTCGACTCGAGGGGCGAACTGGACTCGAGGAGCGAGCTCGACTCGAGAGGCGAACTGGACTCGAGGAGCGAGCTCGACCCGAGGAGCGAACTGGACTCGAGGAGCGAGCTCGACTCGAGGAATTGCATGAAGTCGGCACGAGGAGTATCAGTCGACTCGCGGACTCGGAGCTCGACTCGAGGACCGAACTGGACTCGAGGAGCGAGCTCGACTCGAGGAGTTGTGTGAAGAGTCGGCACGAGGAGTATTAGTCGACTCGCAGACTCGGAGCTCGACTCGAGGACCGAACTGGACTCGAGGAGCGAGCTCGACCCAAGGAGCGAACTAGACTCGAGGAGCGAGCTCGACTCGAGGAATTGCGTGAAGTCGGCACGAGGAGTATCAGTCGACTCGCGGACTTGGAGCTTGACTCCAGGAGCGAACTGGACTCGAGGAGCGAGCTCGACTCGAGGTCTGAAATGGACTCGAGGAGCGAGCTCGACTCGAGGAGTTGTGTGAAGAGTCGGCACGAGGAGTATTAGTCGACTCGCGGACTCGGAGCTCGACTCGAAGAGCGAGCTCGACTCGAGGAGCGAGCTTGACTCGAAGACCGAACTGGACTCGAGGAGCGAGTTCGACCCGAGGAGTTACGCGAAGAGTCGGTACGAGTAACAGTCGACTCGCGGACTCGGAGCTCGACTCGAGGAGCGAACTGGACTCGAGGAGCGAGCTCTACTCGAGGAGCGAGCTCGACTCGAGGAGTGAACTGGACTCGAGGAGCGAGCTCCACTCGAGGAGCGAATTGGACTCGAGGAGCGAGCTCGACTCGAGGAGTGAACTGGACTCGAGGAGCGAGCTCGACTCGAGGAGTGAACTGGACTCAAGGAGCGAGCTCGGCTCGAGGAGCGAACTGGACTTGAGGAGCGAGCTCGACCCGAGGAGTTGTGTGAAGAGTCGGAGCGAGGAGTATTAGTCGACTCGCGGACTCAGAGCTCGACTCGAGGAGCGAACTGGACTCGAGGAGCGAGCTCGACTCGAGGTGCGAACTGGACTCGAGGAGTTGTGTGAAGAGTCGGAACGAGGAGTATTAGTCGACTCACGGACTCGGAGCTCGACTCGAGGACCGAACTGGACTCGTGGAGCGAGCTCGACCCGAGGAGCGAACTGGACTCGAGGAGCGAGCTCGACCAGAGGAGTTACGTGAAGAGTCGGTACGAGGAGTAACAATCGATTCGCGGACTCGGAGCTCGACTCGAGGAGCGAACTGGACTCGAGGAGCGAGATCGACTCGAGGAGCGAGCTTGACTCGAGGAGCGAACTGGACTCGAGGAGCGAGCTCGACTCGAGGAGCGAACTGGACTCGAGGAGAGAGCTCGACTCGAGGAATTGCGTGAAGTCGGCACAAGGAGTATCAATCGACTCGTGGACTCGGAGCTCGACTCGAGGAGCGAACTGGACTCGAGGAGCGAGCTCGACTCGAGGGGCGAACTGGACTCGAGGAACGAGCTCGACTCGAGGGGCGAACTGGACTCGAGGAGCGAGATCGACCCGAGGAGCGAACTAAACTCGAGGAGCGAGCTCGATACGAGGAGTTACGTGAAGAGTCAGTACGAGGAGTAACAGTCGACTCGCGGACTCGGAGCTCGACTCGAGGGGTGAACTGGGCTCAAGGAGCGAGCTCGACTCGAGGGGCGAACTGGAGTCGAGGAGTGAGCTCGACTCGAGGGGTGAACTGGACTCAAGGAGCGAGCTCGACTCGAGGGGCGAACTGGAGTCGAGGAGCGAGCTCGACTCGAGGAGCGAACTAGACTCGAGGAGCTAATTGGATTCGAGGAGCGAGCTCGACTTGAGGAATTGCGTGAAGAGTCCGCGAGGAGTATCAGTCGACTCGTGGACTCGGAGCTCGACTCGAGGAGCGAACTGGACTCGAGGAGCGAGCTCGACCCGAGGAATTGCGTGAAGAGTCGGCGAGGAGTATCAGTCGACTCGCGGACTCGGAGCTCGACTCGAGGAGCGAATTGGACTCGGGGAGCGACCTGGACTCGAGGAGCGAGCTCGACCCGAGGAGTTGTGTGAAGAGTCGGAACGAGGAGTATTAGTCGACTCGCGGACTCAGAGCTCGACTCGAGGAGCGAACTGGACTCGAGGAGCGAGCTCGACCCGAGGAGCGAACTGGACTCGAGGAGCGAGCTCGACCAGAGGAGTTACGTGAAGAGTTGGTACGAGGAGTAACAGTCGATTCGCGGACTCGGAGCTCGACTCGAGGAGCGAACTGGACTCGAGGAGCGAGATCGACTCGAGGAGCGAGCTCGACTCGAGGAACGAACTGGACTCGAGGAGCGAGCTCGACTCGAGGAGCGAACTGGACTCGAGGAGCGAGCTCGACTCGAGGAATTGCGTGAAGTCGGCACGAGGAGTATCAATCGACTCGCGGACTCGGAGCTCGACTTGAGGAGCGAACTGGACTCGAGGACCGAGCTCGACTCGAGGGGCGAACTGGACTCGAGGAGCGAGCTCGACTCGAGGGGCGAACTGGACTCGAGGAGCGAGATCGACCCGAGGAGCGAACTGGACTCGAGGAGCGAGCTCGATCCGAGGAGTTACGTGAAGAGTCGGTACGCGGAGTAACAGTCGACTCGCGGACTCGGAGCTCGACTCGAGGAGCGAACTGGACTCGAGGAGCGAGCTCGACTCGAGGGGTGAACTGGACTCAAGGAGCGAGCACAACTCGAGGGGCGAACTGGAGTCGAGGAGCGAGCTCGACTCGAGGAGGGAACTGTTGGAATCGATCCAGGGTTTAAGAAAAAGATTAACGCTTCGTTAAGCGGCGGAATTTTAAAAATTTTCTTTTTAAGTAAAACTAGTTTTTACTAACCTAGACAAGAGCATATGCATGTAAATAAAAACTAATATGAGCTATTAAAGTTACTAACCTTTCTTGAAGCTTGAACCTTGTAGAAGCTTTTGGAAAGTTGCAACGCTCGTCTCCCCTCGCAGCACGTCTCTCTTTCTTTCCTCGGCACCTCGAGCAACCACGAAAGTTTCTATCACTAAATCACTCAAAAAGAAGGAATCAGTGAGTGGGCACTTTTAAACAGTACGACTTAAGAACGAGTCTCAAAGTCGCAGAGCTAAAGACTAGGTCGAGTGAGGACCTAGGTGCCAAGACAAGAGAAAACCGAAAATAAACTAGAGAGAGAGAGAAGAGGACTTCGGCCAAGTTCTAGAGAGAGAGTCTCTCAAATCTCTTAAACTTGGATGAATTAAGATGAGAAGAATGAGGCTCCTATTTATAGGAGAGGTCTCACCTTCAATAAGGTAGTTTCCTCTTCTATAGAATATCACATATTCATGAGCAAAATAACCCTTATTTCCCATTCCTCTTAGGCGCCCAAGGCAGCCTTCTAGAAGGCTAGGATTTGTTTCCTTTTTTGTTCCTTGGCTTGCCTATTGCTCTCTTGGCCGAATTCCCTTAAGCATCCTCATGCAAATTTGTTTCCTCTTTTTCTTTTGGCAAGTATCTTGATACATTTATGCACAAAATATTCTCTCTTTCTTGGGTATTATAGGCGCCCAACATTTCTAGAAAAGACTTCTAGAATTTTCTTCACTTGTTCATGACAACATAAGAAAAGGCCCATTTAGAATTTTCAAATAAAATTCTTATGAAATGAAATTAATTCACAAGGCCCAATGATCAAGTCATGGCCGAGTGAAACATGTCACAAAATGACCTTGTCAAAAAATTTATTGACATTCATTTCATCCTTTGTCTCAAAAGACAAAAATACCCTTTTAACTATTTTCGTTCTTGTTTTGGCTTAGCTTCCAGTTTAACTATTCCTATCGATGTGATTCGTGACAGTGACCTCATGGACCCAAATGAACAAAGCTTTAGCTAAACACTTGGACTCAAAAGTTCAGAAACCTTTTCCAAGTTTAGCTTAATGCCAACTGACTCCACTAAAGAGCTGACACTGAAAATCTCTCGGTTCAAATGAATTTATTTTCTACTCAAGAATTCGACCTAATTATGATGAGCGGATCCACTGAATATTATCTATGTTTACCCTTCATGAATGTCATCAGCTAGTCGGGATTTACTAAATTACCATTTTACCCTTCTAGCTGTTATTTCCTGAACTCCTTTGTCGCTTGTGAATAAGTTAGAAACAATGTATTGACGAGGAGCTAACAAGTCACATTGTTTCATCCAAAAGAGTCAAGACTCAATTTGGACACTGGCCAGTTCATTTATTCACACTCCAAGGAACAAAGCATGAGGTGACATACATTGCATTTCAGCAATCTTGTACATGAATTCCATATCTATGAGAACTTCACAAAGTTACTCATGACAGACTCACAACTTAGTACTTCACCAATAGGCCTTGTTCGGAATCACATAGTGAGTCCGAACTTTGACTTTCTCAAATGAGAATACTAAGGTGTGAAATGGCATGTCTCATTTCAGGATTAAGGTAAGCATGATGCAATTCATACATAGTGACTTCGAGACATAAGAGGTTAAATGGTTTGTTCTTATCTTGTCTCTAGAAGTGCACTGGTCAATTCAGTACCTTCGGAAGATACCTAGAAGAACTATAGAGTTCCTAACTCTCAATGCCTCATAACCAGACATCATAGATTCTTCTAACAATCATACTGAGGTCAATAGTCCTTTGACCCTAAGATTGCGAATATATCGTTTTAAGCAAACTACGAAGAGTTTGTTCATGCAAATCTACATTTGTCTCTTCGTAAGTTGTTAAGTTTGTTTATGGACTAAAAGACTAAGGTTTTATCATAAAGCTTCAAACAAAGAAAGAATGAATGAACGTTTCAACTTTATTAATGAATAGATAGGCAATTACAAGCAAGAGTCTTCATGAGACTATATGACATCAAATGTACATAAATAGACACTACTACTCTTCTTGTGGGCACCATTGACAACAAACTCCCACTTGACTCAAAGAAGATGTGAGTAGTCCTACATGCCTAATCCCTCACGATGTTGGTCGAAGACCTTGTTCGCTAGGGCCTTGGTGAATGGATCTTCCAGAGATCTACTTCACCTCCACGTCTCCGCGTTGCGCGATCTCTCGAATCAAATGGTATTTCCTCTCAATATGTTTAGAGTGCTTATGGCTTCTAGGTTCCTTTGAGTTAGCGACAGCCCCACTATTATCATAATAAAGGGTCATGTGCTCGTCGACGTTTGGAACAACTTCCAAATACTTAAGGAACTTTCTAAGCCATACAGCCTCTTTGGATGCTTCACAAGCAGCCACATATTCTTCTTCCATTGTGGAGTCAGCAATGCAAGATTGCTTAATACTTCTCCACACAACAGCTCCACCATTAAGGATGAACACAGATCCCGAAGTGGATTTCCTGGAATCCTTATCCGCTTGAAAATCGGAGTCGGTATATCCCGTCATAGTCAGGTCAGTACCTGAGTATGTAAGCATCAAGTTCCTAGTTCTTCGAAGATACTTAAGAACATGCTTAACAGCAATCCAGTGCTCGGGTCCAGGGTTGGATTGGAAACGACTAACTACGCCAACGGCGAAACAGATGTCAGGTCTAGTGCAAAGCATAGCATACATAAGGCTTCCTACGGCAGAGGCGTAAGGAATTTTCCTCATGTCTTCAATCTCTTGTGTAGTCTTGGGAGACTGGTCCTTAGAGAGTGAAACTCCATGCCTAAAGGGTGTTTGACCCCTCTTGCAGTCTTGCATCGAGAAGCGATCCATCACCTTATCAATATAAGATGCTTGAGAGAGCGACAGGGTCCGGTTTTTCCTATCTCGAAAGATTTGGATCCCCAGAATGTACGCGGCTTCTCCTAGATCCTTCATATCGAATTGCTTTGCTAGCCAGACCTTAACCTCAGATAACTTACCCACGTCATTACTAATGAGTAGTATATCATCGACATATAGTACCAGAAACACAACTTTGCCTTCGTGTATTAACTTGTAAACACAAGGCTCATCTATTGACTGTTCAAAGCCAAAGCTCTTTACAGTTTCATCGAATCTAATATTCCATGACCTAGATGCTTGCTTTAGTCCATAAATGGATTTAAGCAACTCACAAACCTTGGTCTCTTGATCTTTATCCACGAAACCGTCTGGTTGAGCCATGTAAATGCGCTCGTCAAGATTGCCATTCAGAAAAGCTGTCTTGACATCCATTTGCCAGATCTCATAGTCGAGAGCTGCAGCTATGGATAGGAGTATGCGGATGGATTTAAGCATCGCGACTGGCGAGAAGGTTTCTTCATAGTCAATCCCTTCTTGTTGGGTATAACCCTTCGCCACAAGTCGTGCTTTGAACGTCTCAACGTTCCCATCAGGACCCCTTTTCTTCTTGTATATCCACTTACACCCTACGGGTTTAATCCCTTCAGGAAGGTCTACAAGTTTCCAGACTTTGTTGACATACATCGAGTGCATCTCAACTTTCATGGCGTCAAGCCAAAGGTTTGATTCAGAACAAGCCATTGCTTGGCTATAGGAAACAGGATCATCCATGTCGGAGACGGCTACAAGAGAGTCTCCATAAGACATGTACCTGTCAGGCTTTTGAGTAGCCCTCCCACTACGTCGAAGTACTACTTGACGAGATTCTGATGAGTTAGGTTGTGTTTCAGTTGGGGTAAGAACAGTTCTTACAGACGAGGTAGAAGCTTCCTCACCCAACTTTTCTTCAAGCACAATTTTGCTTCTACGTTTCGCATCCTTCATAAAGTCCTCCTCAAGGAAACGAGCATTCGTGCTAACGAAAGTCTTATCGTCCTCGGGACTATAGAAAGTAAAACCTTTGGTTTCCTTCGGATATCCTACAAACAGGAACAATTCTGACCTACTAGCCAACTTGCTAGTCTTTTGCCTCAGCACGTGTGCAGGGCAACCCCAAATTCGGATGCGGCCAAGATTCACTTTACGGCCAGTCCATCGTTCATAAGGAGTACCAGGAACCGTTTTGGACGGAACTTGGTTCAGAATGTAGGCGGCTGTTTCGAGGGCATATCCCCAAAAGGAAAGCGGGAGTGATGAGTAACTCATCATTGATCTAACCATCTCCATAAGAGTTCGGTTTCTTCTCTCTGACACTCCGTTTTGTTGAGGTGTGCCAGGCGCGGTAAGCTGAGAAGCGATACCTTCTTCTTTAAGAAAGTCATCGAACTCTCCAGACATATACTCACCACCTCGATCAGATCGAAGGGTTTTGATCACTTTGCCAGTTTGCTTTTCCACTAAAGCCCTAAAGACCTTAAATACGTTAAAGGTCTCGGATTTGTGTTTGAGCAAATAGACAAACCCATATCTTGAGTAATCATCAGTGAAGGTAACGAAGTATTCGTATCCTCCACGTGCCTGTTGGTTGAGCGGACCACATACATCAGAATGTATTAGTTCCAGCAACTCAGTGGCTCTTCGACCCTTATCGGAGAAAGGTCGCTTAGTCATTTTTCCTTCTATGCAGGATTCACAAGTAGGTAGTGAACCTATTGCAGAGGCTTGGAGTGGACCATCCCTCACAAGTCTCTTAATCCTATCTAGACTGATATGACCAAGTCTTAAGTGCCAGAGGTATGTTGATTTTGTTAGATCGGAGGATTCAGCAAGTTTGATCCTCTTTGGCTCCCTAATTAGATCGTTATCTATTTCGGTGTCTAAAAGAGAAGGTTTAGTGGGATAGATGTAGAAAAGAGCATTCTTCATACATGCATCAGTGACAAAAGAATTATCAGGAAACGAAATACGAATTCCATTCTTAATGAACTTTAAACAATAATCTTGCTCGAGAAGACGAGCAACGGACATTAAGTTCTTCCCAAAGGTAGGAACAAAATAAACATTATTCAAGTTTAAAGTGCGGTCTTCAAAAGACAGTGTCACGGATCCCACAGCCTTTGCAGACACCAGGCTCCCATCACCCCATTTGAAACAGAACTCGCCTTCCTCTAAGCTTTTGGTTTTCTTAAAACCATTTAAGGAACAACAAATATGGTTAGTAGCAGCGGAGTCAAGAATCCACGTTGATACATTATCAGCTACTAAGCATGCTTCGGTAACTAGTACAATACTATGTTCCTTTGCTTTGAGATTGGCAGGACAGTTCTTTTTATCGGCCTTGTGAGGTCTCTTCTTAGTTCCAGAGGCGGAGGCTTTTTGCTCAGTAGCATGTGCCTCTCCTTGATTCCTCTTTCTCTTAGTGAGACCTACAACAGTGTGAAGTTCCTTCATAAGCTTGGTAACAGTGTACTCTAGCTTGTTTATGGAGTAGTTCATCTTGGAGGTATCAAGAGATGCGGGGAGAGTTTCTAAGATCATATCTATGATATTCTTCCCATCAGTCTCTGATCCTAGGATTTCCATTTTATTCAGAAAACTAATGATCAGTATCATGAAGTCTCCAACAGGAGTCCTAGCCTGCATATGACAGTTCATAAACTGTCGGACTACTTGTAGCCTTGTTTGACGCCTTTGCCCTCCAAACATCTCAAGGAGATTGTAGAGCATGTCAGCGGCAGTCTCGAAGTCATGATGTTGCTCTTTCAGCATATTGTTCATAGATGCCAAGATATAGCACCTCACAATCTCATCGGATCGAAGCCAGGCCGCTAAGGCGTCATTGTCCTCTTGAGTTGAATCATCATTCGTTAGAGGAGGACACGGGGTGGTGAGTACCCATTTGTGCTTGTTAATGGTAGGTATTATGTCGAGGTTACGTTTCGAGTCTATGTAGTTTTCGTTTTCGAGTTTGATCGAGGAAAGAAAGATTCAGAGATGTTTGAGAGACATATTGCCTATTTAAGTTGAAACAAGTTTATGATTAGTCTTTGGTTTAGGATTTAAGTTTTATTAAGACTTTTTATAAAATCCAAAGGTGTTATAAACTAAACGATAATTTACTCCCTCAAGAGAAGGCCGCAAAAAATCTCCATTTATAAGTAAATGACACATCATTAATGCTAAGCCAAGATGTCAGTACATCATTTTGACTAGCCACCTTGTAAATTGGTTTGATCACTCATATCCTTTCGCAGAGCCTTAAGGAAGGATACTAGGGATTGAGCCTAAGTGTGCAACCAACCACTTAGTCCAAAAGATCAGTTTTGAAAAACAATCCCCCAAGGGGAGGCCTTGCCATCATTGCATCACTCTCGGACGTAGCTCATTGAGCAATGATCGAAGCAATAACGCCTTGGAGTACTCACATTTAAGTGAGGGTCGCAAGAGCGGCTCTTAGTCCCACGTTATTGCATCTTTCATTAGTGTTGGGGATCGCGGGTTACAAACAACGAGTATAACCCTCCCACTTAGTTTTTGGAGTTGGTTCATCGACTCTTTTAAGTTCGGAAACAGATTTCCTAGTTAGAGAGCGACAGAGCGGACAACTAGAAGAGAATCCTAGATCGACATGTTCAGAGCAGTATTAGTGCATAAAGGCACAAGGTACATACTCGATCTTTTCCTATTTTCTATTTCGGGAAAGTGCGTGAGGGAAGCGTGAACTTCAACTCACTCGAACACTTGAAAGTTTGAGATTACACATCTTTTTATTTTTCGGCTTGTCTACAAGGAGACCTCCCACTCAAAATTTCAAGAGCATATAGATTTTGAACATATGTGATATAGATATAGTTTTGAAAACATTTTGAAAACTTATTTGATTTGGATGACAAAATATTTTCAAGTTTGAAAGTGAAAACGGTTTTTCAAAATTCAAACTAGTTTTGTAAAAATTCAATTTCAATTAATCTTTCAAAAATCAAAACTTTTAATCTTTACACATCATGTTTATAATCATATGAAAAACATTTTTGCTCAAGAAAGTTTTCTCATTAGAGTTCTATAACTCATGGTAGTGGGGTTTGAAAATCCGGATTTCTAAAAAAAAACTGGAGTTTCAGACAGCCGCGCATCTCGGAGTAAAATCACCATATCTGGCGGCTCCGATGTCCTTTTGAGCCGAAACCGGTGGCATTGGACAGAGGACAGACAGAGCTTTAATTTGATTCAAGAATCATTAAATTTAGATTTCTGAGCAGAGAGTTATGCCGCTTTTAATGCGGGTTTACATTCCAGCTCGAAGAAAAAGAAATAAATTAAAGCTTCGTCTTTTTAGGTGCGAAAAAGAATCGAGTGTAACGGAACGTTTTAAGATATTGTTTAAAGCTTTTATTTGTGTTTTATTAGCAGGGTAATAACATAGAATAAAAGAAATAACAACATGCATAAAACGATTCAAGTAAATAAACGAAACTAGCAAGAAAATAAAACTAGTCACAAAATTTACTCGAAAAATCTCAAACCTTTAAAACACGTTTTTCAATATAAAAAATTAAAAACTTTTAGAACTGATTCTAATGTGTTTTAACATCATCCCAAACTCATAGAAAATCAACATGGTTTTTAATTTAAAGGCATGAGCAATATATTAAAAAAAAAATCTAAGATTACAATTCTAACTTGTCACAAAATTAGTAAACTTTCGAAAATGATTTTCAAGCTCATAATTTAAAAACATGCACATGCATTCCTTTGACCATAGCTCTGATACCATTTGTTGGAATCGATCTAGGGTTTAAGAAAAAGATTAACGCTTCGTTAAGCGGCGGAATTTTAAAATTTTTCTTTTTAAGTAAAACTAGTTTTTACTAACCTAGACAAGAGCATATGCATGTAAATAAAAACTAATATGAGCTATTAAAGTTACTAACCTTTCTTGAAGCTTGAACCTTGTAGAAGCTTTTGGAAAGTTGCAACGCTCGTCTCCCCTCGCAGCACGTCTCTCTTTCTTTCCTCGGCACCTCGAGCAACCACGAAAGTTTCTATCACTAAATCACTCGAAAAGAAGGAATCAGTGAGTGGGCACTTTTAAACACTACGACTTAAGAACGAGTCTCAAAGTCGCAGAGCTAAAGACTAGGTCGAGTGAGGACCTAGGTGCCAAGACAAGAGAAAACCGAAAATAAACTAGAGAGAGAGAGAAGAGGACTTCGGCCAAGTTCTAGAGAGAGAGTCTCTCAAATCTCTTAAACTTGGATGAATTAAAATGAGAAGAATGAGGCTCCTATTTATAGGAGAGGTCTCACCTTCAATAAGGTAGTTTCCTCTTCTATAGAATATCACATATTCATGAGCAAAATAACCCTTATTTCCCATTCCTCTTAGGCGCCCAAGGCAGCCTTCTAGAAGGCTAGGATTTGTTTCATTTTTTGTTCCTTGGCTTGCCTATTGCTCTCTTGGCCGAATTCCCTTAAGCATCCTCATGCAAATTTGTTTCCTCTTTTTCTTTTGGCAAGTATCTTGATACATTTATGCACAAAATATTCTCTCTTTCTTGGGTATTATAGGCGCCCAACATTTCTAGAAAAGACTTCTAGAATTTTCTTCACTTGTTCATGACAACATAAGAAAAGGCCCATTGAGAATTTTCAAATAAAATTCTTATGAAATGAAATTAATTCACAAGGCCCAATGATCAAGTCATGGCCGAGTGAAACATGTCACAAAATGACCTTGTCAAAAAATTTATTGACATTCATTTCATCCTTTGTCTCAAAAGACAAAAATACCCTTTTAACTATTTTCGTTCTTGTTTTGGCTTAGCTTCCAGTTTAACTATTCCTATCGATGTGATTCGTGACAGTGACCTCATGGACCCAAATGAACAAAGCTTTAGCTAAACACTTGGACTCAAAAGTTCAGAAACCTTTTCCAAGTTTAGCTTAATGCCAACTGACTCCACTAAAGAGCTGACACTGAAAATCTCTCGGTTCAAATGAATTTATTTTCTACTCAAGAATTCGACCTAATTATGATGAGCGGATCCACTGAATATTATCTATGTTTACCCTTCATGAATGTCATCAGCTAGTCGGGATTTACTAAATTACCATTTTACCCTTCTAGCTGTTATTTCCTCAACTCCTTTGTCGCTTGTGAATAAGTTAGAAACAATGTATTGACGAGGAGCTAACAAGTCACATTGTTTCATCCAAAAGAGTCAAGACTCAATTTGGACACTGGCCAGTTCATTTATTCACACTCCAAGGAACAAAGCATGAGGTGACATACATTGCATTTCAGCAATCTTGTACATGAATTCCATATCTATGAGAACTTCACAAAGTTACTCATGACAGACTCACAACTTAGTACTTCACCAATAGGCCTTGTTCGGAATCACATAGTGAGTCCGAACTTTGACTTTCTCAAATGAGAATACTAAGGTGTGAAATGGCATGTCTCATTTCAGGATTAAGGTAAGCATGATGCAATTCATACATAGTGACTTCGAGACATAAGAGGTTAAATGGTTTGTTCTTATCTTGTCTCTAGAAGTGCACTGGTCAATTCAGTACCTTCGGAAGATACCTAGAAGAACTATAGAGTTCCTAACTCTCAATGCCTCATAACCAGACATCATAGATTCTTCTAACAATCATACTGAGGTCAATAGTCCTTTGACCCTAAGATTGCGAATATATCGTTTTAAGCAAACTACGAAGAGTTTGTTCATGCAAATCTACATTTGTCTCTTCGTAAGTTGTTAAGTTTGTTTATGGACTAAAAGACTAAGGTTTTATCATAAAGCTTCAAACAAAGAAAGAATGAATGAACGTTTCAACTTTATTAATGAATAGATAGGCAATTACAAGCAAGAGTCTTCATGAGACTATATGACATCAAATGTACATAAATAGACACTACTACTCTTCTTCTGGGCACCATTGACAACAGGAACTAGACTCGAGGAGCTAATTGGACTCGAGGAGCGAGCTCGACTTGAGGAATTGCGTGAAGAGTCGGCGAGGAGTATCAGTCGACTCGCGGACTCGGAGCTCGACTCGAGGAGCGAACTGGACTCGAGGACCGAGCTCGACCCGAGAAATTGCGTGAAGAGTCGGCGAGGAGTATCAGTCGACTCGCGGACTCGGAGCTCGACTCGAGGAGCGAATTGGACTCGGGGAGCGAACTGAACTCGAGGATTGAGCTGGACTCGAGGAGCGAGCTCGACCCGAGGAGTGAACTGGACTCGAGGAGCGAGCTCGACCCGAGGAGTTACGTGAAGAGTCGGTACGAGGAGTAACACTCGACTCGCGGACTCGGAGCTCGACTCGAGGAGCTAACTCGACTCGAGGAGCGAGCTCGACTCGAGGAGCGAGCTCGACTCGAGCAGAGAACTGGACTCGAGGAGCGAGCTCGACCCGAGGAATTGCGTGAGGAGTCGGCGAGGAGTATCAGTCGACTCGCGGACTCGGAGCTCGACTCGAGGAGCGAATTGGACTCGGGGAGCGAACTGAACTCGAGGAGGGAGCTGGTCTCGAGGAGCGAGCTCGACCCGAGGAGCGAACTGGACTCGAGGAGCGAGCTCGACCCGAGGAGTTACGTGAAGAGTCAGTACGAGGAGTAACAGTCGACTCGCGGACTCGGAGCTCGACTCGAGGAGCGAACTGGACTCGAGGAGCGAGCTCGACTCGAGGAGCGAGCTCGACTCAAGGAGAGAACTGGACTCGAGGAGCGAGCTCGACTCGAAGGGAGAACTGGACTCGAGGAGCGAGCTCGACTCGTGGAATTGCGTGAAGTCGGCACTAGGAGTATCAGTCGACTCGCGGACTCGGAGCTCGACTCGAGGAGCGAACTGGACTCGAGGAGCGAGCTCGACTCGAGGGGCGTACTGGACTCGAGGAGCGAGCTCAATTCGAGGGGCGAACTGGACTCGAGGAGCGTGCTCGACCCGATGAGCGAACTGGACTCGAGGAGCGAGCTCGAGCCGAGGAGTTACGTGAAGAGTCGGTACGAGGAGTAACCGTCGACTCGCGGACTCGGAGCTCGACTCGAGGAGCGAACTGGACTCGAGGAGCGAGCTCGACTCGAGGGGCGAACTGGACTCAAGGAGCGAGCTCAACTCGAGGGGCGAACTGGACTCGAGGAGCGAGCTCGACCCGAGGAGCGATTTGGACTCGAGGAGCGAGCTCGACCCGAGGGGTTACGTGAAGAGTCGGTACGAGTAACAGTCGACTCGCGGACTCGGAGCTCGACTCGAGGAGCGAACTGGACTCTAGGAGCGAGCTCGACTCGAGGGGCGAGCTCGACTCGAGGGGCGAGCTCGACTCGAGGAGCGAGCTCGACTCGAGGAGCGAGCTCGACTCGAGGAGCGAACTGGACTCGAGGAGCGAGCTCGACTCGAGGAGTTGTGTGAAGAGTCGGCACGAGGAGTATTAGTCGACTCACGGACTCGGAGCTCGACACGAGGAGCGAGCTCGACTCGAGGAGCGAACTGGACTCAGGGAGCGAGCTCGACTCGAGGAGTTGTGTGAAGAGTCGGCACTAGGAGTATTAGTCGACTCGCGGACTCGGAGCTCGACACGAGGAGCGAGCTCGACTCGAGGGGCGAACTGGACTCGAGGAGCGAGCTCGACTCGAGGGGCGAACTGGACTCGAGGAGCGAGCTCGACTCGAGGGGCGAACTGGACTCGAGGAACGAGCTCGACCCGAGGAGCGAACTGGACTCGAGGAGCGAGCTCGATCCGAGGAGTTACGTGAAGAGTCGGTACGAGGAGTAACAGTCGACTCGCGGACTCGGAGCTCGACTCGAGGAGCGAACTGGACTCGAGGAGCGAGCTCGACTCGAGGGGTGAACTGGACTCATGGAGCGAGCTCGACTCGAGGGGCGAACTGGACTCGAGGAGCGAGCTCGACCCGAGGAGCGACCTGGACTCGAGGAGCGAGCTCGACCCGAGGGGTTACGTGAAGAGACGGTACGAGTACCAGTCAACTCGCGGACTCGGAGCTAGACTCGAGGAGCGAACTGGACTCGAGGAGCGAGCTCTACTCGAGGGGCGAGCTCGACTCGAGGAGCGAGCTCGACTCGAGGAGCGAACTGGACTCGAGGAGCGAGCTCGACTCGAGGAATTGCGTGAAGTCGGCACGAGGAGTATCAGTCTACTCGCGTGTTGGAATCGATCTAGGGTTTAAGAAAATAATTAACGCTTCGGTAAGCGGCGGAATTTTAAAAATTTTCTTTTACAAGTTAAAACAGTTTTTACTAACCTAGACAAGTGCAAGTACATGTAATTAAAAACCAATATGAGCTAGAAGTTTACTAACCTTTCTTGAAGCTTGAACTTTGAAGAAGCTTTTGGAAAGTTTGCAACGCTCGTCTCCCCTCGCAGCACGTCTCTCTTTCTTTCCTCGGCACCTCGACCAACCACGAAAGTTTCTATCACTAAATCACTCGAAAAGAAGGAATCAGTGAGACGGCACTTTTAAACACTACGACTTAAGAACAAGTCTTGAAGTCGCAGAGCTAAACACTAGGTCGAGTGAGGACCTAGGTGCCAAGACAAGAAAAAATCGAAAATAAACTAGAGAGAGAGAGAGAGAAGATTTTCGGCCACAATGTCTAGAGAGAGAGTCTCTCAATCTCTAACTTGTGTGGAATGAATTGGAATGAGAAGAATGAGGCTCCTATTTATAGGAGAGGTCTTACCTTCAATAAGGTAGTTTTCTCTTCTATAGAATATCACATATTCATGAGCAAAAATCTCTTATTTCCCATTCCATGTTGGGCGCCCAAGGCTGCCTCCTAGAGGCTTGGATTTGTTTCCTTTTTTGTTCCTTGGCTTGCCCATTACTCTCTTGGCCGAAATACCTTGTGCATCCTTATGCAAATTTGTTTCCTCTTTTTCTTTTGGCAAGTATCTAAATACATTTATGCACAAAATAATTTCCATTTCTCTTTGGGTAGTGGGCGCCTATTATGTCTAAAAAAAGGCTTCTAGAATTTTCTTCACTTGTTCATGACAACATAAGAAAAGGCCCATTTAGAATTTTCAATAAAATTCTTATGAAATGAAATTAATTCACAAGGCCCAATGATCAAGTCATGGCCGAGTGACATTAAGTCATCAAATGAACTTGTCAAAAAATTTATTGACATTCATTTCATCCTTTGTCTCAAAAGACAAAAATACCCTTTTAACTATTTTCGTTCTTGTTTTGACTTAGCTTCCAGTTTAACTATTCCTATCGATGTGATTCGTGACAGTGACCTCATGGACCCAAATGAACAAAGCTTGAGCTAAACACTTGGACTCAAAAGTTCACAAACCTTTTCCAAGTTTAGCTTAATGCCAACTGACTCCACTAAAGAGCTGACACTGAAAATCTCTCGGTTCAAATGAATTTATTTTCTACTCAAGAATTCACCTAATTATAATGAGCGGATCCACTGAATGTTATCTATGTTTACCCTTCATGAATGTCATCATCTAGTCGGGATTTACTAAATTACCATTTTCCCCTTCTAGCTGTTATTTCCTCAACTCCTTTGTCGCTTGTGAATAAGTTAGAAACAATGTATTGACGAGGAGCTAACAAGTCACATTGTTTCATCCAAAAGAGTCAGGACTCAATTTGGACACTGGCCAGTTCATTTATTCACACTCCAAGGAACAAAGCATGAGGTGACATACATTGCATTTCAGCAATCTTGTACATGAATTCCATATCTATGAGAACTTCACAAAGTTACTCATGACATACTCACAACTTAGTACTTCACCAATAGGCCTTGTTCGGAATCACATAGTGAGTCCGAACTTTGACTTTCTCAAATGAGAATACTAAGGTGTGAAATGGCATGTCTCATTTCAGGATTAAGGTAAGCATGATGCAATTCATACATAGTGACTTCGAGACATAAGAGGTTAAATGGTTTGTTCTTATATTGTCTCTAGAAGTGCACTGGTCAATTCAGTACCTTCGATCACACACATAAATATTAAGTAAATATCATTATCATATTTATAGTTATTTACTTAATATTTATCAAACTTTTATTATTTAATAATATCAAACGTTTAAGTCGGTTATTTTTCTAATTTTTTGAATTCCAAAGTGAGCAGAGACAAATTTAATAATATTTTAGCAACTAAAAAATTATTATAAAACGAGATCTCTTATACGTCAGTCAAAGACAAAAGTTGTCCATCCTCTAATCTCATTCTTCTTCTCTCGTCTGGCGACGATGAGCACCGCACAAGATGTGATAAGCTGCGTGACGTCATCCCGGAACGCGATTCCTCTGATCGCCCTGGTGGCGGTGGCGGCGTTCCTCCTCTACAAGCTCGTCGGCGGAGATCGGCGCGGGCTTCCGCCGGGCACGCGCGGCGTTCCTTTGTTCGGGAACCTCCTGTCCCTGGAGCCGGAGCTCCACAGCCACTTCCAGAGCCTGGCTTCGACCCACGGCCCGATATTCAGGCTCTGGCTGGGGTAGAAGCTGGGCGTGGTGGTGAGCTCGCCGGCGCTGGCCCGGGAAGTGCTGAGAGACAACGACGTGGCGTTCGCCAACCGCGACGTGCCGGCGGCGGGGCGCGTGGCCACCGGCGGCGGGAGGGACGTGGTGTGGTCGCCGTACGGCGACGAGTGGAGGATGCTGAGGAAGGTCTGCGTCGTCAAGGTGCTCAGCAACGCGACGCTGGACTCTGTCTACGGCCTCCGCCGCCGAGAAATCCGCGCCGCCGTGGGGCAAGTTTACTCTCTGCCGGCCGGGACGAGCGTGGACGTCGGCGAGCTCGCTTTCTCGGCGACGCTGAACGTGATCACCGGCATGCTCTGCGGCGGGGTCGTGGAAGGGAGAGGAAAAGAGCTATATCGAAAAGGTTCTAAAAAGATATGGCATGCAGGAATGTAAACCAGGTGATTCCCCTGTGGCTAAGGGTGACAAATTGAGTCTCAATCAGTGCCCTAAGAATGATTTTGAAGAAAAGGAAATGCAGACGATTCCCTATTCTTCGGCAGTAGGAAGTCTAATGTATGCTCAGGTTTGTACGCGTCCGGATATCGCGTACATTACAGAGATGTTAGGCAGATATTTAAGCAACCCAGGGATGGACCATTGGAAAGCAGCTAAACGGGTCTTGCGGTACTTACAAAGAACAAAAGACTACATGCTCACATATCGGAGGCAGATGAGATCGAGATCATCGGGTATACTGACTCTGATTTTGCTGGATGCCAAGTCAGTATGAAATCTACATCAGGCTATATTTATTTGTTGGCTGGAGGTGCTATCTCCTGGAAGAGTGCTAAACAGTCTCTTATAACATCTTCTACCATGGCAGCAGAATTTGTAGCTTGTTATGAGGCGTCCAATCAGGGGATATGGTTGCGGAATTTTGTCACTGGGCTGCGCATAGTAGATGGTGTTGATAGACCACTCAAGTTATATTGTCACAACAAATCCGCTGTACTATACTCCAACAACAACAGGAGCTCCACGAAGTCGAAACACATCGACATCAAGTTTCTGGTTGTGAAAGAAAGAATTCAGAGTAGACAGTTGTCTATCGAGCTAGGAGAAAAATGACATTTAGAGGCGGCAAGTAATTTAGAGGCGGAATTTTCGCCTCAATTTAGAGGCGAAATTAGTGATATAGAGGCATAATTCCACCTCTACGTACAAAACAAATATTAGAGGCGTAATTATACATTAGAGGTGGATTCCCACTTCTAAATATCCAAGCAAAAATATTAGAAGCGAAATTTTCCGCTTCCAAACTTACAAAATTTTTTAGCCTTTCATAACACATTGTTTAATTATTTTATGTCCAAATTAAAAAAAAAAATTATATATGTCCAACGCATATAACAAAAATTATGTCCACTTAAAAGACTTCACTTTTCTCTCACCATATACATCGGCACACACATATAACCAACGCAGACTAGTTCTTCCTCATTTCTCTCCTAGCAAACAACCCACTCTCTCACTCTCTCAGAACATGGACATCTATAAATCGACCGACCTTAGCCACGTTCTCTTCTCCATCTCATCTACTTCTTATCCGCTTTACCTTCTTCTCTATCACTCTCCCTCCATCAATTTAATCTCTCCCCCATCGCCGTAACCGTCACCGTCACCGTCGCCGTAACCGTCGCCGTCACCGCCGCCCTCGCCTTCAACGTCATCAGGTATGCTAACCGCCTCTAACTATCTCACTTATATTTCTTTGAATCTCATCTAACCCTCTCGATCTTCTCCCTCTTTTTCTGACCACCTTCGGCCTTCCACAGCCCCGCCACCATCGTCCCTCCACAGCCCAGCCACCATCGTCCCTCCACAGCCCCGCCGCAATCTTCCTTCCAAAGCTACGCCATCTCTCTCCCTCAGATTGTGAGTATTTCAATTTCTGAAATCTCTAGAGTGTCAATTTTCTTTTCGAATTTTTTATATTCGAGTTATTTGCATAAATAATAAGCAGCGATTTGAGTTGTTTAGACTGGTTGTTTTAAACTGTTTATCTCTTGCCTAAATCTGAATTTTATACTCTTTTTTTTATCAAATTTGGTTCGAGATTACACTTGGGGATTTTTCATTTTTATTCTCTGTCTACTCGGGAAATACTAGACAGCCCGCAGTGCCTTCTCCCCCATTTTTTAATGGCCTAGTTGGTTTTTATTCACTCTCTGACTCATGCTCTATTCCTGTACTTGAGATTAGAAACTTAAACTTAATGTATGATTACTTAATGAGATTATAAACAGTGAGTTTCCAGACTTTAGCTTGGACAAAGAAGCTTCCACTAATTTAAATATATTCGTGACTACAATTCTTCTATGAGGGCTTCTGTATGTTAGTGATTTATATTCAGTCTTTCATTTACCAATATTGATTTTTCATCAAGCCATTGATTAAACTTGAAGGATGTTTTATGGTATATTATATAAGTATATGATTAAGGAATATGATATTCATCAAGCCTTCTGATTGTTCCACATGGTACTTTTTTAATTATTAATTTTTTATTAATTACTTTGGTTTTGTTACTCATAATTTTTAAGTTATACATATTTGAAAATTGTTAGCATACGCAAGACCTCATTTTAGACTTCGATCGTCCTCGCTTGCAGCCTCAGCGATGTTAGGCTAGATATAAAATACACAGTAGATCATGCAAGTTATATATATAGATAGATATATATAGATAGAGAGAGAGAGAGAGAGAGAGAGAAAGAGAGAGATAATAGACGTGCATTGACGTGCAAGGAAGCGCCTATTCGGTGGTCTTTCATGGTGGCCTTGGTCACTTCAGTCCTGATCGTCGACACCGCTTTAGGGCACGCTTTTGCGTAGTAATTTGTTGATAATTGAGCTGAGGCTGTTTCTGAGTGCACTAACATTATTGCAACAATCAAGAAGCTGATCGCAGTCGATTTTGAGATCAATGCCATATTGACAATGAATGATGTTTAGGAAGAAATTAATTAAGCTAGACACGATATCGAGTACCAATTGTTGGAGAATAATCAGTGTATTTATAGACGACATGGTTGTTTTCTTTATTTTTTTGGTCAATTTTGTTGATATTGTTCTTTTGCAGCATGCTCAGAAAAAGTCAAAAGCTTGTATGCTCATTTTTCTTATTTCTGTTACGTTTCATAATTATAGTATTATTTAACTAACCATCATTTTGATCAGTGTGCTGCGACAAAACGTTACATTGTGTTGTGTGAACCTTTCTTAGCGGGGAATCTGATTAGTCAAATTATTTTCTATTTATCTATTTTTTGGTAACTTATATGCAAGCCTTTTGAAAGTTTCATATTTTTTGGTTTCCGTTGGGTTAAGGTTTGTGCAAGTTCCCCAACTTTCAGAATCTTCTACTCGCAATTGCTGAAGCAGAACTAACTACAAGAGCTTCAAAGTCTCTAGAAAGCCAAAGGTTAGTGATTAAGTAAAAAGCTAGAGAAAGTATATAAATTTAATCTGAGTTGTTCATAACATCTTTAAATGGACTTTGCTCTATATCTATCTAGTATGTCCGTTTCAAATTCAAAGTTTTCGGCTCTCTTGCATGCTGAGTTTGACGGCCTTGATTTTTTTATTTTTTATTTTTTAAAAAATCAAACCCAAAATCAAGAGGCAGAAATATGAGAATAAGATCACCAACTATGTCAAATATTTTACAACTATTTTTCTTTCCTCGCATCCTCCCCAGCTTTGGGGTGTAAATGATTTATTATTATTAAGTGTCATATTTTTCATTGTACTTACAGCGCATGTCCATATATATTTGGGATTTAGACACAATTGTCTTATTTTGAGCAGTAGACATATATATAAAAACTGAAATTTCATCAGATTGAGACTCTGTGAAATCAATCCTTACGTGGTGAAGGTTTGACTTCCTTCGATACCAGTGTACAATTATCCTATTCCCTCCCAAGTCTCCAGTGAATCCAACATGTAAAGGCTGACACCATTAAACAAAAATGTCCAGACTTGAAAGATAATGTCCTTTATAAACCGACAGCCCTTGTAATAACTATGCAATTTGTTTTGAAGAAATGAGCTACTGACTATCACCATTTTTACAAGAGTGCAGAACTGTTATTGTCTGTTCATGTGTTACAAGTGCGATAATCATTAACACAAACGATAAACCTATGGCCATATCAATACTATTACTCAATTCCACTAGTTCACAGTTTTCAGCTTCATCTTAAAAAAAAACTAACCCGAAGATGGGAAAAAAAATCAAGTTCTGCATTATCTATACACAATGAACTGTATAAATTATGAAATTTCATGTTACTTTGATTTTTTTGTACTCTTAATGTATAAATTATACATAATAAAAATTGTTAGCGTATTCATGTGTATCAATGATAATCTTCTATATATCTCAGTTAGCTTTATTGTTCGCCTTTTTCATTTCAGACTTTGCTTGTAACCTCTCCCCGTCCTCGCTTGCAGCCTCAACACGTTCGTTCTCCCATTTGTTTGTCTTTGTTGCAATCGGTTAGTTTCCTTTCAGTTTTTTTTTTAAAATAAAGTTTCCATTCAGTTTACTGGATAGTTAATTATATGTAACCTGTTAGTTTATATAGCTGGGTAATATAGTTGTTAGTTTAGATAATTTGTAATATCGTATTAGTTCTAATAATTAGTTGATATGTAATTTTTGAAGTTAGTTCAAGTTAATATATTTCAAGTTAGTTAAGTTGTGAGTTTTGTAGTTGATGTGAATATTGAAATTAATGTGATTGAAGTAATTATAATAAGAATTTCTACTATACATAGAAATACGTGAAATTACTAAAGAGATTAGAGTTTAAACTCTTCCAAACTTCTATATACTTTCTATGACATGTTTCAAAGTATAAGTTTCATATCTCTCCCCTCTATCTACTCCCTCTCAACTTTTTTCTCTTTCACCTCTCATTCAGCGAAATGGCAAATCCAAGTCGAGATTGGATTTTTGAGGATAATCGGTTGAGTCTTGAGTTTAAGACTGATGTAAATGAGTTCATGCGTCGTGCACGCTACCAAACAAACACCGAAGGGAAAATTAAGTGCCCTTGCAAGAATTGCAACAACGCGAGGTATCATAACTTAGTAGTTGTTAAGACCCATCTATTGTGCAAGGGGTTTACGCAACACTATACACAGTGGATTCACCATGGCGAGTCGCAACTTCCGCATGTTACTGAAGAGGAGAATTCTGCTGATGAAAATGATGTTGGAGGGTTGCATGACGCTCTACATGACATTATGAACCATGACGATTTTGACGATGTTGTCGATCCAACCCGAAGTGATCTTCGCAAAGAAGAGCAAGTTGAAGATCTCTTTGCTGAGTTAGAAGCAGAATTATACCCTGGGTGCAAAGAGTTTTCGTCTCTGTCATTTCTGGTTTCTCTAATGCACATTAAAGTAATGAACCAATGGAAAACGCGTCGTTCACTCAACTTCTTCAGCTGTTAAAAAAGTCTCACCCGTCCGGAAACAGAATTCCCGATAAATATTACGAGGCAAAGGCAAAGCTCAAACGCTTTGGCATGAGCTACGAGATGATCGATGTTTGTCTGAACGATTGCATGTTATTTCGGAAAGAGTTCGAGAAATCCGACTTATGTCCAATTTGCAATGCTAGTAGATGGGTGTTGAAAGATGGAGGCAAGAGAATACCACAAAAAATATTACGGTATTTTCCTTTGAAAGATCGATTGAAAAGGTTGTATGCTTGTCGACACACGGCTCTTGAAATGCAGTGGCACGAGAAGGAACGTGTCAAGGAAGATGGCGTATTACGACATCCTGCGGACGGATTGGCGTGGAAGAAGGTAGACGAAAAATACCCAGAATTTGCTTTGGAGCCGAGGAACGTTTGACTGGGACTCGCCGCCGATGGTTTCAACCCATTCGGTGAAAAGAGTTTGTCATACAGTATGTGGCCTGTGGTTTTAACTGCTTATAATTTGCCACCTTGGTTGTGCATGAAATCGTCATACCTTATGTTGACGCTCCTTATTCCGAGCCGCTTCTCACCTGGAAAAGACATAGATGTTTTCTTGCAACCTCTTATTGAAGAGTTGAATGAATTATGGGTAAATGGAATACGACTACGAGATGGAGCTAACAAAAATGAAGTATTCCAGATGCGTGACGCACTACTTTGGACAATCAATGATTTTCCAGCACGAAGTAGTTTATCTGGATGGAGTGGACAGGGGTATTATGCTTGCTCCACGTGCAACATCGATAAGCCTTCAATGGGCATTAGAAGCCGAGTCGTCTACTACGACCATCGTCGATACTTGCCAGATGGACATCCGATGAGAAAGAGCAAGCACTACCAAGTACGCACAGAGAAACGAAAGCCGCCGAAGAAGTTAACCCCAAGCGACATACTTGAGCAATTGAGATTCGTTCGTACACCGACACCAGAAAAACACCTTGAATTTGGAGGGAAGAAGCAAAAACGTGGCGAAAGAGAACTAGATTGGACCAAGAAAAGCATTTTCTACGAGTTGCCTTATTGGTGTGATTTGTCGTTGAAGCACAATTTAGATGTGATGCACATAGAAAAAAAATGTGTGTGAGAATCTTGTCGGGACTTTACTAAGTATAGATGGGAAGAATAAAGATGACGAGAAAGCAAGGAGGGATTTGATGGACTTAAAAATCAAATCGAGTTTACACTTGGAGAAGCACGGGAATAAATGGTACAAACCACAAGCAGCATATACTATGAGTCAAGATGACAGAATACAGTTTACAGATTTTCTCAAGTCTGTCAAGTTCCCTGATGGACTTGCTGGGAATTTGAAGAACAATGTAACTGCTGATGGAAAATTGACAGGGCTGAAATCTCATGATTGTCACGTGATCATGCAAAGGTTGCTGGCTCCTGGTATTCGTCCTTTTATGACAAAGCCAATTCGAGAGACGATTGCTGAGCTTTGCAACTTTTTTAAGCTCATAAGCTCTAGAACGTTGCGAGTGGATGATCTTGAGAGAGCACGTGATTCCATCATTGAAATCTTATGTAAGTTGGAGATCATCTTTCCTCCTGCATTTTTTACCATAATGGTTCATGTGGTAATGCATCTACCTGAAGAAGCTTTGAATGGAGGCCCGGTCCATATGAGATGGATGTACCCTTTTGAGAGATATCTTGGAACTTTAAAACATTTTGTGAAAAATAGAGCCAAGCCTGAGGGCTCTATCGCTGAGGCATATGTTATAGAGGAAGCTTTATTGTTCTGTGCAAGGTATCTAGAAGACCAAAAGAATGACCCCGAAACTAAAGTACACAAGCTCTCAGTTTTCCAATCGGATGAGTGTAAGCCTTACGGTGCCATGAAAATTGTACGATTGGATGATAAAATGAGAGACTTAGCAGAGTGGTATGTATTGACCAATTGCTCTGAGGTGGATCAATACATGACGTAAGTCTCATTTTGAATAATGTTCATCTTATTTTTATCGTCTCATGTGGAACTAATTAATTTTGGTTTAAGTCAGTGAACATTGGAATCTTATGGAAGCAGAAGGGCGACATGATGTTGACGAGGCGCATAGGAAAGAATTCAGAAAATGGTTCGGGGAAAAGGTATGGACGTGCTCCTTATAAATGTTGACGTATTTTGTATATGAACTAATTAATTCATATTTTTTAATCGGATTTATGAGCTTAAGGTAGCGGGGTCTGATGTGTCTGATGAGCTTTATGCGTTGGCTACTGGGTCATATCATACCGCTCAATTTTATCCAAGTTGCGAGGTCAATGGGGTTAAGTTTATCACTTGTCATCGTAATGATAGACTGACCACTCAAAATAGCGGTGTATGTGTACCAACAGATGAGTTCAATTTTTATGGACAAATGGAGGACGTCATTGTGTTGAATTATAGATATGATTGCCGCGTTGTATTATTCAAGTGTAATTGGTTTGGGGACAAGCATGATGCAAAAAACAGAGTACGCAAAGATAGGATTTTCGGAACAACGAGTGTTTATGTGGCGAAAAAATGGTTCACAGATGAACCGTTTATACTCACAACTCAAGCAAAACAGGTGTTCTATTTAAATGACCTTCATAATGGTCGTGAGTGGAAAATCGTTGAAGATTGTAATCATCGATTTTTTTGGGATCTTCCTGATATTGATGGCCCTTCTTCATCAACAATTTCATTGTTGGTACAATCGTCAGATTTTGACGCTTTGTCTTTTCATCGTCCAACATCTCATCCAGAGCCCGTGCATGATGATAACGTCGAAGAGCAAGATAACTTCATAGACGATGAAGAAGATGAAATTGTTCATGACGTTGGAAATGAAGAAGAATTAGTCGATGAAGATATCGATTTTGATGACGATGAATGAGTATTGCTCGATAATATATTTTATTAATATAAATGTTGATGAAAATAAATAACTTTCACTACTATCTTATACTGATAACTTTTATGCTTTTTACAGACATGTCGGCTATGGGAAGTGAAGGAAATGAAGAAAGCAATGGTGATCCCCCGCATACACCATCATCCACCAGAAAACGTGGAAGTACTACTGGCGCTACTTCTCAAAAGGCGAAGAAAAGTGGGAAACGTGAGACACTTACTTATGACGCGAGCGTACAATTGTTCTTCCAGCCAGCGAGGATGGAGAATGGTGATCGGATTGGGACATATGCAAATGCATTGGGGTTGCTCGTGCGTGACATTATTCCTCTACAGACTCCAAGTTGGAGCTGTGTGTCGCCACAACAGGAGGCGGCAATAGTGAGTGGGATTCACTCAAGCTTTGATTTTGTGACAAGAGATGAAGAGACAAGCGAGCTTGTTCCACCTACGGTAGCTGATCTCGCTGAGATCGACGCAGTTATCTTGCAAAATGCAAAAAAGCGCTTGTGGGATGCTAAATCGAGGTTGAGCAGGTACTTTAGGGTTACATGTGGCGGCGATCGAGCATTCGCAGAGACTAATAAACCAAAGAATGTGAGTGAACACGATTGGAAAGCGATACTCGATTTAATGGAAACCCCGGAGTTCAAGGTGAGTTTCTAAAGTAATTTATTTAGATTGATTTAGGATTATTAATATCGTTTCATCCTGTATAGGCAAAATCTGCCCAAAACATTGAAAATCAGATGCATAGGACTACAATTAGCCGACAAGGAACGTTAACTTTTGGTCAACACCGCTACCAACAAGTAAGTTGTAAATAGAATGTCCTATTTATATTGCTTTACAAAGGAAAAATACTTAGTTCTACAGGTTTAACCGTGTTAACCAGTTTCTACTTTACAAAGGAAAAATACTTAGTTTTACAGGTTTAACTTGTTAACCAGAATGTCCTAACAACAACGCATTTGTTTCCTTTACAAAACATAGGTGCTCATATTTCTCGTCCTTATTTACATCATTCATAAGTCTAATTTCTTTTTGTTAATCAAAAAGAGGGAAGAGCCAACCTTAAGTTACTTCTAGAAAGCTCTCAAGTTGATTATGCATATGTTTTGTTCCGTTTTACAAAATTATATTGATCTGTACTATTTTTATTTTGCTGTCAGTGATGATACATATTAATAGAATGTACATAATTTATTTTCCCACTTTGACAGCGTGCATTATTATTGAGCAATTGGAACAAATAGTCCCTGAACTTCATAAGTTTAAAGTTTCATCCCTAAACTTCATATGATGTACCTCAGTTCAGAAAAAAAAAAAAAAAAAAAAAAAACAACAACAACCACGTTTAGACATACAAAAAGTCACAAAAACAGGGATCACCATTTCTCAAAACTCAAAAGATAATATAAACAAATCCCTCACTTTAATGTCTTTTTTTTATTGAAAAAAATTAGTCACTTGACTCATTCTCAATGTTTGCTGTGGGGCCACCATATTTTTTATTTATATAATTTTTTTTACAAAACTATTTCTGCCAGTAGTCTCATTATCATATGCATAGCAGCATAGGGTTCTGGTTGTAAACCAAAGGTCATTGAGAGACTTTAACGGAAGGACCAAAACATTGGTTTTAAAAAGTTTAAGGATGGTATAATTAAAATAAAAAGTTTAAAGACAAATTTCTTAAGGGAAAGGATTCTTCAAAAGGGTTTTTTTTATTGCAAGCAGATCCCATAAGGAAGTCACAGCACAGCAGTGTGTGAGCTAGAGAAATAGAATGAAGAAAAAATAACTATCTTTTTGTTGACCAAAGTAGTTCAGCCGAAATTTTCTAGTCATTATGTTCATAGTTTCATAGCATACAGTGTTTTGTCATAAGTATTCTTGCCATGATGGATCAATAGTTTGTAAGTTATAATCAACTCTATGTCGCTGGTTCGCAATAAGCTCATAGATTTGTCTTTCTTTTCTTTTTAGGCACCAGTTTCACTAATATTGTTTAAATTTTATTTTTGTTAGTTGTGAATTATCAATGGTGTATTCTTTGTGTTTGTCGTCTCATCTATCACCTGAATGATTGTACTTGTGCAAGCAAAATCATAGAATAAACAAGTTCATATGTGAATCCATATGGAATACCAATGTCTTTTTTCAAGCCTCAAAATTATCTTGTTTAAAAGCTTATGGGAAGATTTTGTCTGGCGAGTTTTCGGGGACAAAAGTGTCAAAATGTCAACCTCATCGGCTGCGAGATTCTTTTATGCATTTTTCACATCTCATGTTTATTGTCTTTTCTCTCTCTCCCTGCTTGTTTGTTGATTTTTTTTATATTAATTCTTGCAGAAAGATGATAATGACCATTTGCTGGGAGCACTTCAAAACTGGGAGAGTCTCCACCGTAAGGATGGCAAATTCACGACTCCTGCCGCCGAACATGCCTTTGTGAGTTGTTTTAAAATGATTGGGAATGCCACTAAGGCTCACAACATGCCTTTTTGAGTTGTTTTAAAATGGTTGGGAATTCCACTAAGGCTCACAGGTTTCTAGTAGTTGATGATTTAGATTTTTTTAGTGGTTAAACATTTATTTTTCATGTTTTGGTTTAGTGATATTATAAGCTAGTGAGGCCAAAATTTCGGTTAAAATTGCGTACAACATGTTGATTTAATTATTATTCTTTTTCAATCATATACAGATTGAGATGGTAGAGCTCATTGCTGAGATGCGGCGACAGGCTGAGGCAAAATGTCTTCCGGAGGACTTAGACGCGTGGGAGGCTGAAGCAATGAGAAAGGTTCTTGGGGAGAGAAGTGATTGGGCTCCCGGGATAGGCCCCTTGATCCCTAAAAGAGACTTGTTTTCTGCTCGGCGACGGGAGTATGATGCTTCATCATCATCCTCGACATCACATGAGGCACAAGGCAAGATCAACGAGTTGCAATCAGTAGTTCGGAGTCTCGTCGATATTGTTACAACGTCGATGGCATTGCCTTCAGAGATAGCTGAGAAGTTGATGCGATTCACCGGAGAAGCTAGTGCCTCTCAGGGACATTCACACCGTTCTACCATGCATGCGCCTATCCAACCATCTAGCGAATCAACTCCACCGACATCTACTACACGTTCGACCGGCTTTGAAAGAGGAGGAACACCTGCAAATGGGTCTATGGAGCAGCGGACTGCGTCTCAAGCTCGAGGAAGGGGGAAGGGCTGTAGGGGCGGTCGCGGTAGGGGCAGACCTTAAGGTACTTCACATTACAAATGACATGCCTCCACGTTCAAGACAATGACTTTATTATGTATTATCGAATTTCTTGTGAATTTTTAGATGGTGTACATTTTAGTTCATGGTTTTTTTTTTATCACTAAAGCACTTTGTTATGCATTTATGTTGTTGTGTACGACAATTTTATGATCAAGTTAGAAACAAGTTTATTTATAATTTGAATGTGTTTGACATCATAGACTTTTTAATTAAATTTTATGCAATTATAAATAAAATAAAATAAAAATATAACAAATATTTAGGGGCAAAAATCCGCCTCTAATGGATTTCTCGTCAATGATTTCATAAATGGCGGGAATTACATGAGAAGCGTAACTCCGCCTCTGAAATCCATCCCGCAATTTGGCGGAAAATATACCAGCGGTGGATTTCCGCCTCTAAATTCATCCTAATACAAGCATTAGAGGTGGACGTAGAGGTGAAATTTCGCCTCTATTTTTCCGCCTCTATTGTCCAGGGGCGGAAAATTACGCCTCTATACCTTTAGAGTCGTGTTTTTAGGGGCAACAAATTACGCTTCAGAATCCGCCTCTAAAGTTAGATTAGAGGCGGAAATATAATCTTTAGAGGCGGAAATTCCCGCCTCTAAATGTCATTTTTCTCCTAGTGGCACATCGGAACAAACTCCATGATTGCGGATCCGCTTACTAAGGGACTACCACCCAAAGTGTTTCACGAGCACACTGCTCATATGGGTGTTATTTCAGCTCAGGATATTCAGTTCTAGTGGGAGTTTGTTGTTTTGCTATTTTTAGTGCTTTTATGTTATAGACATGTTTGGTTTTATTTATGATTATTGAGGTTTTCTGCAGAAATTAAGTTTTTTGTTTATTTAGACTCTGTTTTTCTAGTATATGGTTTGATCTCACTAAGGTTTAAGGAGGACCAAATGGAAATAGACATGTTGAGGTCACATAACATGAAATTTCCATACTACACATCCACTTCATGATCCATGTTGTTCAGTTGTATCGATATACGTGACCATTGATGGGTATAACTACGATAGATGTAGTGAATGCCGCTTTGATCCTATGTTGATATGGTTGATGGACCGGATTGGTTATGAGATACATTTTGGTAATGAAAGTAAAGTTGAGCTCTTTCGGTTATTTTTTGCGATACATAATTATAAGGTTAAACATATAGCCCAAGTGGGAGATTGTTGGATCTTTAATCCAATATGTTGGATCCTTAATCCAACGTTGAGCTTATATGTTAAATAATTATGTGTTGTGAACTGTCAATAAAAATGGCCCGTTAAAAGTGATCTAATTTGGTGTACGGTTATTGGGCTTTAATGTATCTAACAGGTTGTGGGCCTTTAATGTGTAGACTCATTATGGGCTTCTATTTCAGTGATGGGTTGAAATAGGAAGCCCACTAGGGTAACCTAGGGTTTCTCTATAAATACGGCTGGTCCCCAGGTCACACATAACATTCTTGTCATTCCTGATATCCCGTCGTTAGAGTGAGCCAGAGAGAACTGAAGGGACTCTCAAAGAAATACGTGTTGATCTGGAAGACCAACCGTCATGGATTCATCAGGTACGCTTCCGCTATTGATTTAGGTTTTCTTAATTATTCAACATGATTCGGTCATGGAATTAGGTGATGGTTTTCACCCGTGATAATCTCATAGTCGAGAGCTGCAGCTATGGATAGGAGTATGCGGATGGATTTAAGCATCGCGACTGGCGAGAAGGTTTCTTCATAGTCAATCCCTTCTTGTTAGGTATAACCCTTAGCCACAAGTCGTGCTTTGAACGTCTCGACGTTCCCATCAGGACCCCTTTTCTTCATGTATATCCACTTACACCCTACGGGGTTTAATCCCTTCAGGAAGGTCTACAAGTTTCCAGACTTTGCTGACATACATCGAGTGCATCTCAACTTTCATGGCGTCAAGCCAGAGGTTTGATTCAGAACAAGCCATCGCTTGGCTATAGGAAACAGGATCATCCATGTCAGAGACGGCTACGAGAGAGTCTCCATAGGACATGTACTTGTCAGGCTTTTGTGTAACCCTCCCACTACGTCGAAGTACTACTTGACGAGATTCTGATGAGTTAGGTTGTGTTTCAGTTGGGGTAAGAACAGTTCTTACAGATGAGGTAGAAGCTTCCTCACCCAACTTTTCTTCAAGCACAATTTTGCTTCTAGGCTTTGCATCGTTCATAAAGTCCTCCTCAAGGAAACGAGCATTCGTGCTAACGAAAGTCATATCGTCCTCGGGACTATAGAAAGTAAAACCCTTGGTTTCCTTTGGATATCCAACAAACAGACACAATTCTGATCTACTAGCCAACTTGCTAGTCTTTTGCCTCAGAACGTGTGCGGGGCAACCCCAAATTTTGATGCGGCCAAGATTCAGTTTACGGCCAGTCCATCGTTCAGAATATATGCGGCTGTTTCGAGGGCATATCCCCAAAAGGAAAGAGGGAGTGATGAGTAACTCATCATTGATCTAACCATCTCCACAAGAGTTTGGTTACTTCTCTCTGACACTCCGTTTTGTTGAGGTGTGCCAGGTGCGGTAACCTAAGAAGCGATACCTTCTTCTTTAAGAAAGTCATCGAACTCTCCAGACATATACTCACCACATCGATCGGATCGAAGGGTTTTGATCACTTTGCCAGTTTTCTTTTCCACTAAAGCCCTAAAGACCTTAAATACGTTAAGGGTCTCAGATTTGTGTATGAGCAAATAGACAAAACCATATCGCAAGTAATCATCGGTGAAGGTAACGAAGTATTCGTATCCTCCACGTGCCTGTTGGCTGAGCGGACCACATACATCATAATGTACTAGTTCCAGCAACTCAGTGGCTCTTCGACCTTTATCGGAGAAAGGTCGCTTAGTCATTTTTCCTTCTATGCAGGATTCACAAGTAGGTAGTGAACCTATTGCAGAGGCATGGAGTGGACCATCCTTAACAAGTCTCTTAATCCTATCTAGACTGATATGACCGAGTCTTAAGTGCCATAGGTATGTTGATTTTGTTAGATCGGAGGATTCAGAAAGTTTGATCCCCTTTGGCTCCCTAATTAGATCATTATCTATTTCGGTGTCTAAAAGACAAGGTTGAGTGGGATAGATGTAGAAAAGAGCATTCTTCATACATGCATCAGTGACAAAAGAATTATCAGGAAACGAAATACGAATTCCATTCTTAATGAACTTTAAACAATAATCTTGCTCAAGAACACGAGCAACGGATATTCAGTTCTTCCCAAAGGTAGGAACAAAATAAACATTATTCAAGTTTAAAATGCGGTCTTCAAAAGACAGCGTCACGGATCCCACAGCCTTCGCAGACACCAGGCTCCCATCACCCCATTTGAAACAGAACTCGCCTTCCTCTAAGCTTTTGGTTTTCTTGAAACCATTCAAGGAACAACAAATATGGTTAGTAGCAGCGGAGTCAAGAATCCACGTTGATATATTATCAGCTACTAAGCATGCTTCGGTAACTAGTACAATACTATGTTCCTTTGCTTTGAGATAGGCAGGACAGTTCTTTTTATCGGCCTTGTGAGGTCTCTTCTTAGTTCCAGAGGCGGAGGCTTTTTGCTCAGTAGCATGTGCCTCTCCTTGATTCCTCTTTCTCTTAGTGAGACCTACAGCAGTGTGAAGTTCCTTCATAAGCTTGGTAACAGTGTACTCTAGCTTGTTTATGGAGTAGTTCATCTTGGAGGTATCAAGAGATGCAGGGAGAGTTTCTAAGATGATATCTATGACACTCTTCCCATCAGTCTCAGATCCTAGGATTTCCATTTTATTCAGAAAACTCATGATCAGTATCATAAAGTCTCTAACATGAGTCCTAGCCTTCATATGACAGTTCATAAACTGTCGGACTGCTTGTTGCCTTGCCTGACGCCTTTGCCCTCCAAACATCTCAAGGAGATTGTAGAGAATGTCGGCAGCAGTCTTGATGTCACGATGTTGCCTTCTTCAACATATTGTTCATAGATGCTAAGATATAGCACCTCACAATCTCATCGGATCGAAGCCAGGCCGCTAAGGCATCATTGTCCTCTTGAGTTGAATCATCATTCGTCAGAGGAGGACATGGGGTGGTGAGTACCCATTTGTGCTTGTTAACGGTAACTATTATGTCGAGGTTATGTTTCGAATCTGCGTAGTTTTGTTTTCGAGTTTGTTCGAGGAAAGGATGATTGAGGGATGTTTGCGAGACATGTTGCTTATAAAAGTTGAAACAAGTTTATGATTAGTCTTTGGTTTAGGATTTAAGTTTTAATTAAGACTTGATAAAATCCAAAGGTGTTATAAACCAAACGATAATTTACTCCCTCAAGAGAAGGCCGCAAAAAATCTCCATTTATAAGTAAATGACACATCATTAATGCTTAGCCAAGATGTCAATACATCAATTTTGACTAGCCACCTTTTAAATTGGTTTGATCACTCACATCCTTTCGCAGAGCCTCAAGGGAGGATTACTAGGGATTGAGCCTAAGTGTGCAACCAACCACTTAGTCCAAAAGATCAACTTTGAAAAAAAATCCCCCAAGGGGAGGCCTTGTCATCATCGTCTCACTCTCGGACGTAGCTCATTGAGCAATGATCGAAGCAAAAACGCCTTGGAGTACTCCCATTTAAGAGAGGGTCGCAAGAGCGGCTCTTAGTCCCACGTTAATTGCTTCTTTCATTAGTGTTGGGGATCGTGGGTTACAAACAACAAATATAACCCTCGCACTTAGGTTTTGGAGTTGGTTCATCGACTCTTATAATTTCGGAAACAGATTTCCTAGTTAGAGAGCGACAGAGCGGACAACTAGAAGACAACCCTAGATCTTCTTGTTCAGAGCAGTGTTAGTGCATAAAGGCACAAGGGACATACTCGGATCTTTTCCTATTTTCTATTTCGGGAAAGTGCATGAGGGAAGTGTGAACTTCAACTCACTCGAACACTTGAAAGTTTGAGATTACACATCTATTTCAAGAGCATATAGATTTTGAACATATGTGATATAGATATAGTTTTAAAAACATTTTGAAAACTTATTTGATTTGGATGACAAAATATTTTCAAGTTTGAAAACGAAAACGGTTTTTCAAAATTCAAACTAGTTTTGTAAAAATTCAATTTCAATTAAACTTTCAAAAATCAAAACATTTTAATCTTACAGATCAAGTTTATAATCTTATGAAAAACATTTTTGCTCAAGAAATTTTTCTCATTAGAATTCTATAACTCATGGTAGTGGGGCTGAAAATCCGGAATTCTAAAAAACTGGACTTTCGGAACTGTCGCGCGTCTCGGAGTTAAATCGCCATAACTGACGACTCCGATATCCTTTTGACCTGAAACCGGTAGCATTGGACAGAGGACAGACAGAGCTTTAATTTTATTCAAGAATTATTTAATTTCAATTTTTGAGAAGAGAGTTATGCCACTTTTACTGCGGGTTTTACTCCAGCTCGAAGAAAAATAAATAATTAAAGCTTGGTCATTTTTAGGTGCGAAAAAGAATCGAGTGTAACGGAAGGTTTTAGGATGTTGTTAAAGCTTTTATTTGTGTTTTATTAGCAAGGTAATAACATGGTATAAATGAAATAACAACATGCATAAAACGATTCAAGTAAATAAAAGAAACTAGTAAGACAAGAAAACTAGTCACAAAATTTACTCGAAATTTCTCAAACCTTTAAAACACGTTTTTCAATATAAAAAATTAAAAACTTTTAGAACTGATTCTAATGTGTTTTAATAACATCCCAAACTCATAGAAAATCAACATGATTTTTAATTTAAAGGCAAGAGCAATAAATTAAAAAAAATCTAAGATAATAATTCTAACTTATCACAAAATTAGTAAACTTTCGAAAACGATTTTCAAGCTCATATTTTTAAATACATGTACATGCATATCTTTGACCATAGTTCTGATACCATTTGTTGGTATTGATCTAGGGTTTAAGAAAAAGTTTAACGTTTCGTTAAGCGGCGGAATTTTAAAAAAATTATTTTTCAAGTAAAACAGTTTTTACTAACCTAGACAAAGAGCAAGCACATGTAAATAAAAACTAATATGAGCATAGAATTTTACTAACCTTTTTAGACGCTTGAACGTTGAGAAGCATTTGGAAAAAGGTTGCAACATTCGTCTCCCCTCGCAGGACGTCTCTCTTCCTTCCTCGGCAACTCGAGCAACCACGAAAGTTTCTATCACTAAATGACTCGAGAGAAAAGGAATTAGTAAGTGGGCACTTTTAAACACTACGACTTAAGAACGAGTCTTGAAGTCGTAGAGCTAAACACTAGGTCAAGTGAGGACCTAGGTGCCAAAACAATAAAACGAAATTGAATAGAGAGAGAGGAGAGGGGCGGCCACAAGGTCTAGAGAGAGAGGCTCTTAATCTCTAACTTATATGGAATGGATGAAATGAGAGGAATGAGGCTTCTATTTATAGGAGAGGTTTCACCTTCAATAAGGTAGTTTCCTCTTCTATATTGAATATCACATATTCATGAACAAATCTCTTGTTTCCCTTTTTCATTTTGGGCGTGTAAGGCATTACTCATGCCTCATGGATTTGTTTCCTCATTTATCCTCTCCCACTTTGGCCGAAATTCTCTATGCCATGCATAGGAAATTTGTTTCCTCTTTTTCTTTTGGCAAGTATCTTGATACATTTATGCACAAAATATTCTATCTTTCTTTGGGTATTATGGGCGCCCATATTGTCTCTAGAAGGAGCTTCTAGAAGCTTCTTCATTTGTTCATGACAACATGAGAAAAGCTCATTAAGAATTTTCAATAAAATTCTTATGAACTGAAATTAATTCACAAGGCCCAATGATCAAGTCATGGCCGAGTGTTAATGAGTCATCATATGACCTTGTCAAAAAATGTATTGACATTCATTTCATCCTATGTCTCAAAAGACAAAAATACACTTTTGACAATTTTCGTTCTTGTTTTGACTTAGCTTCGAGTTTAACTATTCCTACTCGATGTGATTCGTGACAGTGACCTCAAGGATCCAAATGAACAAAGCTTGAGGTATATACTTGGACTCAAAAGTTCACAAACCTTTTCCAAGTTTAGCTTAATGTCAACTGACTCCACTAAAGAGTTGACACTGAAAATCTCTCGGTTCAAATGAATTTATTTTCTACTCAAGAATTCAACCTAATTGTAATGAGTGGATCCACAGAATATTATCAGTGTTTAGCCTTCATGAATATCATCAGCTAGTCGGGATTTACAAAATTACCATTTTACCCTTCTAGCTGTTATTTCCTCAACTCCTTTGTCGCTTGTGAATAAGTTAGAAACAGACGAGGAGCTAACAAGTCACATTGTTTCATCCAAAAGAGTCATGACTCAATTTGGACACTGGCCAGTTCATTTATTCACACTCCAAGGAACAAAGCATGAGGTGACATACATTGCATTTCAGCAATCTTGTACAAGAATTCCATATCTATCGAGCCCGTACAATGGTCACAATGTCGAGGGAAGAACCTGGATTAGTTTGCTCTATCATGAACTTCAAAGAAGGTAAATTACCGACAGATTCTTTCTCAGTGTCGTATAACAACTCCAATGCCTTCTCTTTGCTTCTCCAAGCTTTTTTATACTTCACGTCCACCCCATACTTCTTCTACATGTAAGCCATGATGTCCCTCGGCCTATAGGGTGACAATGTGGGATTTCAGTATTTGTCCTTCATAAAGGTCCCTATCAAAGTACAGGTGGCCTGAGGGTGTGTTCCATGTCTGAACTCCGTCGAACATGTATGAACAGAGTTGAATCTGAAAAGATCGGATGCACATATATCAGCGACTAAATAGATAAATATGTCACTACTTACATCTTAAACCACTTTGCAAATAGCTAAACTTGTCCCTACTTACTTCATACATACATATAAATAAAAATAATCATAAAAAACCAAGTTTGTAAGTGGCAGAATTAATCACCTCCGAATTTGAAATATGCCCGTGTTCCTCATCCTAACTGCCCGAACAGCCCAAGTGCACGTAGGATCGTGACAAACCACATGTATATATGATCTAGTAGAGCTTCTGGTCTTGTAACTGAAATGATTTTCAATCGCAAACAAGCTCAAATGCATTTGCAATGCTTTTTTGTTCGCGTACATTCCTCCTTTATAAATAGTTGTTGGGGAATTGATATCAATAACTTCGACGGATCATTCATCTATACTCGTTGTTAACCGAGGTGCTTCAGAAGATGCACCCGCTTCACCAGAATAAACGCTCTCACCCGATTCATCAGATTCATTGCTGCCGCGCTCATCTCCCATTTCATGTAAGGCTGGAGTGGAGTCTTCTAGAAGTTGGTCTTCTGGAGTTGGTTCGACTGCAACTTGGTCATGTGGAGGTGGGACTTCTGCACCTCTGTCTTGTGGAGTTGGGACTTCTGCAGGTTCAGCTTTAGCACAACCAATCTCGACTGTGTTCGGAGTTGAACCCACACGCGCAGTGTCATTTTCTTCGGCCAACGAAAAAATATCCAAAGCCAGAAAGAGTTTCCTTGTATCCTATTTATGTTTCCGAATGTGCAAATAACAAGCCAAACTCATGTCAGAGTCAATCGTTACAGGTTTTACCGCTCCTACAGTTTCGTATTTAATCTTCAGCCTATGTATTTCTGGATTCAACTTCCCCTCTGAACCCGCAAACAATAATTTCATAAACTCTTCGTAGTTTATCGTCGGCGGTATGAGCAATGCATGTGTAACACCGGCTTGGTAATAATCTTCTCTGAGCCATACACCGCTATGCTTGACGAACGCAAAAATATCTCCTTTCATAACTACACATTAAAAATCTCAAAAACAACATGTTGTTGGAATGGATCTAGGGTTAAGAAAAAGTTTAACGCTTCGAGCAAGCGGCGGAATTTAAAAAATTTTCTTTATAATGAGTAAAGCAATTTTACTAACTTACACAATGAGCAAGTACATGTAAATAAAAACTATTATGAGAATTAAAGAATTTACTAACCTTTGAGAAGCTTGAACACTGATGAGCCTTCGGAAGGTTGAAAACGTTCGTTTCCCCTCGCAGCACGTCCCTCTGCTTTCCTCGGCAACTCGAGCAACCACGAAAGTTTCTATCACTAAAATCACTCGAGAGAAAAGGAATTAGTGAGTGGGCACTTTTAAACACGACGACTCGAGAACAAGTCTCAAAGTCGAAGAGCTAAAATTACTAGGTCAAATGAGGACCTAGGTGCCAAAACAAAAACGAAAGAAAACTTAGAGAGAGAGAGAGGGAAGGGCGGCCAAGCTAGAGAGAGAAGCTCTCAATCTCTAAAACTTGGGATGAATCAAACGTGAAGAATGAGGGCACTATTTATAGGAGAGGTTTCACCTTCGATAAGGTTGTTTCCTCTTCTAGAATATCACATATTCATGAGCAAATATTCCCTCCTTCTCCACATGAGTCAGACGACCAAATGAGGCTTCTAGAAGCCTTGGATTTGTTTCCTCTTTTGCTTCCCCCTTAGCCTTGGCCGAAATCCCACCTTCCTCATAGAGGGAATTTGTTTACTCTTTTTCTTTTGGCAGGTATCTTGATACATTTATGCACAAAATAATCTCCCTTTTTCTCCTTTGGGTTGGGCGGCCAAGAAGGCCTTCTAGAAGGCATTTCTAGATTTTCTTCATTTGTTCATGACAACATAAGAAAAGCCCATTAAGAATTTTCAAATAAAAATTTATTGACATTCATTTCGTCCTATTTCCAAAAGGACAAAAATACCCTTTAGACAATTTTCGTTCTTGTTTTGACTTAGCTTCTAGTTTAACTATTCCTACTCGATATGATTTGTGACAGTGACCTCATGGATCCAAATGAACAAAACTCGAGCTAAAATACTTGGACTCAAAAGTTCACAAACCTTTTCCAAGTTTAGCTTAATGTCAACTGACTCAACTAAAGAGTTGACACTGAGAATCTCTCGGTTCAAATGAATTTATTTTCTACTCAAGAATTCAACCTAATTGTAATGAGTTGATCCACTAAATAGTATCTATGTTTACCCTTCATGAATATCATCAGCTAGTCGGGATTTACAAAATTACCATTTTACCCTTCTAGCTGTTATTTCCTCAACTCCTTTGTCGCTTGTGAATAAGTTGGAAACAATGTATTGACGAGGAGCTAACAAGTCACATTGTTTCATCCAAAAAAGTCAAGACTCGATTTGGACACTGACCAGTTCATTTATTCACATTCCAAGGAACAAAGCATGAGGTGCTATATATTGCATTTCAGCAATCTTGTACATGAATTCCATATCTATGAGAACTTCACAAAGTTACTCATGACATCTTCACAACTTAGTACTTCACCAATAGGTCCAGTTCAGAATCACGTAGTGAGTCCGAACTCTGACTTTCTCAAATGATAATACGTAAGCTGTGAAATGGCATGTCTCATTTCAGGATTAAGGTAAGCATGATGCAATTCATACGTAGTGACTTGGAGACATAAGAGGTTAACTAACATGTCACTAATAAAGAAACACACAAACCTAGGACCGGAACCCTAAGTTTGTAGCTTTCCTTTGCATGTATCATTCATACGTTTCGTTCACCATAAATCTGCTAGCCCTCGACGGACTTAGCCGGCGACTCGAAAATTGTAGATTCTCGGCCGTCGTGGGAACGGAAGTTTGCATATTCAGAGGATACGACGACGGAGCTGTTATGGACTCCACAGCAGCGATGATTCCGAGCGAGAAGGGAAGTTGGAATGAGAGAGAGAGAGAGAGAGAGAGAGATCCACAACAGCGATGATTCCGAGAGAGAAGGGAATGTGGACTGAGAGAGAGATGATTCCGAGCAAGAAGGGAAGCTGGACTAAAAGAGAGAAATCGAAGACTCCGATGATTCTGAGAGAGAAGGGAAGCTAGACTGAGAGAGAAAGAGATCCACCACCGAGATGTGAGCTGGGAAAAAAATGAGGGTATGGTCGATGGGTTGAGCGGGGAAAAAGAGAAAGATAGAGAAAAAGGAATCTTTATCGGGAAAGATGGTAGGTTGGTAATTAGTTATTCAATACGAGGGTATAATAGGTAGAATTTCGTTATCTCTCATTTGACATAGGTTAAGGTTTTTTTTACTAGTCCTAGTTTTGTAATTTTTTGAAAAAAGTAGGAAAATGGAAATGTCCCTTAATTTAGTCCTACTTAAGGATATATATATATATATATATATATATATATATATATATATATATAATCAACATTAAATTTATGTTCTTTTTTATATAGAACGGTGTACTTTATTTATTTATTTGTTATTTATATTTTTATCAATTATTTCTTTTACTCAGTATCATCAATATTCACCGTTTTTTACTGCGTAGTATAAATTATTTTTTATGTACAAATGTCCGATTTTTTAATTAGTTTATAACAAAACAATGTTTTTTCTATCTGTATATAATTTACTATAAAATGAATTTAAATAAAAAATATTTAGCGATATAAGCCACTTAAACATAAACGTTTCCGTTTTAGTCAACATTTTGTAAATTTTTCGTAAATAGTCAAGAAAAGTTGTAAATGTTTCGTACATAACCATATTTACTAAATTTTTTTTTTTGTTATTTCGAGATTTATGTGACTATTTACAAAAAATTAACGAAACGTTGGCTATTTCAAAAAAAATTAACGTTTCATATGGTTAGATAGCCATTGGTCCCTTTAGATAACCATATAAAACGCTGAAAAGTGAGAGACACTGTGACTTTTTCATTATGATAAGTGTTAACAAAATATGCATAATACATAATTGTATTATAAATATTGATAGATATTGAATCATTTATTTGATAAGATATTAGTCTGTATACCTATCGATTTTTGGTATAACAATAAATTTAGATCGGTATAAGTCGATACCGTTATTAAAATTGTTGTCGCTGATTTTTGGACAACTATTTAGGAGCCCAGAGTGGTTAGACCCAAGGCCGGACCAAGTGGTCTCACTCCGGCTCGAGCGTGTCGGACTTGGTATCCCAAGTCGTTCCTTAGCTGTGGGTGAAGCTCACCTCGTCTTGATACCTGAAAAGCAAACAAGAGATTGTGAACTACAAAGGGGAAACAGGGGGGGTGCCCCTTTTTTACCTCTCCGACGCTCAACATTAGTGAGATTGAGGTGGAGTATAGAGGTTTTAGGGGTATTTAGAGGCCGAGACTTGAGAGAAACGAGCGAGGTACGAGTTCGACAGCGTTTCAGTACTCAAGAATGGATTACCTGGACTAGGGGAGAGACCCCTATATTTATAGGCAACCAAGGAGCGTCATGAACAACCCCTTGGCCGAGGGCTGCCTCTGACCCGGCCATGGCCGGCTCTGACTCGGCCGTGGAGGCCATGGCCGGCTCTGACTCTGCCATGGCCGGCTCTGACTCGACCGTGGAGGCCAAGGCCGGCTCTGACTCGGCCGTGGAGGCCATGGCCGGCTCTGACTCGGCCGTGGAGGCCATGGCCGGCTCTGACTCGGCCATGGCCGGCTCTGACTTGGCCATGGAGGCCATGGCCGGCTCTGACTCGGCCGTGGAGGCCATGGCCGGCTCTGGCTCGGCCATGGAGGCCATGGCCGGTTCTGACTCGGCCATGGCCGGCTCTGAGGTGGCCGTGCGCCGGGAAAGAGTCGGGGAAGCCACCATATGTTGTCGTTGCCGTACCGGGCCGAATGGACCGGTAACATTAGCCCCCCGAGTTTCCGGTCGAGCGTAGGTCGAGGGGAAACTCAAAGTCAACGCTTTCATGCGGATGCGGGATGAATGCTCTCGGGTTTGTGTCACGGGGGACGGCCTTTGCGCATCGCGAGGGACGGCCTTTGTTCGTCACGAAGGGCGGAGTTGGTGCGTCACAAGGGACGGAGTTGATGCGTCACGAGGGACGGCCTTTGTGCGTCGCGAGGGACGGCCTTTGTGCGTCACGATGCCACATTTGTGTGGCGAGGTTTCCCGTGGACGCTGGCTAGACCAGATACGCCCAGCGGACGCAAACCTTGAACCCCTTTGTAACTCGTCGCCTATCGGCTCACGAGCTGGGCGGCGAGCGCGATGCCACATTTGTGTGGCGAGGTTTCCCGTGGACGCTGGCTAGACCAGATACGCCCAGTGGACGCAAGCCTTGAACCCATTTGTAACTCGTCGCCTATCGGCTCACGAGCTGGGCAGCGAGCGCGATGCCACATTTGTGTGGCGAGGTTTCCCGTGGACGCTGGCTAGACCAGATACGCCCAGCGGACGCAAGCCTTGAACCCATTTGTAACTCGTCGCCTATCGGCTCACGAGCTGGGCGGCGAGCGTGATGCCACATTTGTGTGGCAAGGTTTCCCGTTGACGCTGGCTAGACCAGATACGCCCAGCGGACGCAAACCTTGAACCCATTTGTAACTCGTCGCCTATCGGCTTACGAGCTGGGCGGCGAGCGTGATGCCACATTTGTGTGGCGAGGTTTCCCGTGGACGCTGGCTAGACCAGATACGCCCAGCGGACGCAAGCCTTGAACCCATTTGTAACTCGTCGCCTATCGGCTCACGAGCTGGGCGGCGAGCGTGATGCCACATTTGTGTGGAGAGGTTTCCCGTGGACGCTGGCTAGACCAGATACGCCCAGCGGACGCAAACCTTGAACCCATTTGTAACTCGTCGCCTATCGGCTCACGAGCTAGGCGGCGAGCGCGATGCCACATTTGTGTGGCGAGGTTTCCCGTGGACGCTGGCTAGACCAGATACGCCCAGCGGACGCAAGCCTTGAACCCATTTGTAACTCGTCGCCTATCGGCTCACGAGCTGGGCGGCGAGCGCGATGCCCCATTTGCGTGGCCAGGTTTTCGGTGGACGCTGGCTAGACCAGATACGCCCAGCGGATGCAAGCCTTGAACCCATTTGTAACTCGTTGCCTATCGGCCCACGAGCTGGGCGGCGAGCGCAGACTCAAGATTCAACTCGAGGACTCATGTAGAGCCTGCACGAGGAGTAGTTAGTTGACTTGTGGACTTGGGACTCAACTCGAGGGCTCTCATAGAGCCTGCATGAGGAGTGGTTAGTTTGCTTGTGGACTTGGGACTCAACTCGAGGGCTCTCGTAGAGCCTGCATGAGGAGTAGTTAGTTCGCTGGTGGACTTGGGACTCAACTCGAGGGCTCTCGTAGAGCCTGCACGAGGAGCTTCGTGAAGAGTCGTCGCGAGGAGTGTCGGTCGACTCGCGGACTCGGAGCTCGACTCGAGGCACGAATTCATCTCGAGGAGACATGTGAAGAGTCGGCACGAGGAGTGTCAGTCGACTCGTGGACTCGAACTCGACTTGAGGACCCACGTAGAGCATGCACGAGGAGTTTCGTGGAGAGTTAGCGCGAGAAGTATCGGTCGACTCGCGGACTCGGAGCTCGACTCGAGGAATGAATTCATCTCGAGGAGACATGTGAAGAGTCGGCACGAGGAGTATCAGTCGACTCGTGGACTCGAACTCGACTCGAGGGCTTATGTAGCCTGCACGAGGAGGTTCATGGAGAGTTAGCGCGAGAAGTATCGGTCGACTCGCGGACTCGGAACTCGACTCGAGGAATGAATTCATCTCGAGGAGACATGTGAAGAGTCGGCACGAGGAGTATCAGTCGACTCGTGGACTCGAACTCGACTCGAGGGCTTATGTAGCCTGCACGAGGAGTTTCGTGGAGAGTTAGCGCGAGGAGTATCGGTCGGCTCGCAGACTCGGAGCTCGACTCGAGGAATGAACTCATCTCGGGGAGACATGTGAAGAGTCGGCTGTTGGAATCGATCTAGGGTTTGAGAAAATAATTAACGCTTCGGTAAGCGGCGGAATTTTAAAAATTTTCTTTTACAAGTAAAACAGGTTTTTACTAACCTAGACAAGTGCAAGTACATGTAATTAAAAACCAATATGAGCATAGAAGTTTACTAACCTTTCTTGAAGCTTGATCTTTGAGAAGCTCTTAGAAAGTTGCAACGCTCGTCTCCCCTCGCAGCACGTCTCTCTTCAAGTTCTAGAGAGAGAAGCTCTCAATCTCTAACTTATGTTGAATGAATGGAATGAAGGGAATGAGGCCTCTATTTATAGAGGAGGTTTTACCTTCAATAAGGTAGTTTCCTCTTTCATCGAATATCACATATTCATGAGCAAATATTGCTCTCCTTCCCTTAGAGTCACTCGGCCAAATAGGCTTCTAGAAGCCCTTGGATTTGTTTCCTTTTTTGTTCCATTCCTTGCTTGTTTCTTGTGTTGGGCGCCTACCTCTTATTTCCCTTAGAGGAAATTTGTTTCCTCTTTTTCTTTTGGCAAGTATCTTCATACATTTATGCACAAAATATTCTCTCTTGTCTCTTGGGTATTTGGGCGCCTATAGTGATGCTAGAAAGGCCTTCTAGAAGCTTTTCCACTTGTTCATGACAACATGAAAAAGGCCCATTAAGAATTTTCAATAAAATTCTTATGAAATGAAATTAATTCACAAGGCCCAATAAACAAGTTATGGCCGAGTGAAATTAAGTCATCAAATAAACTTGTCAAAAAATTTATTGACATTTATTTCATCCTTTGTCTCAAAAGACAAAAATACCATTTTGACTATTTTCGTTCTTGTTTTGACTTAGCTTCCAGTTTAACTATTCCTATCGATGTGATTCGTGACAGTGACCTCATGGACCCAAATGAACAAAGCTTGAGCTAAAAACCTGGACTCAAAAGTTCACAAACCTTTTCCAAGTTTAGCTTAATGCCAACTGACTCCACTAAAGAGCTGACACTGAAAATCTCTCGGTTCAAATGAATTTGTTTTCTACTCAAGAATTCGACCTAATTATGATGAGCGGATCCACTGAATATTATCTATGTTTACCCTTCATGAATGTCATCAGCTAGTCGGGATTTACTAAATTACCATTTTACCCTTCTAGCTGTTATTTCCTCAACTCCTTTGTCGCTTGTGAATAAGTTAGAAACAATGTATTGACGAGGAGCTAACAAGTCACATTGTTTCATCCAAAAGAGTCAGGACTCAATTTGGACACTGGCCAGTTCATTTATTCACACTCCAAGGAACAAAGCATGAGGTGACATACATTGCATTTCAGCAATCTTGTACATGAATTCCATATCTATGAGAACTTCACAAAGTTACTCATGACAGACTCACAACTTAGTACTTCACCAATAGGCCTTGTTCGGAATCACATAGTGAGTCATAACTTTGACTTTCTCAAATGAGAATACTAAGGTGTGAAATGGCATGTCTCATTTCAGGATTAAGGTAAGCATGATGCAATTCATACATAGTGACTTCGAGACATAAGAGGTTAAATGGTTTGTTCTTATATTGTCTCTAGAAGTGCACTGGTCAATTCAGTACCTTCGGAAGATACCTAGAAGAACTATAGAGTCCCCAACTCTCAATGCCTCATAACCAGATATCATAGATTCTTCTAACAATCATACTAAGGTCAATAGTCCTTTGACCCTTAGATTGCGAATATATCGTTTTAAGCAAACTACGAAGAGTTTGTTCATGCAAATCTACATTTGTCTCTTCGTAAGTTGTTAAGTTTGTTTATGGACTAAAAGACTAAGGTTTTATCATAAAGCTTCAAACAAAGAAAGAATGAATGAACGTTTCAACTTTATTAATGAATGAACAGGCAATTACAAGCAAGAGTCTTCGTAAGACTATATGACATCAAATGCACCTAAATAGATACTACTACTCTTCTTGTGGGCACCATTGACAACAAACTCCCACTTGACTCAAAGAAGATGTGAGTAGTCCTACATGCCTAATCCCTCACGATGTTGGTCGAAGACCTTGTTCGCTAGGGCCTTGATGAATAGATCTACCAGAGATCTACTTCACCTCCACGTCTCCGCGTTGCGCGATCTCTCGAATCAAATGGTATTTCCTCTCACTATGCTTAGAGCGCTTATGGCTTCTAGGTTCCTTTGAGTTAGCGACAACCCCACTATTATCACAATAAGGGGTCATGGGCTCGTCGACGTTTGGAACAACTTCCAAATACTTAAGGAACTTTCTAAGCCATACAGCCTCTTTGGATGCTTCACAAGCAGCCACATATTCTGCTTCCATTGTGGAGTCAGCAATGCAAGATTGCTTAATACGTATCCACACAACAGCTCCACCATTAAGGATGAACACAGATCCCGAAGTGGATTTCCTGGAATCCTTATCCGCTTGAAAATCGGAGTCGGTATATCCCGTCATAGTCAGGTCAGTACCTGAGTATGTAAGCATCAAATTCCTAGTTCTTCGAAGATACTTAAGAACATGCTTAACAGCAATCCAGTGCTCGGGTCCAGGGTTGGATTGGAAACGGCTAACTACGCCAACGGCGAAACATATATCAGGTCTAGTGCAAAGCATAGCATACATGAGGCTTCCTACGGCAGAGGCGTAAGGAATCTTCCTCATGTCTTCAATCTCTTGTGCAGTCTTGGGAGACTGGTCCTTAGAGAGTGAAACTCCATGCCTAAAGGGTGTTTGACCCCTCTTGCAGTCTTGCATCGAGAAGCGATCCATCACCTTATCAATATAAGATACTTGAGAGAGCGACAGGGTCCGGTTTTTCCTATCTCGAAATATTTGGATCCCCAGAATGTACGCGGCTTCTCCTAGATCCTTCATATCGAAATGCTTTGCCAGCCAGACCTTAACCTCAGATAACTTACCCACGTCATTACCAATGAGTAGTATATCATCGACATATAGTACCAGAAACACAACTTTACCTTCGTGTATTAACTTGTAAACACAAGGCTCATCTATTGACTGTTCAAAGCCGAAGCTCTTTACAGTTTCATCGAATCTAATATTCCATGACCTAGATGCTTGCTTTAGTCCATAAATGGATTTAAGCAACTCACAAACCTTGGTCTCTTGACCTTTATCCACGAAACCGTCTGGTTGAGCCATGTAAATGCGCTCGTCAAGATTGCCATTCAGAAAGGCTGTCTTGACATCCATTTGCCAGATCTCATAGTCGAGAGCTGCATCTATGGATAAGAGTATGCGGATGGATTTAAGCATTGCGACTGGCGAGAAGGTTTCTTCATAGTCAATCCCTTCTTGTTGGGTATAACCCTTCGCCACAAGTCGTGCTTTGAACGTCTCGACGTTCCCATCATGACCCCTTTTCTTCTTGTATATCCACTTACACCCTACGGGTTTAATCCCTTAAGGAAGGTCTACAAGTTTCCAGACTTTGTTGACATACATCGAGTGCATTTCAACTTTCATGGCGTCAAGCCAAAGGTTTGATTCAGAACAAGCCATCGCTTGGCTATAGGAAACAGGGTCATCCATGTCGGAGACGGCTACAAGAGAGTCTCCATAAGACATGTACCTGTCAGGCTTTTGAGTAGCCCTCCCACTACGTCTAAGTACTACTTGACGAGATTCTGATGAGTTAGGTTGTGTTTCAGTTGGGGTAAGAACAGTTCTTATAGATGAGGTAGAAGTTTCCTCACCCAACTTTTCTTCAAGCACAATTTTGCTTCTAGGTTTTGCATCTTTCATAAAGTCCTCCTCGAGGAAACGAGCATTCGTGCTAACGAAAGTCTTATCGTCATCGGGACTATAGAAAGTAAAACCTTTGGTTTACTTCGGATATCCTACAAACAGGCACAATTCTGACCTACTAGCCAACTTGCTAGTCTTTTGCCTCAGCACGTGTGCAGGGCAACCCCAAATTCGGATGCGGCCCAAACTTACTTTACGGCCAGTCCATCTTTCATAAGGAGTACCAGGAACCGTTTTAGACGGAACTTGGTTCAGAATGTAAGCGGCTGTTTCGAGGGCATATCCCCAAAAGGAAAGCGGGAGTGATGAGTAACTCATCATCGATCTAACCATCTCCATAAGAGTTCGGTTTCTTCTCTCTGACACTCCGTTTTGTTGAGGTGTGCTAGGTGCGGTAAGCTGAGAAGCGATACCTTCTTCTTTAAGAAAGTCATCGAACTCTCCAGACATATACTCACCACCTCGATCAGATCGAAGGGTTTTGATCACTTTGCCAGTTTGCTTTTCCACTAAAGCCCTAAAGACCTTAAATACGTTAAAGGTCTCGGATTTGTGTTTGAGCAAATAGACAAACCCATATCGTGAGTAATCATCAGTGAAGGTAACGAAGTATTCGTATCCTCCACGTGCCTGTTGGCTGAGCGGACCACATACATCAGAATGTATTAGTTCCAGCAACTCAGTGGCTCTTCGACCTTTATCAGAGAAAGGTCGCTTAGTCATTTTTCCTTCTATGCAGGATTCACAAGTAGGTAGTGAACCTATTGCAGAGGCTTGGAGTGGACCGTCCCTCACAAGTCTCTTAATCCTATCTAGACTGATATGACCAAGTCTCAAGTGCCAGAGGTATGTTGATTTTGTTAGATCGGAGGATTCAGAAAGTTTGATCCTCTTTGGCTCCCTAATTAGATCGTTATCTATTTCGGTGTCTAAAAGAGAAGGTTGAGTGGGATAGATGTAAAAAAGACCATTCTTCATACATGCATCAGTGACAAAAGAATTAGAAAAAGAAATACGAATTCCATTCTTTATAAACTTTAAACAATAATCTTGCTCACGAAGACGAGCAATGGATATTAAGTTCTTCCCAAAGGTAGGAACAAAATCAACATTATTCATGTTTAAAGTGCGGTCTTCAAAAGACAGCGTCACGGATCCCACAGCCTTCGCAGACACCAGGCTCTCATCACCCCATTTGAAACAGAACTCGCCTTCCTCTAAGCTTTTGGTTTTCTTGAAACCATTCAAGGAACAACAAATATGGTTAGTAGCAGCGGAGTCAAGAATCCACGTTGATACATTATCAGCTACTAAGCATGCTTCGGTAACTAGTACAATACTATGTTCCTTTGCTTTGAGATTGGCAGGACAGTTCTTTTTATCGGCCTTGTAATGTCTCTTCACAGTTCCAGAGGCGGAGGCTTTTTGCTCAGTAGCATGTGCCTCTCCTTGATTCCTCTTTCTCTTAGTGAAACCTACAGCAGTGTGAAGTTCCTCCATAAGCTTGGTAACAGTGTACTCTAGCTTGTTACTGGAGTAGTTTATCTTGAAGGTATCAAGAGATGCGGGGAGAGTTTCTAAGATCACATCTATGACATTCTTCCCATCAATCTCAGATCCTAGGATTTCCATTTTACTCAGATGACTAATGATCAATATCATAAAGTCTCCAATAGGAGTCCTAGCCTGCATATGACAGTTCATAAACTGTCGGACTGCTTGTAGCCTTGTTTGACGCCTTTGCCCTCCAAACATCTCAAGGAGATTGTAGAGCATGTCAGCGGCAGTCTCGAAGTCATGATGTTGCTCTTTCAGCATATTGTTCATAGATGCCAAGATATAGCACCTCACAATCTCATCGGATCGAAGCCAGGCCGCTAAGGCGTCATTGTCCTCTTGAGTTGAATCATTATTCGTCAGAGGAGGACATGGGGTGGTGAGTACCCATTTGTGCTTGTTAACGGTAGGTATTATGTCGAGGTTACGTTTCGAGTCTATGTAGTTTTCGTTTTCGAGTTTGTTCGAGGAAAGAATGAAAGAGAGAGAGTTGGGAGACATATTGCCTAGAAAAGTTGAAACAAGTTTATGATTAGTCTTTGGTTTAGGATTTAAGTTTTATTAAGACTTTTGTAAAATCCAAAGGTGTTATAAACCAAACGATAATTTACTCCCTCAAGAGAAGGCCGCAAAAAATCTCCATTTATAAGTAAATGACACATCATTAATGCTAAGCCAAGATGTCAATACATCTATTTTGACTAGCCACCTTTTAAATTGGTTTGATCACTCATATCCTTTCGCAGAGCCTCAAGGGAGGATTACTAGGGATTGAGCCTAAGTGTGTAACCAACCACTTAGTCCAAAAGATCAGCTTTGAAAAACAATCCCCCATGGGGAGGCCTTGTCATCATTGCATCACTCTCGGACGTAGCTCATTGAGCAATGATCGAGGCAATAACGCCTTGGAGTACTCACATTTAAGTGAGGGTCGCAAGAGCGGCTCTTAGTCCCACGTTATTGCATCTTTCATTAGTGTTGGGGATCGTGGGTTACAAACAACGAATATAACCCTCCCACTTAGTTTTTGGAGTTGGTTCATCGACTCTTATAAGTTTGGAAACAGATTTCCTAGTTAGAGAGCGACAGAGCGGACAACTAGAAGAGAATCCTAGATCGACATGTTCAGAGCAGTATTAGTGCATAAAGGCACAAGGTACATACTCGATCTTTTCCTATTTTCTATTTCGGGAAAGTGCGTGAGGGAAGTGTGAACTTCAACTCACTCGAACACTTGAAAGTTTGAGATTACACATCTTTTTATTTTTCGGCTTGTCTACAAGGAGACCTCCCACTCAAATTCTCAAGAGCATATAGATATTGAACATATGTGATATAGATATAGTTTTGAAAACATTTTGAAAATTTATTTGATTTGGATGACAAAATATTTTTCAAGTTTGAAAGTGAAAACGGTTTTTCAAAATTCAAACTAGTTTTGTAAAAATTCAATTTCAATTAAACTTTCAAAAATCAAAACATTTTAATCTTACACATCATGTTTATAATCATATAAAAAACATTGTTGCTCAAGAAAATTTTCTCATTAGAGTTCTATAACTCATGGTAGTGGGGTTTGAAAATCCGGATTTCAAAAAAAAAACTGGAGTTTCAGACAGCCGCGCACCTCGGAGTAAAATCGCCATATCTGGCGGCTCCAATGTCCTTTTGAGCCGAAACCGGTGGCATTGGACAGAGGACAGACAGAGCTTTAATTTGATTCAAGAATTATTAAATTTAGATTTCTGAGCAGAGAGTTATGCCACTTTTAATGCGGGTTTACTCCAGCTCGAAGAAAACGAAATAAATTAAAGCTTGGTCCTTTTAAGGTGCGAAAAAGAATCAAGTGTAACGGAACGTTTTAAGATGTTGTTTAAAGCTTTTATTTGTGTTTTATTAGCAGGGTAATAACATAGAATAAAAGAAATAACAACAAGCATAAAACGAATACGGTAAATAAAAGAAACTAGAAAGACAAAGTAACTAGTCACAAAATTTACCGAAATTTCTCAAACCTTTAAAACACGTTTTTCAATATAAAAAATTAAAAAATTTTAGAAATGATTCTAATGTGTTTTAAAAACATCCCAAAATCATAGAAAAACAACATGGTTTTTAATTTAAAGGCATGAGCAATAAATTAAAAAAAATCTAAGATAACAATTCTAACTTGTCACAAAATTAGTAAACTTTCGAAAACGATTTTCAAGCTCATAATTTTAAAAACATGTACATGCTAATCTTAGACCATAGCTCTGATACCATTTGTTGGAATCGATCTAGGGTTTGAGAAAATAATTAACGCTTCGGTAAGCGGCGGAATTTTAAAAATTTTCTTTTACAAGTAAAACAGGTTTTTACTAACCTAGACAAGTGCAAGTACATGTAATTAAAAACCAATATGAGCATAGAAGTTTACTAACCTTTCTTGAAGCTTGATCTTTGAGAAGCTCTTAGAAAGTTGCAACGCTCGTCTCCCCTCGCAGCACGTCTCTCTTCAAGTTCTAGAGAGAGAAGCTCTCAATCTCTAACTTATGTTGAATGAATGGAATGAAGGGAATGAGGCCTCTATTTATAGAGGAGATTTTACCTTCAATAAGGTAGTTTCCTCTTTCATTGAATATCACATATTCATGAGCAAATATTGCTCTCCTTCCCTTAGAGTCACTCGGCCAAATAGGCTTCTAGAAGCCCTTGGATTTGTTTCCTTTTTTGTTCCATTCCTTGCTTGTTTCTTGTGTTGGGCGCCTACCTCTTATTTCCCTTAGAGGAAATTTGTTTCCTCTTTTTCTTTTGGCAAGTATCTTCATACATTTATGCACAAAATATTCTCTCTTGTCTCTTGGGTATTTGGGCGCCTATAGTGATGCTAGAAAGGCCTTCTAGAAGCTTTTCCACTTGTTCATGACAACATGAAAAAGGCCCATTAAGAATTTTCAATAAAATTCTTATGAAATGAAATTAATTCACAAGGCCCAATAAACAAGTTATGGCCGAGTGAAATTAAGTCATCAAATAAACTTGTCAAAAAATTTATTGACATTTATTTCATCCTTTGTCTCAAAAGACAAAAATACCCTTTTGACTATTTTCGTTCTTGTTTTGACTTAGCTTCCAGTTTAACTATTCCTATCGATGTGATTCGTGACAGTGACCTCATGGACCCAAATGAACAAAGCTTGAGCTAAAAACTTGGACTCAAAAGTTCACAAACCTTTTCCAAGTTTAGCTTAATGCCAACTGACTCCACTAAAGAGCTGACACTAAAAAATCTCTCGGTTCAAATGAATTTGTTTTCTACTCAAGAATTCGACCTAATTATGATGAGCGGATCCACTGAATATTATCTATGTTTACCCTTCATGAATGTCATCAGCTAGTCGGGATTTACTAAATTACCATTTTACCCTTCTAGCTGTTATTTCCTCAACTCCTTTGTCGCTTGTGAATAAGTTAGAAACAATGTATTGACGAGGAGCTAACAAGTCACATTGTTTCATCCAAAAGAGTCAGGACTCAATTTGGACACTGGCCAGTTCATTTATTCACACTCCAAGGAACAAAGCATGAGGTGACATACATTGCATTTCAGCAATCTTGTACATGAATTCCATATCTATGAGAACTTCACAAAGTTACTCATGACAGACTCACAACTTAGTACTTCACCAATAGGCCTTGTTCGGAATCACATAGTGAGTCATAACTTTGACTTTCTCAAATGAGAATACTAAGGTGTGAAATGGCATGTCTCATTTCAGGATTAAGGTAAGCATGATGCAATTCATACATAGTGACTTCGAGACATAAGAGGTTAAATGGTTTGTTCTTATATTGTCTCTAGAAGTGCACTGGTCAATTCAGTACCTTCGGAAGATACCTAGAAGAACTATAGAGTCCCCAACTCTCAATGCCTCATAACCAGATATCATAGATTCTTCTAACAATCATACTAAGGTCAATAGTCCTTTGACCCTTAGATTGCGAATATATCGTTTTAAGCAAACTACGAAGAGTTTGTTCATGCAAATCTACATTTGTCTCTTCGTAAGTTGTTAAGTTTGTTTATGGACTAAAAGACTAAGGTTTTATCATAAAGCTTCAAACAAAGAAAGAATGAATGAACGTTTCAACTTTATTAATGAATGAACAGGCAATTACAAGCAAGAGTCTTCGTAAGACTATATGACATCAAATGCACATAAATAGATACTACTACTCTTCTTGTGGGCACCATTGACAACAAACTCCCACTTGACTCAAAGAAGATGTGAGTAGTCCTACATGCCTAATCCCTCACGATGTTGGTCGAAGACCTTGTTCGCTAGGGCCTTGATGAATAGATCTACCAGAGATCTACTTCACCTCCACGTCTCCGCGTTGCGCGATCTCTCGAATCAAATGGTATTTCCTCTCACTATGCTTAGAGCGCTTATGGCTTCTAGGTTCCTTTGAGTTAGCGACAACCCCACTATTATCACAATAAGGGGTCATGGGCTCGTCGACGTTTGGAACAACTTCCAAATACTTAAGGAACTTTCTAAGCCATACAGCCTCTTTGGATGCTTCACAAGCAGCCACATATTCTGCTTCCATTGTGGAGTCAGCAATGCAAGATTGCTTAATACGTATCCACACAACAGCTCCACCATTAAGGATGAACACAGATCCCGAAGTGGATTTCCTGGAATCCTTATCCGCTTGAAAATCGGAGTCGGTATATCCCGTCATAGTCAGGTCAGTACCTGAGTATGTAAGCATCAAATTCCTAGTTCTTCGAAGATACTTAAGAACATGCTTAACAGCAATCCAGTGCTCGGGTCCAGGGTTGGATTGGAAACGGCTAACTACGCCAACGGCGAAACATATATCAGGTCTAGTGCAAAGCATAGCATACATGAGGCTTCCTACGGCAGAGGCGTAAGGAATCTTCCTCATGTCTTCAATCTCTTGTGCAGTCTTGGGAGACTGGTCCTTAGAGAGTGAAACTCCATGCCTAAAGGGTGTTTGACCCCTCTTGCAGTCTTGCATCGAGAAGCGATCCATCACCTTATCAATATAAGATACTTGAGAGAGCGACAGGGTCCGGTTTTTCCTATCTCGAAAGATTTGGATCCCCAGAATGTACGCGGCTTCTCCTAGATCCTTCATATCGAAATGCTTTGCCAGCCAGACCTTAACCTCAGATAACTTACCCACGTCATTACCAATGAGTAGTATATCATCGACATATAGTACCAGAAACACAACTTTACCTTCGTGTATTAACTTGTAAACACAAGGCTCATCTATTGACTGTTCAAAGCCGAAGCTCTTTACAGTTTCATCGAATCTAATATTCCATGACCTAGATGCTTGCTTTAGTCCATAAATGGATTTAAGCAACTCACAAACCTTGGTCTCTTGACCTTTATCCACGAAACCGTCTGGTTGAGCCATGTAAATGCGCTCGTCAAGATTGCCATTCAGAAAGGCTGTCTTGACATCCATTTGCCAGATCTCATAGTCGAGAGCTGCATCTATGGATAAGAGTATGCGGATGGATTTAAGCATTGCGACTGGCGAGAAGGTTTCTTCATAGTCAATCCCTTCTTGTTGGGTATAACCCTTCGCCACAAGTCGTGCTTTGAACGTCTCGACGTTCCCATCATGACCCCTTTTCTTCTTGTATATCCACTTACACCCTACGGGTTTAATCCCTTAAGGAAGGTCTACAAGTTTCCAGACTTTGTTGACATACATCGAGTGCATTTCAACTTTCATGGCGTCAAGCCAAAGGTTTGATTCAGAACAAGCCATCGCTTGGCTATAGGAAACAGGGTCATCCATGTCGGAGACGGCTACAAGAGAGTCTCCATAAGACATGTACCTGTCAGGCTTTTGAGTAGCCCTCCCACTACGTCTAAGTACTACTTGACGAGATTCTGATGAGTTAGGTTGTGTTTCAGTTGGGGTAAGAACAGTTCTTACAGATGAGGTAGAAGTTTCCTCACCCAACTTTTCTTCAAGCACAATTTTGCTTCTAGGTTTTGCATCTTTCATAAAGTCCTCCTCGAGGAAACGAGCATTCGTGCTAACGAAAGTCTTATCGTCATCGGGACTATAGAAAGTAAAACCTTTGGTTTACTTCGGATATCCTACAAACAGGCACAATTCTGACCTACTAGCCAACTTGCTAGTCTTTTGCCTCAGCACGTGTGCAGGGCAACCCCAAATTCGGATGCGGCCCAAACTTACTTTACGGCCAGTCCATCTTTCATAAGGAGTACCAGGAACCGTTTTAGACGGAACTTGGTTCAGAATGTAAGCGGCTGTTTCGAGGGCATATCCCCAAAAGGAAAGCGGGAGTGATGAGTAACTCATCATCGATCTAACCATCTCCATAAGAGTTCGGTTTCTTCTCTCTGACACTCCGTTTTGTTGAGGTGTGCCAGGTGCAGTAAGCTGAGAAGCGATACCTTCTTCTTTAAGAAAGTCATCGAACTCTCCAGACATATACTCACCACCTCGATCAGATCGAAGGGTTTTGATCACTTTGCCAGTTTGCTTTTCCACTAAAGCCCTAAAGACCTTAAATACGTTAAAGGTCTCGGATTTGTGTTTGAGCAAATAGACAAACCCATATCGTGAGTAATCATCAGTGAAGGTAACGAAGTATTCGTATCCTCCACGTGCCTGTTGGCTGAGCGGACCACATACATCAGAATGTATTAGTTCCAGCAACTCAGTGGCTCTTCGACCTTTATCAGAGAAAGGTCGCTTAGTCATTTTTCCTTCTATGCAGGATTCACAAGTAGGTAGTGAACCTATTGCAGAGGCTTGGAGTGGACCGTCCCTCACAAGTCTCTTAATCCTATCTAGACTGATATGACCAAGTCTCAAGTGCCAGAGGTATGTTGATTTTGTTAGATCGGAGGATTCAGAAAGTTTGATCCTCTTTGGCTCCCTAATTAGATCGTTATCTATTTCGGTGTCTAAAAGAGAAGGTTGAGTGGGATAGATGTAAAAAAGACCATTCTTCATACATGCATCAGTGACAAAAGAATTAGAAAAAGAAATACGAATTCCATTCTTTATAAACTTTAAACAATAATCTTGCTCACGAAGACGAGCAATGGATATTAAGTTCTTCCCAAAGGTAGGAACAAAATCAACATTATTCATGTTTAAAGTGCGGTCTTCAAAAGACAGCGTCACGGATCCCACAGCCTTCGCAGACACCAGGCTCTCATCACCCCATTTGAAACAGAACTCGCCTTCCTCTAAGCTTTTGGTTTTCTTGAAACCATTCAAGGAACAACAAATATGGTTAGTAGCAGCGGAGTCAAGAATCCACGTTGATACATTATCAGCTACTAAGCATGCTTCGGTAACTAGTACAATACTATGTTCCTTTGCTTTGAGATTGGCAGGACAGTTCTTTTTATCGGCCTTGTAAGGTCTCTTCACAGTTCCAGAGGCGGAGGCTTTTTGCTCAGTAGCATGTGCCTCTCCTTGATTCCTCTTTCTCTTAGTGAAACCTACAGCAGTGTGAAGTTCCTCCATAAGCTTGGTAACAGTGTACTCTAGCTTGTTACTGGAGTAGTTTATCTTGAAGGTATCAAGAGATGCGGGGAGAGTTTCTAAGATCACATCTATGACATTCTTCCCATCAATCTCAGATCCTAGGATTTCCATTTTACTCAGATGACTAATGATCAATATCATAAAGTCTCCAATAGGAGTCCTAGCCTGCATATGACAGTTCATAAACTGTCGGACTGCTTGTAGCCTTGTTTGACGCCTTTGCCCTCCAAACATCTCAAGGAGATTGTAGAGCATGTCAGCGGCAGTCTCGAAGTCATGATGTTGCTCTTTCAGCATATTGTTCATAGATGCCAAGATATAGCACCTCACAATCTCATCGGATCGAAGCCAGGCCGCTAAGGCGTCATTGTCCTCTTGAGTTGAATCATTATTCGTCAGAGGAGGACATGGGGTGGTGAGTACCCATTTGTGCTTGTTAACGGTAGGTATTATGTCGAGGTTACGTTTCGAGTCTATGTAGTTTTCGTTTTCGAGTTTGTTCGAGGAAAGAATGAAAGAGAGAGAGTTGGGAGACATATTGCCTAGAAAAGTTGAAACAAGTTTATGATTAGTCTTTGGTTTAGGATTTAAGTTTTATTAAGACTTTTGTAAAATCCAAAGGTGTTATAAACCAAACGATAATTTACTCCCTCAAGAGAAGGCCGCAAAAAATCTCCATTTATAAGTAAATGACACATCATTAATGCTAAGCCAAGATGTCAATACATCTATTTTGACTAGCCACCTTTTAAATTGGTTTGATCACTCATATCCTTTCGCAGAGCCTCAAGGGAGGATTACTAGGGATTGAGCCTAAGTGTGTAACCAACCACTTAGTCCAAAAGATCAGCTTTGAAAAACAATCCCCCATGGGGAGGCCTTGTCATCATTGCATCACTCTCGGACGTAGCTCATTGAGCAATGATCGAGGCAATAACGCCTTGGAGTACTCACATTTAAGTGAGGGTCGCAAGAGCGGCTCTTAGTCCCACGTTATTGCATCTTTCATTAGTGTTGGGGATCGTGGGTTACAAACAACGAATATAACCCTCCCACTTAGTTTTTGGAGTTGGTTCATCGACTCTTATAAGTTTGGAAACAGATTTCCTAGTTAGAGAGCGACAGAGCGGACAACTAGAAGAGAATCCTAGATCGACATGTTCAGAGCAGTATTAGTGCATAAAGGCACAAGGTACATACTCGATCTTTTCCTATTTTCTATTTCGGGAAAGTGCGTGAGGGAAGTGTGAACTTCAACTCACTCGAACACTTGAAAGTTTGAGATTACACATCTTTTTATTTTTCGGCTTGTCTACAAGGAGACCTCCCACTCAAATTCTCAAGAGCATATAGATATTGAACATATGTGATATAGATATAGTTTTGAAAACATTTTGAAAATTTATTTGATTTGGATGACAAAATATTTTTCAAGTTTGAAAGTGAAAACGGTTTTTCAAAATTCAAACTAGTTTTGTAAAAATTCAATTTCAATTAAACTTTCAAAAATCAAAACATTTTAATCTTACACATCATGTTTATAATCATATAAAAAACATTGTTGCTCAAGAAAATTTTCTCATTAGAGTTCTATAACTCTTGGTAGTGGGGTTTGAAAATCCGGATTTCAAAAAAAAAACTGGAGTTTCAGACAGCCGCGCACCTCGGAGTAAAATCGCCATATCTGGCGGCTCCAATGTCCTTTTGAGCCGAAACCGGTGGCATTGGACAGAGGACAGACAGAGCTTTAATTTGATTCAAGAATTATTAAATTTAGATTTCTGAGCAGAGAGTTATGCCACTTTTAATGCGGGTTTACTCCAGCTCGAAGAAAACGAAATAAATTAAAGCTTGGTCCTTTTAAGGTGCGAAAAAGAATCAAGTGTAACGGAACGTTTTAAGATGTTGTTTAAAGCTTTTATTTGTGTTTTATTAGCAGGGTAATAACATAGAATAAAAGAAATAACAACAAGCATAAAACGAATACGGTAAATAAAAGAAACTAGAAAGACAAAGTAACTAGTCACAAAATTTACCGAAATTTCTCAAACCTTTAAAACACGTTTTTCAATATAAAAAATTAAAAAAATTTAGAACTGATTCTAATGTGTTTTAAAAACATCCCAAAATCATAGAAAAACAACATGGTTTTTAATTTAAAGGCATGAGCAATAAATTAAAAAAAATCTAAGATAACAATTCTAACTTGTCACAAAATTAGTAAACTTTCGAAAACGATTTTCAAGCTCATAATTTTAAAAACATGTACATGCTAATCTTAGACCATAGCTCTGATACCATTTGTTGGAATCGATCTAGGGTTTGAGAAAATAATTAACGCTTCGGTAAGCGGCGGAATTTTAAAAATTTTCTTTTACAAGTAAAACAGGTTTTTACTAACCTAGACAAGTGCAAGTACATGTAATTAAAAACCAATATGAGCATAGAAGTTTACTAACCTTTCTTGAAGCTTGATCTTTGAGAAGCTCTTAGAAAGTTGCAACGCTCGTCTCCCCTCGCAGCACGTCTCTCTTCAAGTTCTAGAGAGAGAAGCTCTCAATCTCTAACTTATGTTGAATGAATGGAATGAAGGGAATGAGGCCTCTATTTATAGAGGAGATTTTACCTTCAATAAGGTAGTTTCCTCTTTCATTGAATATCACATATTCATGAGCAAATATTGCTCTCCTTCCCTTAGAGTCACTCGGCCAAATAGGCTTCTAGAAGCCCTTGGATTTGTTTCCTTTTTTGTTCCATTCCTTGCTTGTTTCTTGTGTTGGGCGCCTACCTCTTATTTCCCTTAGAGGAAATTTGTTTCCTCTTTTTCTTTTGGCAAGTATCTTCATACATTTATGCACAAAATATTCTCTCTTGTCTCTTGGGTATTTGGGCGCCTATAGTGATGCTAGAAAGGCCTTCTAGAAGCTTTTCCACTTGTTCATGACAACATGAAAAAGGCCCATTAAGAATTTTCAATAAAATTCTTATGAAATGAAATTAATTCACAAGGCCCAATAAACAAGTTATGGCCGAGTGAAATTAAGTCATTAAATAAACTTGTCAAAAAATTTATTGACATTTATTTCATCCTTTGTCTCAAAAGACAAAAATACCCTTTTGACTATTTTCGTTCTTGTTTTGACTTAGCTTCCAGTTTAACTATTCCTATCGATGTGATTCGTGACAGTGACCTCATGGACCCAAATGAACAAAGCTTGAGCTAAAAACTTGGACTCAAAAGTTCACAAACCTTTTCCAAGTTTAGCTTAATGCCAACTGACTCCACTAAAGAGCTGACACTGAAAATCTCTCGGTTCAAATGAATTTGTTTTCTACTCAAGAATTCGACCTAATTATAATGAGCGGATCCACTGAATATTATCTATGTTTACCCTTCATGAATGTCATCAGCTAGTCGGGATTTACTAAATTACCATTTTACCCTTCTAGCTGTTATTTCCTCAACTCCTTTGTCGCTTGTGAATAAGTTAGAAACAATGTATTGACGAGGAGCTAACAAGTCACATTGTTTCATCCAAAAGAGTCAGGACTCAATTTGGACACTGGCCAGTTCATTTATTCACACTCCAAGGAACAAAGCATGAGGTGACATACATTGCATTTCAGCAATCTTGTACATGAATTCCATATCTAGGAGAACTTCACAAAGTTACTCATGACAGACTCACAACTTAGTACTTCACCAATAGGCCTTGTTCGGAATCACATAGTGAGTCATAACTTTGACTTTCTCAAATGAGAATACTAAGGTGTGAAATGGCATGTCTCATTTCAGGATTAAGGTAAGCATGATGCAATTCATACATAGTGACTTCGAGACATAAGAGGTTAAATGGTTTGTTCTTATATTGTCTCTAGAAGTGCACTGGTCAATTCAGTACCTTCGGAAGATACCTAGAAGAACTATAGAGTCCCCAACTCTCAATGCCTCATAACCAGATATCATAGATTCTTCTAACAATCATACTAAGGTCAATAGTCCTTTGACCCTTAGATTGCGAATATATCGTTTTAAGCAAACTACGAAGAGTTTGTTCATGCAAATCTACATTTGTCTCTTCGTAAGTTGTTAAGTTTGTTTATGGACTAAAAGACTAAGGTTTTATCATAAAGCTTCAAACAAAGAAAGAATGAATGAACGTTTCAACTTTATTAATGAATGAACAGGAAATTACAAGCAAGAGTCTTCGTAAGACTATATGACATCAAATGCACATAAATAGATACTACTACTCTTCTTGTGGGCACCATTGACAACATCGGCACGAGGAGTATCAGTCGACTTGTCGACTCGAACTCGACTCGAGGACTCACGTAGAGCCTGCACGGGGAGTTTCGTGAAGAGTCGTCACGAGGAGTATTGGTCGACTCGCGGACTCGGAGCTCGACTCGAGGAATGAATTCATCTCGAGGAGACATGTGAAGATTCGGCACGAGGAGTATCAGTCGACTCGTGGACTCGAACTCGGCTCGAGGGCTTATGTAGCCTGCACGAGGAGTTTCTTGGAGAGTTAGCGCGAGGAGTATCGGTCGACTCGCGGACTCGGAGCTCGACTTGAGGAATGAATTCATCTCGAGGAGACATGTGAAGAGTCGGCACGAGGAGTATCAGTCGACTCGTGGACTCGAACTCGACTCGAGGGCTTATGTAGCCTGCACGAGGAGTTCCGTGGAGAGTTAGGGCGAGGAGTATCGGTCGGCTCGCGGACTCGGAGCTCGACTCGAGGAATGAACTCATCTCGGGGAGACATGTGAAGAGTCGGCACGAGGAGTATCAGTCGACTCGTGGACTCGAACTCGACTCGAGGACTCACGTAGAGCCTGCACGAGGAGTTTCGTGAAGAGTCGTCACGAGGAGTATCGGTCGACTCGCGGACTCGGAGCTCGACTCGAGGAATGAATTCATCTCGAGGAGACATGTGAAGAGTCGGCACGAGGAGTATCAGTCGACTCGTGGACTCGAACTCGACTCGAGGGCTTATGTAGCCTGCACGAGAAGTTTCTTGGAGAGTTAGCGCGAGGAGTATCGGTCGACTCGCGGACTCGTAGCTCGACTCGAGGAATGAATTCATCTCGAGGAGACATGTGAAGAGTCGGCACGAGGAGTATCAGTCGACTCGTGGACTCGAACTCGACTCGAGGATCCACGTAGAGCCTGCAGGAGAAGTTTCGTGGAGAGTTAGCGCGAGGAGTATCGGTCGACTCGCGGACTCGGAGCTCGACTCGAGGAATGAATTCATCTCGAGGAGACATGTGAAGAGTTGGCACGAGGACTATCAGTCGACTCGTGGACTCGAACTCGACTCGAGGACTCACGTAGAGCCTGCACGAGGAGTTTCGTGAAGAGTCGTCGCGAGGAGTATCGGTCAACTCGCTGACTCGTAGCTCCACTCGAGGAATGAATTCATCTCGAGGAGACATGTGAAGAGTTGGCACGAGGAGTATCAGTCGACTCGTGGACTCGAACTCGACTCGAGGACTCACGTAGAGCCTGCACGAGGAGTTTCGTGAAGAGTCGTCGCGAGGAGTATCGGTCGACTAGCGGACTCGTAGCTCGACTCGAGGAATGAATTCATCTCGAGGAGACATGTGAAGAGTCTTTCTTTGGGACCTCCGGCCTAACCATCGGCCCCTTGAGACTTTATTATTATTTTTTTTTTTTTTTTTTGAGTTGTTGTTGAGTTGTTTTTGATTGAGCAATGATCCCTGTTAGCCCCCCGAGTTTCTTACGTTTGTGAGACAAAGGCCAAGAAACTCTCGCGTTAGAGGTATACAATAGTGTGCGTTACATTTTTTCGTGTGTGAAATAGTCCTTTATTGCAATAAGGGGGTCGTTACAGTTTGTCATGGCACTTGGCCTTCTTTGCAAAAAGGAAATTACATTTTCGAAATAAAAGTGATCACGAAGCCGATCGTGTTCGGGCGTGAATCTAAAGGTCGAAGTCGCGACAATCATGGCTTGCTAGCAGATGCGACGAATTCCTTAAAGTCCCCACCTCGAATTAGGGAATCAATTCGCTTCTTAAGCTGGTTGCATTCGATCGTCGCGTGCCCGTGATCTCTGTGGTATTCGCAGAACCTACTTCGATCTCGCTTCGCGGGGTCCTTTGTGAGTGGGGCGGGGCTTCCCAGCTCATCGCGGCGTAAGCTCAGGATCCGGTCGTGCGTCGTGTTTAGCGGGACGAAGGATCGCTTTGGGGCTGGAGAAGGGTGGTCGTTAGAGACTTGACCCTTCCGGTGCCTTTTCCTTCGTGACTCGGGACCAGCGGTCGGTATCACAAGCGTGGCCGCGCGCTTCTGGTCGGGTGCTCGATCAATGTTGGGTGGTCGCTGCCCCAAGACGATCGTGCTCGCGATCTCGCGTTGGGCGTTGAGCTTTTCTCTCAAGTCGCTCTCATGGGATTCCTTCCGGGAATTGAGGTGATCTCTCAAGTCTCCGGCGGCCGTCCCTATCATTTTGGCGAGAGTGCGTCATTTGAGTGACGTTCTCGATAGACGACACGGCCATTGTTGTCGTCATCTCCCCGGGGGTTTTGGACGCGGATGGTGAGCTTGGAGCGTCGCTCTCGGAGGCCTAGAAGTTGAGCGCCCCCGTGTACCTTTCAACACTTGTCGCCTTGGTGTGGTCGCTCGAGGGTGTCCCCTCGAGGGCGCGTGCGGGTGCTCATCTGAAAGTTGACGTTTCGACGTGGCCGCCCGAGGGTATCCCCTCGGAAGCGTGCGCGTGTGTCCACTTTCGTGAATAGCGTGGTCGAAGTTGGTCTCGTGGTTGACGTCGTCGACGTTGTTGGAGTCGAGGAGGTCGGCGATGAGCGCGTCGGTAACGTCGGGGCGGTCTAGGAGTTCGGCGAGCCTTCGAGCCGTGTCCTCTCGGACTACGGCCTCGGGGTCATTCGCTGGGTCTCGGGGCTGGCTCTCGTTATCACGAGGTTGCCCTCCAAGACGACGCACGGCGCTCCGGAGGCCGCACCTCGAGCTCGTTGCTCGGGCGCCCATGACGGTGGCGGGGCCATGACTCATCTTTCGAGAGTCGTAGAAGTGAGAAGAAGACTGGACAACTATTTAGGAGCCCAGAGTGGTTAGACCCAAGGCCGGACCAAGTGGTCTTACTCCGGCTCGAGCGTGTCGGACTTGGTATCCCAAGTCGTCCCTTAGCTGTGGGTGAAGCTCACCTCGTCTTGATACCTGAAAAGCAAACAAGAGATTGTGAACTACAAAGGGGAAACAGGGGGGGTGCCCCTGTTTACCTCTCCGACGCTCAACATTAGTGAGATTGAGGTGGAATATAGAGGTTTTAGGGGTGTTTAGAGGCCGAGACTTGAGAGAAACGAGCGAGGTACGAGTTCGACAGCGTTTCAGTACTCAAGAATGGATTACCCCTATATTTATAGGCAACCAAGGAGCGTCATGAACAACCCCTTGGCCGAGGGCTACCTCTGACCCGGCCATGTCCGGCTCTGACTCGGCCGTGGAGGCCATGGCCGGCTCTGACTCAGCCATGGCCGGCTCTGACTCGACCGTGGAGGCCATGGCCGGCTCTGACTCGGCCATGGAGGCCATGGCCGGCTCTGACTCGGCCGTGGAGGCCATGGCCGGCTCTGACTCGGCCATGGCCGGCTCTGACTCGGCCGTGGAGGCCATGGCCGGCTCTGACTCGGCCATGGCCTGTTGGAATTGATCTAGGGTTTAAGAAAAAGATTAAACGCTTCGGGAAGCGGCGGAATTTTAAAAAATTTCTTTTCAAGTAAAACCAGTTTTTACTAACCTAGACAAAGAGCAAGTACATGTAATTAAAACCTATTATGAGTATAGAAGTTTACTAACCTTTCTTGAAGCTTGAACTTTGTAGAAGCTTTTGGAAAGTTTGCAACGCTCGTCTCCTCGCAGCACGTCTCTCTTTCTTTCATCGGCACCTCGAGCAACCACGATAGTTTCTATCACTAAATCACTCGAAATAAAAGGAATCAGTGAGTGGGCACTTTTAAACACTACGACTTAAGAACGAGTCTTGAAGTCGCAGAGCTAAACTCTAGGTCAAATGAGGACCTAGGTGCCAAAACAAAATCGAAAATAAACTAGAGAGAGATAGAGGAGTTCGGCCAAAGTTCTAGAGAGAGAGTCTCTCAAATCTCTTAAACTTGGATGAATGAAATGTGAGGAATGAGGCTCCTATTTATAGGAGGAGGATTACCTTCAAAAGGTAGTTTCCTCTTTTCCTATTGCCTTGCACGTCCAACATGCCTCATGAAGGCTTAGGATTTGTTTCCTCATTTGATTTCCTCTTAGTTGGCCGAAAATGCACTTTCCTTCTTAAGGAAATTTGTTTCCCCTTTTTCTTTTGGCAAGTATCTTCATACATCAATGCACAAAATAAACTCTCTTTCCCACTATGGCATGAACGAAATTCAGCCTTATTTTCCTTGGGTTGGACGAAATTTGAGCTTCTAGAAGGAGCTTCTAGATGTTTCTTCATTTGTTCATGACAACATAAGAAAAGCCCATTAAGAATTTTCAAGTAAAATTCTATGAAATGAAATTAATCCTCAAGGCCCAATTACACTAATATGGCTGAGTAATATTTATTTCATTTGTCATCATATGACAATGTCAAAAAAATTTATTGACATTTTTTTCGTCCTATGTCCAAAAAGACAAAAATACCCTTTTGACAATTTTCGTAAAACTGTCTCGTTCTTGTTTTGACTTAGCTTTCAGTTTAACTATTCCTACTCGATGTGATTCGTGACAGTGACCTCATGGACCCAAATGAACAAAGCTTGAGCTAAACACTTGGACTCAAAAGTTCACAAACCTTTTCCAAGTTTAGCTTAATGCCAACTGACTCCACTAAAGAGTTGACACTGAAAATCTCTCGGTTCAAATGAATTTATTTTCTACTCAAGAATTCACCTAATTATAATGAGCGGATCCACTGAATATTATCTATGTTTACCCTTCATGAATGTCATCAGCTAGTCAGGATCTACTAAATTACCATTTTACCCTTCTAGCTGTTATTTCCTCAACTCCTTTGTCGCTTGTGAATAAGTTAGAAACAATGTATTGACGAGGAGCTAACAAGTCACATTGTTTCATCCAAAAGAGTCAGGACTCAATTTGGACACTGGCCAGTTCATTTATTCACACTCCAAGGAACAAAGCATGAGGTGACATACATTGCATTTCAGCAATCTTGTACATGAATTCCATATCTATGAGAACTTCACAAAGTTACTCATGACAGACTCACAACTTAGTACTTCACCAATAGGCCTTGTTCGGAATCACATAGTGAGTCCGAACTTTGACTTTCTCAAATGAGAATACTAAGGTGTGAAATGGCATGTCTCATTTCAGGATTAAGGTAAGCATGATGCAATTCATACATAGTGACTTCGAGACATAAGATGTTAAATGGTTTGTTCTTATATTGTCTCTAGAAGTGCACTGGTCAATTCAGTACCTTCGGAAGATACCTAGAAGAACTATAGAGTCCCCAACTCTCAATGCCTCATAACCAGACATCATAGATTCTTCTAACAATCATACTGAGGTCAATAGTCCTTTGACCCTAAGATTGCGAATATATCGTTTTAAGCAAACTACGAAGAGTTTGTTCATGCAAATCTACATTTGTCTCTTCGTAAGTTGTTAAGTTTGTTTATGGACTAAAAGACTAAGGTTTTATCATAAAGCTTCAAACAAAGAAAGAATGAATGAACGTTTCAACTTTATAAATGAATGAATAGGCAATTACAAGCAAGAGTCTTCGTAAGACTATATGACATCAAATGTACATAAATAGACACTACTACTCTTCTTGTGGGCACCATTGACAACAAACTCCCACTTGACTCAAAGAAGATGTGAGTAGTCCTATATGCCTAATCCCTCTCGAAGTTGGTCGAAGACCATGTTCGCTAGGGCCTTGGTGAATGGATCTTCCAGAGATCTACTTCACCTCCACGTCTCCGCGTTGCGCGATCTCTCGAATCGAATGGTATTTCCTCTCAATATGTTTAGAGCGCTTATGGCTTCGAGGTTCCTTTGAGTTAGCGACAGCCCCACTATTATCACAATAAAGGGTCATGGGCTCGTCGACGTTTGGAACAACTTCCAAATACTTAAGGAATTTTCTAAGCCATACAGCCTCTTTGGATGCTTCAGAAGCAGCCACATATTCTGCTTCCATTGTGGAGTCAGCAATGCAAGATTGCTTAATACTTCTCCACACAACAGCTCCACCATTAAGGATGAACACAGATCCCGAAGTGGATTTCCTGGAATCCTTATCCGCTTGAAAATCGGAGTCGGTATATCCCGTCATAGTCAGGTCAGTACCTGAGTATGTAAGCATCAAGTTCCTAGTTCTTCGAAGATACTTAAGAACATGCTTAACAGCAATCCAGTGCTCGGGTCCAGGGTTGGATTGGAAACGGCTAACTACGCCAACGACGAAACATATATCAGGTCTAGTGCAAAGCATAGCATACATGAGGCTTCCTACGGCTGAGGCGTAAGGAATCGTCCTCATGTCTTCAATCTCTTGTGCAGTCTTGGGAGACTGGTCCTTAGAGAGTGAAACTCCATGCCTAAAGGGTGTTTGACCCCTCTTGCAGTCTTGCATCGAGAAGCGATCCATCACCTTATCAATATAAGATACTTGAGAGAGCGACAGGGTCCGGTTTTTCCTATCTCGAAAGATTTGGATCCCCAGAATGTACGCGGCTTCTCCTAGATCCTTCATATCGAAATGCTTTGCCAGCCAGACCTTAACCTCAGATAACTTACCCACGTCATTACCAATGAGTAGTATATCATCGACATATAGTACCAGAAACACAACTTTACCTTCGTGTATTAACTTGTAAACACAAGGCTCATCTATTGACTGTTCAAAGCCGAAGCTCTTTACAGTTTCATCGAATCTAATATTCCATGACCTAGATGCTTGCTTTAGTCCATAAATGGATTTAAGTAACTCACAAACCTTGGTCTCTTGACCTTTATCCACGAAACCGTCTGGTTGAGCCATGTAAATGCGCTCGTCAAGATTGCCATTCAGAAAGGCTGTCTTGACATCCATTTGCCAGACCTCATAGTCGAGAGCTGCAGCTATGGATAGGAGTATGTGGATGGATTTAAGCATTGCGACTGGCGAGAAGGTTTCTTCATAGTCAATCCCTTCTTGTTGGGTATAACCCTTTTGCCACAAGTCGTGCTTTAAACGTCTCGACGTTCCCATCAGGACCCCTTTTCTTCTTGTATATCCACTTACACCCTACGGGTTTAATCCCTTCAGGAAGGTCTACAAGTTTCCAGACTTTATTGACAAACATCGAGTGCATTTCAACTTTCATGGCGTCAAGCCAAAGGTTTGATTCAGAACAAGCCATCGCTTGGCTATAGGAAACAGGGTCATTCATGTCGGAGACGGCTACGAGAGAGTCTCCATAAGACATGTACCTGTCAGGCTGTTGAACAGCCCTCCCACTACGTCGAAGTACTACTTGACGAGATTCTGATGAGTTAGGTTGTGTTTCAGTTGGGGTAAGAACAGTTCTTACAGATGAGGTAGAAGCTTCCTCACCCAACTTTTCTTCAAGCACAATTTTGCTTCTAGGTTTCGCATCCTTCATAAAGTCCTCCTCAAGGAAACGAGCATTCGTGCTAACGAAAGTCTTATCGTCCTCGGGACTATAGAAAGTAAAACCTTTGGTTTCCTTCGGATATCCTACAAACAGGCACAATTCTGACCTACTAGCCAACTTGCTAGTCTTTTGCCTCAGTACGTGTGCAGGGCAACCCCAAATTCGGATGCGGCCAAGATTCACTTTACGGCCAGTCCATCTCTCATAGGGAGTACCAGGAACCGTTTTAGACGGAACTTGGTTCAGAATGTAGGCGGCTGTTTCGAGGGCATATCCCCAAAAGGAAGGAGGGAGTGATGAGTAACTCATCATTGATCTAACCATCTCCATTAGAGTTCGGTTCCTTCTCTCTGACACTCCGTTTTGTTGAGGTGTGCCAGGTGCGGTAAGCTGAGAAGTGATACCTTCTTCTTTAAGAAAGTCATCGAACTCTCCAGACATATACTCACCACCTCGATTGGATCGAAGGGTTTTGATCACTTTGCCAGTTTGCTTTTCCACTAAAGCCCTAAAGACCTTAAATACGTTAAAGGTCTCGGATTTGTGTTTGAGCAAATAGACAAACCCATATCTTGAGTAATCATCAGTGAAGGTAACGAAGTATTCGTATCCTCCACATGCCTGTTGGTTGAGCGGACCACATACATCAGAATGTATTAGTTCCAGCAACTCAGTGGCTCTTCGACCCTTATCGGAGAAAGGTCGCTTAGTCATTTTTCCTTCTATACAGGATTCACAAGTAGGTAGTGAACCTATTGCAGAGGCTTGGAGTGGACCATCCCTCACAAGTCTCTTAATCCTATCTAGACTGATATGACCAAGTCTTAAGTGCCAGAGGTATGTTGATTTTGTTAGATTGGAGGATTCAGAAAGTTTGATCCTCTTTGGCTCCCTAATTAGATCGTTATCTATTTCGGTGTCTAAAAGAGAAGGTTGAGTGGGATAGATGTAAAAAAGAGCATTCTTCATACATGCATCAGTGACAAAAGAATTATCAGGATACGAATTCCATTCTTAATGAACTTTAAACAATAATCTTGCTCACGAAGACGAGCAACGGATATTAAGTTCTTCCCAAAGGTAGGAACAAAATAAACATTATTCAAGTTTAAAGTGCGGTCTTCAAAAGACAGCGTCACGGATCCCACAGCCTTTGCAGACACCAGGCTCCCATCACCCCATTTGAAACAGAACTCGCCTTCCTCTAAGCTTTTGGTTTTCTTGAAACCATTCAAGGAACAGCAAATATGGTTAGTAGCAGCGGAGTCAAGAATCCATGTTGATACATTATCAGCTACTAAGCATGCTTCAGTAACTAGTACAATACTATGTTCCTTTGCTTTGAAATAGGCAGGACAGTTCGTTTTATCGGCCTTGTGAGGTCTCTTCTTAGTTCCAGAGGCGGAGGCTTTTTGCTCAGTAGCATGTGCCTCTCCTTGATTCCTCTTTCTCTTAGTGAGACGTTCAGCAGTGTGAAACTTCTTCATAAGCTTGGTAACAGTGTACTCTAGCTTGTTTATGGAGTAGTTCATCTTGGCGGTATCAAGAGATGCGGGGAGAGTTTCTAAGATCATATCTATGATATTCTTCCCATCAATCTCAGATCCTAGGATTTCCATTTTATTCAGAAAACTAATGATCAGTATCATGAAGTCTCCAACAGGAGTCCTAGCCTGCATATGACAGTTCATAAACTGTCGGACTGCTTGTAGCCTTGTTTGACGCCTTTGCCCTCCAAACATCTCAAGGTGATTGTAGAGCATGTCAGCGGCAGTCTCGAAGTCACGATGTTGCTCTTTCAGCATATTGTTCATAGATACCAAGATATAGCACCTCACAATCTCATCGGATCGAAGCCAGGCCGCTAAGGCGTCATTGTCCTCTTGAGTTGAATCATCATTCGTCAGAGAAGGACACGGGGTGGTGAGTACCCATTTGTGCTTGTTAACGGTAGGTATTATGTCGAGGTTACGTTTCAAGTCTATGTAGTTTTCGTTTTCGAGTTTGTTCGAGGAAAGAATGATAGAGAGAGGGTTGAGAGACATATTCCCTATATAAGTTGAAACAAGTTTATGATTAGTCTTTGGTTTAGGATTTAAGTTTCATTAAGACTTTTGTAAAATCCAAAGGTGTTATGAACGAAATGACACTTTACTCCTTCGAGGGAAGGCCGCAACGAGTCTCCTTTCATAAGTAAATGACTCATCATTAATGCATAGCCAAGATGTCAATACATCAATTTTGACTAGCCACCTTGTAAATTGGTTTGATCACTCACATCCTTTCGCAGGGCCTCGAGGGAGGATTACTAGGGATTGAGTCTAAGTGTGTAACCAACCACTTAGTCCAAAAGATTGACTTTGAAAAACAATCCGCCGAGGGGAGGTCTTGTCATCATCGTCTCACTCTCGAACGTAGCTCATTGAGCAATGATCAGAGCAAAGCGCCCTTAAGTACTCTCATTTAAGAGAGGGCCACGAGGGTGACTCTTAGTCCGGCGACACTTGCACTTTTCATTAGTGTTGGGGATCGTGGGTTACAAACAACAAGTATAACCCTCCCACTTAGTTTTTGGAGATGGTTCATCGACTCTTTTAAGTTCGGAAACAAATTTCCTAGTTAGAGAGCGACAGAGCGGACAACTAGAAGAGAATCCTAGATCGACATGTTCAGAGCAGTATTAGTGCATAAAGGCACAAGGGACATACTCGATCTTTTCCTATTTTCTATTTCGGGAAAGTGCGTGAGGGAAGTGTGAACTTCAACTCACTCGAACACTTGAAAGTTTGAGATTACACATCTTTTTATTTTTCGGCTTTGTCTACAAAGAGACCTCCCACTCAAAATTTCAAGAGCATATAGATTTTGAACATATGTGATATAGATATAGTTTTGAAAACATTTTGAAAACTTATTTGATTTGGATGACAAAATATTTTCAAGTTTGAAAGTGAAAACGGTTTTTCAAAATTCAAACTAGTTTTGTAAAAATTCAATTTCAATTAATCTTTCAAAAATCAAAACTTTTAATCTTTACATATCATGTTTATAATCATACGAAAAACATTTTTGCTCAAGAAAGTTTTCTCATTAGAGTTCTATAACTCATGGTAGTGGGGTTTGAAAATCCGGATTTCTAAAAAACTGGAGTTTCAGACAGCCGCGCACCTCGGAGTAAAATCGCCATATCTGGCGGCTCCGATGTCCTTTTGAGCCGAAACCGGTGGCATTGGACAGAGGACAGACAGAGCTTTAATTTGATTCAAGAATCATTAAATTTAGATTTCTGAGCAGAGAGTTATGCCGCTTTTAATGCGGGTTTACATTCCAGCTCGAAGAAAAAGAAATAAATTAAAGCTTCGTCCTTTTAGGTGCGAAAAAGAATCTAGTGTAACGGAACGTTTTAAGATGTTGTTTAAAGCTTTTATTTGTGTTTTATTAGCAAGGTAATAACAAGGCATAAAAGAAATAACAACAAGCATAAAACGATTCAAGTAAAAATAAGAAACTAGCAAGATAACAAAACTAGTCACAAAATTTTACTCGAAAATTCTCAAACCTTTAAAACACGTTTTTCAATATAAAAAATTAAAAACTTTTAGAACTGATTCTAATGTGTTTTAACATCATCCCAAACTCATAGAAAATCAACATGGTTTTTAATTTAAAGGCATGAGCAATAAATTAAAAAAAAAATCTAAGATTACAATTCTAACTTGTCACAAAATTAGTAAACTTTCGAAAACGATTTTCAAGCTCATAATTTAAAAACATGCACATGCATTCCTTTGACCATAGCTCTGATACCATTTGTTGGAATCGATCTAGGGTTTGAGAAAAAGTTTAACGCTTCGTTAAGCGGCGGAATTTTAAAAATTTTCTTTTTAAGTAAAACTAGTTTTTACTAACCTAGACAAGAGCATGTGCATGTAAATAAAAACTAATATGAGCTATTAAAGTTACTAACCTTTTTGATGCTTGAACTTTGTAGAAGCTTTTGGAAAGTTTGCAACGCTCGTCTCCTCGCAGCACGTCTCTCTTTCTTTCATCGGCACCTCGAGCAACCACGATAGTTTCTATCACTAAATCACTCGAAATAAAAGGAATCAGTGAGTGGGCACTTTTAAACACTACGACTTAAGAACGAGTCTTGAAGTCGCAGAGCTAAACTCTAGGTCAAATGAGTACCTAGGTGCCAAAACAAAATCGAAAATAAACTAGAGAGAGATAGAGAAGTTCGGCCAAAGTTCTAGAGAGAGAGTCTCTCAAATCTCTTAAACTTGGATGAATGAAATGTGAGGAATGAGGCTCCTATTTATAGGAGGAGGATTACCTTCAAAAGGTAGTTTCCTCTTTTCCTATTGCCTTGCACGTCCAACATGCCTCATGAAGGCTTAGGATTTGTTTCCTCATTTGATTTCCTCTTAGTTGGCCGAAAATGCACTTTCCTTCTTAAGGAAATTTGTTTCCCCTTTTTCTTTTGGCAAGTATCTTCATACATCAATAAACAAAATAAACTCTCTTTCCCACTATGGCATGAACGAAATTCAGCCTTATTTTCCTTGGGTTGGACGAAATTTGAGCTTCTAGAAGGAGCTTCTAGATATTTCTTCATTTGTTCATGACAACATAAGAAAAGCCCATTAAGAATTTTCAAGTAAAATTCTATGAAATGAAATTAATCCTCAAGGCCCAATTACACTAATATGGCTGAGTAATATTTATTTCATTTGTCATCATATGACAATGTCAAAAAAATTTATTGACATTTTTTTCGTCCTATGTCCAAAAAGACAAAAATACCCTTTTGACAATTTTTGTAAAACTGTCTCGTTCTTGTTTTGACTTAGCTTTCAGTTTAACTATTCCTACTCGATGTGATTCGTGACAGTGACCTCATGGACCCAAATGAACAAAGCTTGAGCTAAACACTTGGACTCAAAGTTCACAAACCTTTTCCAAGTTTAGCTTAATGCCAACTGACTCCACTAAAGAGTTGACACTGAAAATCTCTCGGTTCAAATGAATTTATTTTCTACTCAAGAATTCACCTAATTATAATGAGCGGATCCACTGAATATTATCTATGTTTACCCTTCATGAATGTCATCAGCTAGTCGGGATTTACTAAATTACCATTTTACCCTTCTAGCTGTTATTTCCTCAACTCCTTTGTCGCTTGTGAATAAGTTAGAAACAATGTATTGACGAGGAGCTAACAAGTCACATTGTTTCATCCAAAAGAGTCAGGACTCAATTTGGACACTGGCCAGTTCATTTATTCACACTCCAAGGAACAAAGCATGAGGTGACATACATTGCATTTCAGCAATCTTGTACATGAATTCCATATCTATGAGAACTTCACAAAGTTACTCATGACAGACTCACAACTTAGTACTTCACCAATAGGCCTTGTTCGGAATCACATAGTGAGTCCGAACTTTGACTTTCTCAAATGAGAATACTAAGGTGTGAAATGGCATGTCTCATTTCAGGATTAAGGTAAGCATGATGCAATTCATACATAGTGACTTCGAGACATAAGATGTTAAATGGTTTGTTCTTATATTGTCTCTAGAAGTGCACTGGTCAATTCAGTACCTTCGGAAGATACCTAGAAGAACTATAGAGTCCCCAACTCTCAATGCCTCATAACCAGACATCATAGATTCTTCTAACAATCATATTGAGGTCAATAGTCCTTTGACCCTAAGATTGCGAATATATCGTTTTAAGCAAACTACGAAGAGTTTGTTCATGCAAATCTACATTTGTCTCTTCGTAAGTTGTTAAGTTTGTTTATGGACTAAAAGACTAAGGTTTTATCATAAAGCTTCAAACAAAGAAAGAATGAATGAACGTTTCAACTTTATAAATGAATGAATAGGCAATTACAAGCAAGAGTCTTCGTAAGACTATATGACATCAAATGTACATAAATAGACACTACTACTCTTCTTGTGGGCACCATTGACAACATGGCCGGCTCTGACTTGGCCATGGAGGCCATGGCCAGCTCTGACTCAGCCGTGGAGGCCATGGCCGGCTGTGGCTCGGCCATGGAGGCCATGGCCGGTTCTGACTCGGCCATGGCCGGCTCTGAGCAGGCCGTGCGCCGGGAAAGACTCGGGGAAGCCGCCATATGTTGTCGTTGCCGTACCGGGCCGGAATGGACCGGTAACATTAGACCCCCGAGTTTCCAGTCTAGCGTAGGTCGAGGGGAAACTCAAAGTCAACGCTTTCATGCGGATGCGGGATGAATGCTCTCGGGTTTGTGTCACGGGGGACGGCCTTTGCGCATCGCGAGGGACGGCCTTTGTGCGTCACGAAGGGCGGAGTTGGTGCGTCACGAGGGACGGAGTTGATGCGTCACGAGGGACGGCCTTTGTGCGTCGCGAGGGATGGCCTTTGTGCGTCACGATGCCACATTTGTGTGGCGAGGTTTCTCGTGGACGCTGGCTAGACCAGATACGCCCAGCGGACGCAAACCTTGAACCCCTTTGTAACTCGTCGCCTATCGGCTCACGAGCTGGGCGGCGAGCGCGATGCCACATTTGTGTGGTGAGGTTTCCCGTGGACGCTGGCTAGACCAGATACGCCCAGTGGATGCAAGCCTTGAACCCATTTGTAACTCGTCGCCTATCGGCTCACGAGCTGGGCGGCGAGCGTGATGCCACATTTGTGTGGCGAGGTTTCCCGTGGACGCTGGCTAGACCAGATACGCCCAGCGGACGCAAGCCTTGAACCCATTTGTAACTCGTCGCCTATCGGCTCACGAGCTGGGCGGCGAGCGCGATGCCACATTTGTGTGGCGAGGTTTCCCGTGGACGCTGGCTAGACCAGATACGCCCAGCGGATGCAAGCCTTGAACCCATTTGTAACTCGTCGCCTATCGGCTCACGAGCTGGGCGGCGAGCGCGATGCCACATTTGTGTGGCGAGGTTTCCCGTGGACGCTGGCTAGACCAGATACGCCCAGCGGACGCAAACCTTGAACCCCTTTGTAACTCGTCGCCTATCGGCTCACGAGCTGGGCGGCGAGCGCGATGCCACATTTGTGTGGCGAGGTTTCCCGTGGACGCTGGCTAGACTAGATACGCCCAGCGGACGCAAGCCTTGAACCCATTTATAACTCGTCGCCTATCGGCTCACGAGCTGGGCGGCGAGCGCGATGCCCCATTTGCGTGGACAGGTTTTTGGTGGACGCTGGCTAGACCAGATACGCCCAGCGGACGCAAGCCTTGAACCCATTTGTAACTCGTTGCCTATCGGCCCACGAGCTGGGTGGCGAGCGCGGACTCAAGATTCAACTCGAGGACTCATGTAGAGCCTGCACGAGGAGTAGTTAGTTGACTTGTGGACTTGGGACTCAACTCGAGGGCTCTCATAGAGCCTGCATGAGGAGTGGTTAGTTGGCTTGTGGACTTGGGACTCAACTCGAGGGCTCTCGTAGAGCCTCCATGAGGAGTGGTTAGTTGGCTTGTGGACTTGGGACTCAACTCGAGGGCTCTCGTAGAGCCTGCACGAGGAGCTTCGTGAAGAGTCGTCGCGAGGAGTGTCGGTCGACTCGCGGACTCGGAGCTCGACTCGAGGCACGAATTCATCTCGAGGAGACATGTGAAGAGTCGGCACGAGGAGTATCAGTCGACTCGTGGACTCGAACTCGACTCGAGGGCTTATGTAGCCTGCACGAGGAGTTTCGTGGAGAGTCGTCGCGAGGAGTATCGGTCGACTCGCGGACTCGGAGCTCAACTCGAGGAATGAATTCATCTCGAGGAGACATGTGAAGAGTCGGCACGAGGAGTATCAGTCGACTCGTGGACTCGAACTCGACTCGAGGGCTTATGTAGCCAGCACGAGGAGTTTCATGGAGAGTTAGCTCGAGAAGTATCGGTCGACTCGCGGACTCGGAGCTCGAGTCGAGGAATGAATTCACCTCGAGGAGACATGTGAAGAGTCGGCACGAGGAGTATCAGTCGACTCGTGGACTCGAACTCGACTCGAGGACTCACGTAGAGCCTGCACGAGGAGTTTTGTGAAGAGTCGTCACGAGGAGTATCGGTCGACTCGCGGACTCGGAGCTCGACTCGAGGAATGAACTCATCTCGGGGAGACATGTGAAGAGTCAGCATGAGGAGTATCAGTCGACTCGTGGACTCGAACTCGACTCGAGGACTCACGTAGAGCCTGCACGAGGAGTTTCGTGAAGAGTCCTCGCGAGGAGTATCGGTCGACTCGCGGACTCGGAGCTCGACTCGAGGAATGAATTCATCTCGAGGAGACATGTGAAGAGTCGGCACGAGGAGTATCAGTCGACTCGTGGACTCGAACTCGACTCGAGGGCTTATGTAGCCTGCACGAGGAGTTTCATGGAGAGTTAGCGCGAGGAGTATCGGTCGACTCGCGGACTCGGAGCTCGACTCGAGGAATGAATTCATCTCGAGGAGACATGTGAAGAGTCGGCACGAGGAGTATCAGTCGACTCGTGGACTCGAACTCGACTCGAGGGCTTATGTAGCCTGCACGAGGGGTTTCGTGAAGAGTCAGCGCGAGGAGTATCGGTCGACTCGCAGACTCGAAGCTCAACTCGAGGAATGAATTCATCTCGAGGAGACATGTGAAGAGTCGGCACGAGGAGTGTCAGTCGACTCGTGGACTCGAACTCGACTTGAGGACCCACGTAGAGCATGCACGAGGAGTTTCGTGGAGAGTTAGCGCGAGAAGTATCGGTCGACTCGCGGACTCGGAGCTCGACTCGAGGAATGAATTCATCTCGAGGAGACATGTGAAGAGTCGGCACGAGGAGTATCAGTCGACTCGTGAACTCGAACTCGACTCGAGGATCCACGTAGAGCCTGCACGAGAAGTTTCGTGGAGAGTTAGCGCGAGGAGTATCGGTCGACTCGCGGACTCGGAGCTCGACTCGAGGAATGAATTCATCTCGAGGAGACATGTGAAGAGTTGGCACGAGGAGTATCAGTCGACTCGTGGACTCGAACTCGACTCGAGGACTCACGTAGTGCCTGCACGAGGAGTTTCGTGAAGAGTCGTCGCGAGGAGTATCGGTCGACTCGCGGACTCGTAGCTCGACTCGAGGAATGAATTCATCTCGAGGAGACATGTGAAGAGTTGGCACGAGGAGTATCAGTCGACTCGTGGACTCGAACTCGACTCGAGGACTCACGTAGAGCCTGCACGAGGAGTTTCGTGAAGAGTCGTCGCGAGGAGTATCGGTCGACTCGCGGACTCGTAGCTCGACTCGAGGAATGAATTCATCTCGAGGAGACATGTGAAGAGTCTTTCTTTGGGACCTCCGGCCTAACCATCGGCCCCTTGAGACTTTATTATTATTTTTGTTTTTTTTTTTGAGTTGTTGTTGAGATGTTTTTGATTGAGCAATGATCCCTGTTAGCCCCCCGAGTTTCTTGCGTTTGTGAGACAAAGGCCAAGAAACTCTCGCGTTAGAGGTATACAATAGTGTGCGTTACATTTTTTCGTGTGTGAAATAACTCTTTATTGCAATAAGGGGGTCGTTACAGTTTGTCATGGCACTTGGCCTTCTTTGCAAAAAGGAAATTACATTTTCGAAATAAAAGTGATCACGAAGCCGATCGTGTTCGGGCGTGAATCTAAAGGTCGAAGTCGCGACAATCATGGCTTGCTAGCAGATGCGACGAATTCCTTAAAGTCCCCACCTCGAATTAGGGAATCAATTCGCTTCTTAAGCTGGTTGCATTCGATCGTCGCGTGCCCGTGATCTCTGTGGTATTCGCAGAACCTACTTCGATCTCGCTTCGCGGGGTCCTTTGTGAGTGGGGCGGGGCTTCCCAGCTCATCGCGGCGTAAGCTCAGGATCCGGTCGGGCGTCGTGTTTAGCGGGACAAAGGATCGCTTCGGGGCTGGAGAAGGGTGGTCGTTAGAGACTTGACCCTTCCGGCGCCTTTTCCTTCGTGACTCGGGACCAGCGGTCGGTATCACAAGCGTGGCCGCGCGCTTCTGGTCGGGTGCTCGATCAATGTTGGGTGGTCGCTGCCCCAAGACGATCGTGCTCGCGATCTCGCGTTGGGCGTTGAGCTTTTCTCTCAAGTCGCTCTCATGGGATTCCTTCCGGGAATTGAGGTGATCTCTCAAGTCTCCGGCGGCCGTCCCTATCACTTTTGGCGAGAGTGCGTCATTTGAGTGACGTTCTCGATAGACGACACGGCCATTGTTGTCGTCATCTCCCCGGGGGTTTTGGACGCGGATGGTGAGCTTGGAGCGTCGCTCTCGGGGCCTAGAAGTTGAGCGCCCCCGTGTACCTTTCGACACTTGTCGCCTTGGTGTGGTCGCTCGAGGGTGTCCCCTCGAGGGCGCGTGCGGGTGCTCATCTGAAAGTTGACGTTTCGACGCGGCCGCCCGAGGGTATCCCCTCGGAAGCGTGCGCGTGTGTCCACTTTCGTGAATAGCGTGGTCGAAGTTGGTCTCGTGGTTGACATCGTCGACGTTGTTGGAGTCGAGGAGGTCGGCGATGAGCGCGCCGGTAACGCCGGAGCGGTCTAGGAGTTCGGCGAGCCTTCGAGCCGTGTCCTCTCGGACTGCGGCCTCGGGGTCATTCGCTGGGTCTCGGGGCTGGCTCTCGTTATCACGAGGTTGCCCTCCAAGACGACGCACGGGGCTCCGGAGGCCGCACCTCGAGCTCGTTGCTCGGGCGCCCATGACGGTGGCGGGGCCATGACTCATCTTTCGAGAGTCGTAGAAGTGAGAAGAAGACTGGTAAAGGGGATGTGTTGCCAAGGTCGAGAGATCCCTTCCTTCTAGCGCCAAAATGTTGTCGCTGATTTTTGGACAACTATTTAGGAGCCCAGAGTGGTTAGACCCAAGGCCGGACCAAGTGGTCTTACTCCGGCTCGAGCGTGTCGGACTTGGTATCCCAAGTCGTCCCTTAGCTGTGGGTGAAGCTCACCTCGTCTTGATACCTGAAAAGCAAACAAGAGATTGTGAACTACAAAGGGGAAACAGGGGGGGTGCCCCTGTTTACCTCTCCGACGCTCAACTTTAGTGAGATTGAGGTGGAATATAGAGGTTTTAGGGGTGTTTAGAGTCCGAGACTTGAGAGAAACGAGCGAGGTACGAGTTCGACAGCGTTTCAGTACTCAAGAATGGATTACATGGACTAGCGGAGAGACCCCTATATTTATAGGCAACCAAGGAGCGTCATGAACAACCCCTTGGCCGAGGGCTGCCTCTGACCCGGCCATGGCCGGCTCTGACTCGGCCGTGGAGGCCATGGCCGGCTCTGACTCAGCCATGGCCGGCTCTGACTCGGCCATGGCCGGCTCTGACTCGGCCGTGGAGGCCATGGCCGGCTCTGACTCGGCCATGGCCGACTCTGACTCGGCCGTGGAGGCCATGGCCGGCTCTGACTCGGCCATGGCCGGCTCTGACTTGGCCATGGCCGGCTCTGACTCGGCCGTGGAGGCCATGGCCGGCTCTGACTCGGCCATGGCCGGCTCTGACTCGTCCATGGAGGCCATGGCCGGCTCTGACTCGGCCATGGAGGCCATGGCCGGCTCTGACTCGGCCATGGCTGGCTCTGACTCGGCCGTGGAGGCCATGGCCGGCTCTGAGTCGGCCATGGCCGGCTCTGACTCGGCCGTGGAGGCTATGGCCGGCTCTGACTCGGCCATGGCCGGCTCTGACTTGGCCATGGAGGCCATGGCCGGCTCTGACTCGGCCGTGGAGGCCATGGCCGGCTCTGGCTCGGCCATGGAGGCCATGGCCGGTTCTGACTCGGCCATGGCCGGCTCTGAGGTAGCCGTGCACCGGGAAAGACTCGGGGAAGCCGCCATATGTTGTCGTTGCCGTACCGGGCCGGAATGGACCGGTAACAAAAATCATTTTGGCGTACTTGTCAATAGCCGATATACTACTAAAATCAGAACCTCAGTATCAATATTGGTATAGATATTTGAACATTGGTCATGATTAGCACATTGTGAAATTGGAATTTTACATGATATGCTTGTTGTCAATGGTGCCCACAAGAATAGTTGTAATCTTTGTATTGTACATTTGATGTAATAAAGTCTCATGAAGCTTTATGATAAAACCTTAGACTTTAGTCCATAAACAAACTAAACAACTTACGAAGAGACAAATGTAGATTTGCAGGAACAAACTCTTCGTAGTTTGATTAAAACGATATATTCGCAATCTAAGGGTCAAAGGACTATTGACCTCAGTACGATTGTTAGGAGAATCTATGATGTCTGGTTATGGGGCATTGAGAGTTGGAGACTCTATAGTTCTTTTAGGCATCTTCCGAAGGTACTGAATTGACCAGTGCACTTCTAGAGACAATATAAGAACAAACCATTTAACCTCTTATGTCTCGAAGTCACTACGTATGAATTGCATCGTGCTTACCTTAATCCTGAAATGAGACATGTCATTTCACACCTTAGTATTCTCATTTGAGAAAGTCAGAGTTCGGACTCACTATGTGATTCCGAACAGGGCCTATTGGTGAAGTACTAAGTTGTGAGTATGTCATGAGTAACTTTGTGAAGTTCTCATAGATATGGAATTCATGTACAAGATTGCTGAAATGCAATATAAATCACCTCATGCTTTGTTCCTTGGATTGTGAATAAATGAACTGGCCAGTGTCCAAATTGAGTCATGACTCTTTTGGATGAAACAATGTGACTTGTTATCTCCTCGTCAATACATTGTTTCTAACTTATTCACAAGCTACAAAGGAGTTGAGGGAATAACAGCCAGAAGGGTAAAATGGTAATTTTGTAAATCCTGACTAGCTGATGATATTCATGAAGGGTAAACACTGATAATATTATGTGGATCCACTCATTACAATTAGGTTGAATTCTTGAGTAGAAAATAAATTCATTTGAACCAAGAGATTTTTAGTGTCAACTCTTTAGTGGAGTCAGTTGACATTAAGCTAAACTTGGAAAAGGTTTGTGAACTTTTGAGTCCAAGTATTTAGCTCAAGCTTTGTTCATTTGGATCCATGAGGTCACTGTCACGAATCACATCGATTAGGAATAGTTAAACTGGAAGCTAAGTCAAAACAAGAACGAAAATGGTCAAAACGGTATTTTTGTCTTTTGAGACATAGCATGAAATGAATGTCAATAAATTTTTTGACAAGGTCATTTGATGACTTGATAATACTCGTCCATGACTTGATCATTGGGCCTTGTGGAATAATTTCATTTCATAAGAATTTTATTGAAAATTTTTAATGGGCTTTTCTCATGTTGTCATGAACAGATGAAGAAGCTTCTAGAAGCTCCTTCTAGAGACAATATGGGCGCCCATAATACCCAAAGAAAGAGAGAATATTTTGTGCATAAATGTATCAAGATACTTGCCAAAAGAAAAAGAGGAAACAAATTTGCATATGGATGCATAAGGGATTCGGCCAAGAGAGAGACAAGGCAATGCAAGGAACAAAAAAGGAAACAAATCCAAGGCTTAATGAAGCCTATGTTGGCCGAGTATCTCAAGAGAAAAAAAGGGGAAATTGACTAATGAATATGTGATATTCTATAGAAGAGGAAACTACCTTTTTGAAGGTGAGACCCCTCCTATAAATAGGAGCCTCATTCCTCACATTTCATTCATCCCAAGTTCTAGAGATTTGAGAGCTTCTCTCTCTCTCTCTTCAATTTCATTTTATTGTTTTGGCACCTAGGTCCTCATTTGACCTAGAGTTTAGCTCTGCGACTTCAAGACTCGTTCTTAAGTCGTATTGTTTAAAAGTGCCCACACACTAATTCCTTTTATTTCGAGTGATTTAGTGATAGAAACTTTCGTGGTTGCTCGAGTCGCCGAGGAAAGAAAGAGAGACGTGCTGCGAGGGAGACGAGTGTTGCAACTTTCCAAAAGCTTCTCAAAGTTCAAGCTTCAAGAAAGGTTAGTAAACTTCTATGCTCATAATAGTTTTTATTTATATGTACTTGCTCTTTGTCTAGGTTAGTAAAAAACTGTTTTACTTGAAAAGAAAATTTTTAAAATTCCGCCGCTTTGCGAAGCGTTAAACTATTTCATAAACCCTAGATCTATTCTAACAATGCTAGTAAACATAATTATTACTTGTTTTTGTAAAGCTTCAAAATTTACAAATGCGGTGCTACTTGGAGGCAAGAATTAAAACACTTATATGGATATCGAAGTTCTAGTTTTACTGATAAATTGGCTACGGACAGATACATCGATCGGTATCTTGTAAAGATATCGATACCGACTACTAATTATATTCATGACATTCTACTGATATATTGCTTACCACATATGTCTCCAATAACAAATATATATATATATATATATATATATATATATATATATATATATATATATATATATGTCTCCAACTCCAAATCATAAAAACGTCACATATTTAAGACAATAAATAAATTTTAAGTACAAAATATAAATCATAAAATAGTTTTCAAATGCTACGAATTCAAGAGACCACAAGTTTAATTATAAACCTATAATTTTTTTTTAAAAAAAACACACTACACATAATATATATATATATAAACAAATGATATGCGAAAGACAAACAGGTTGTCACGCCCCGAGAAAAATGGGTGTGATTATTGAATAGAATTAAACACTAATAAAGTTTACATAACTATCCCACGGTGCATACTCAGTTATTTACTTTACAAGTCCAAAGATAAAAGAAAGAAAATAAAACAAACCTTCATAACTTGATAGTCTATCCAGCGAAACCTTCAAATTCTCGACCACACTTGACCCCAAGGTCTTTCTAACCCTTCTCCTTATCACTTTCTGATTATAAGAAAAATTTGAAGAAATAGGGATGAGCCTGAGGCCCAGTAGGTGCTATAGTAATAGTTTGAGTAAAAAGATTTTCAAAAATAAACTTACTTTATAATAATAATATTCTGTTGGAATCGATCTAGGGTTTAAGAAAATAATTAACGCTTCGGTAAGCGGCGGAATTTTAAAAATTTTCTTTTACAAGTAAAACCAGTTTTTACTAACCTAGACAAAAGAGCAAGTACACGTAATTAAAAATTATTACGAGCTATAAAGTTTACTAACCTTTCTTGAAGCTTGATCTTTGAGAAGCTCTTAGAAAGTTGCAACGCTCGCCTCCACTCACAGCATGTCTCTCTTTCTTTCCTCGGCACCTCGAGCAACCACGAAAGTTTCTATCACTAAATCACTCGAGAGAAAAGGAATTAGTGAGGGGGCACTTTTAAACACTACGACTTAAGAATGAGTCTTGAAGTCGCAGACCTAAACACTAGGTCGAATGAGGACCTGGGTGCCAAAACAAAAATCGAAAATAAACTAGAGAGAGAGAGGAAGGGGCGGCCAAAGTTCTAGAGAGAGAGTCTCTCAAATCTCTTAAACTTGGATGAATGAAAAGTGTGGAATGATGCTCCTATTTATAGGAGAGGTCTTACCTTCAATAAGGTAGTTTCCTCTTCTATAGAATATCACATATTAATGAGCCAATTTCCCATTTTCTTCTATGAGGCACACGGCCAAGACTTGCCAAGCAAGTCCTTGGATTTGTTTCCTCTTTTATTTGCTTCTCTCTTGACCTTATTCGGGCGCCCACATGTTTCCTCTTAGGGGAAATTTGTTTCCTCTTTTTCTTTTTGCAAGTATCTTCATACATTCATGCACAAAATATTCTCTCTTTTCCTTGGGTATTTGGGCGCCTATCCTCATCTAGAAGAAGCTTCTAGAAGCTTCTTCATTTGTTCATGACAACATGAGAAAAGCCCATTAAGAATTTTCAATAAAATTCTTATGAAATGAAATTAATTCACAAGGCCCAATAATCAAGTTATGGCCGAGTGACATTAAGTCATCAAATGAACTTGTCAAAAAATTTATTGACATTCATTTCATCATATGTCTCAAAACACCAAAATACCCTTTTGACAATTTTCGTTCTTGTTTTGACTTAGCTTCCAGTTTAACTATTCCTACTCGATGTGATTCGTGACAGTGATCTCATGGACCCAAATGAACAAAGCTTGAGCTAAACACTTGGACTCAAAAGTTCACAAACCTTTTCCAAGTTTAGCTTAATGCCAACTGACTCCACTAAAGAGTTGACACTGAAAATCTCTTGGTTCAAATGAATTTATTTTCTACTCAAGAATTCAACCTAATTATGATGAGCGGATCCACTGAATATTATCTATGTTTACCCTTCATGAATATCATCAGCTAGTCGGGATTTACAAAATTACCATTTTACCCTTCTAGCTGTTATTTCCTCAACTCCTTTGTCGCTTGTGAATAAGTTAGAAACAATGTATTGACGAGGAGTTAACAAGTCACATTGTTTCATCCAAAAGAGTCAAGACTCAATTTTGACACTAGCCAGTTCATTTATTCACATTCCAAGGAACAAAGCATGAGGTGATATACATTGCATTTCAGCAATCTTGTACATGAATTCCATATCTATGAGATCTTCACAAAGTTACTCATGACATTCTCACAACTTAGTACTTCACCAATAGGTCTTGTTCGGAATCACATAGTGAGTCCGAACTCTGACTTTCTCAAATGAGAATACTAAGGTGTGAAATGACATGTCTCATTTCAGGATTAAGGTAAGCACGATGCAATTCATACATAGTGACTTCGAAACATAAGAGGTTAAATGGTTTGTTCTTATTTTGTCTCTAGAAGTGCACTGGCGAATTCAGTACCTTCGGAAGATACCTAGAAGAACTATAGAGTCTCCAACTCTAAATGGCTCATAACCAGACATCATAGATTCTTCTAACAATCGTACTGAGGTCAATAGTCCTTTGACCCTAAGATTGCGAATATATCGTTTTAAGCAAACTACGAAGAGTTTGTTCATGCAAATCTACATTTGTCTCTTCGTAAGTTGTTAAGTTTGTTTATGGACTAAAAGACTAAGGTTTTATCATAAAGCTTCAAACAAAGAAAGAATGAATGAACGTTTCAACTTTATATTAATGAATAAGCAATTACAAGCAAGAGTCTTCGTAAGACTATATGACATCAAATGTACATAAATAGACACTACTACTCTTCTTGTGGGCACCATTAACAACAAACTCCCACTTGACTCAAAGAAGATGTGAGTAGTCCTACATGCCTAATCCCTCTCGAAGTTGGTCGAAGACCATGTTCGCTAGGGTCTTGGTGAATGGATCTGCAAGATTGCCTTGAGGAAATAACAGCTAGAAGGGTAAAATGGTAATTTAGTAAATCCCGACTAGCTGATGACATTCATGAAGGGTAAACATAGATAATATTCAGTGGATCCGCACATCATAATTAGGTCGAATTCTTGAGTAGAAAACAAATTCATTTGAACCGAGAGATTTTCAGTGTCAGCTCTTTAGTGGAGTCAGTTGGCATTAAGCTAAACTTGGAAAAGGTTTGTGAACTTTTGAGTCCAAGTGTTTAGCTCAAGCTTTGTTCATTTGGGTCCATGAGGTCATTGTCACGAATCACATCGATAGGAATAGTTAAACTCGAAGCTAAGTCAAAACAAGAACGAAAATAGTTAAAAGGGTATTTTTGTCTTTTGAGACAAAGGATGAAATGAATGTCAATAAATTTTTTGACAAGTTCATTTAATGACTTAATGTCTCTCGGCCATGACTTAATCATTGGGCCTTATGAATTAATTTCATTTCATAAAAATTTTATTGAAAATTCTTAATGGGCCTTTTTCATGTTCTCATGAATAAATGAAGAAGCTTCTAGAAGCTCCTTCTACAGACATGTTGGGCGCCCAACATACCTAAGGAAAGAGAGTTTATTTTGTGCATAAATGTATTTAGATACTTGCCAAAAGAAAAAGAAGAAACAAATTTGCATATGCATGCATAAGGGAATCGGCCATGTTGAGAGAAAAGGCAAGCCTTGAACAAAATAGGAAACAAATCAAGGCTTCTAGAAGCCTTGTGTTGGCCGAGTGTCTCAAAGGGAAAAAGAGGTAATTGGCTCATGAATATGTGATATTCTACAGAAGAGGAAACTACCTTATTGAAGGTGAGACCTCTCCTATAAATAGGAGCCTCATTTTCTCACATTTCATTCATCCAAGTTTAAGAGATTTGAGAGACTCTCTCTCTAGAACTTGTGGACGAAGATCCTCTCTCTCTCTCTCTAGTTTATTTTCAATTTTTCTTGTCTTGGCACCTAGGTCCTCACTTGACCTAGTGTTTAGCTCTGCGACCTCAAGACTTGTTCTTAAGTCGTAGTGTTTAAAAGTGCCCACTCACTAATTCCTTTATTTCGAGTGATTTAGTGATAGAAACTTTCGTGGTTGCTCGAGGTGCCGAGGAAAGGAAGAGAGACGTGCTGCGAGGGGAGACGAGCGTTGCAAACTTTCCAAAAGCTTCTTCAAAGTTCAAGCTTCAAGAAAGGTTAGTAAACTCTTAGCTCATATTGTTTTTTAATTACATGTACTTGCTTCTTTGTCTAGGTTAGTAAAAACTGTTTTTACTTGAAAAGAAATTTTTTAAAAATTCCGCCGCTTCCCGAAGCGTTTAATCTTTTTCTTAAACCCTAGATCAATTCCAACAAATGGTATCAGAGCTATGGTCAAAGAGATGCATGTACATGTTTTTAAAATTATGAGCTTGAAAATCGTTTTCGAAAGTTTACTAATTTTGTGACAAGTTAGAATTGTTATCTTAGTTTTTTTTAATTTATTGCTCTTGTCTTTAAATTAAAAACCATGTTGTTTTTCTATGATTTTGGGATGTTTTTAAAACACATTAGAATCAGTTCTAAAATTTTTTAATTTTTTATATTGAAAAACGTGTTTTAAAGGTTTGAGAAATTTCGGTAATTTTTGTGACTAATTACCTTGTCTTTCTAGTTTCTTTTATTTACCGTATTTGTTTTATGCTTGTTGTTATTTCTTTTATATCATGTTATTACCTTGCTAATAAAACACAAATAAAAGCTTTAAGAACCTTCATAAAACGTTCCGTTACACTCGATTCTTTTTTAGCACCTAATGAGAAAATTTTCTTGAGCAAAAATGTTTTTCATATGATGATAAACATGATGTGTAAAGATTAAAATGTTTTGATTTTTGAAAGTTTAATTGAAATTGAATTTTTACAAAACTAGTTTGAATTTTGAAAAACCGTCTTCACTTTCAAACTTGAAAATATTTTGTCATCCAAATCAAATAAGTTTTCAAAATGTTTTCAAAACTATATCTATATCACATATGTTCAAAATCTATATGCTCTTGAAAATTTGAGTAGGAGGTCTCTTTGTAGACAAGCCGAAAAATAAAAAGGTGTGTAATCTCAAACTTTCAAGTGTTCGAGTGAGTTGAAGTTCACACTTCCCTCACGCACTTTCCCGAAATAGAAAATAGGAAAAGATCAAGTATGTACCTTGTGCCTTTATGCACTAATACTACTCTGAACATGTCGATCTAGGATTCTCTTCTAGTTGTCCGCTCTGTCGCTCTCTAACTAGGAAATTTGTTTCCGAACTTATAAGAGTCGATGAACCAACTCCAAAAACTAAGTGGGAGGGTTATACTTGTTGTTTGTAACCCACGATCCCCAACACTAATGAAAGAAGCAATTAACGTGGGACTAAGAGCCGCTCTTGCGACCCTCACTTAAATGGGAGTACTCCAAGGCGTTATTGCTTCGATCATTGCTCAATGAGCTACGTCCGAGAGTGAGACGATGATGGCAAGGCCTCCCCTTGGGGGATTGTTTTTCAAAGTTGACCTTTTGGACTAGGTGGTTGGTTGCACACTTAGGCTCAATCCCTAGTAATCCTCCCTTGAGGCTCTGCGAAAGGATGTGAGTGATCAAACAAATTTAAAAGGTGGCTAGTCAAAATAGATGTATTGACATCTTGGCATAGCATTAATGATGTGTCATTTACTTATAAAAGGAGATTTTTTGCGGCCTTCTCTTGAGGGAGTAAATTATCGTTTGGTTTATAACACCTTTGGATTTTATAAAAGTCTTAATAAAACTTAAATCCTAAACCAAAGACTAATCATAAACTTGTTTCAACTTTTATAGGCAATATGTCTCTCAACCCTCTCTCAACCATTCTTTCCTCGAATAAACTCGAAGGCGACAATTACGTCGACTGGAAACGTAACCTCGACATAGTCCTTACTGTCGACAAGCACAAATGGGTTCTCACCACCCCCTGTCCTCAAATGAATGATGATTCGACGCAAGAGGAGAAAGACGCCCTGGCGGCCTGGCTTTGATCCGATGAGATTGCGAGATGCTATATTTTGGCATCAATGAACAATGTGTTGCAACAACAACATCGTGATTATGAAACTGCCACCGATATGCTCTACAATCTCCATGAGATGTTTGGAGGGCATGGACGTCAAGCTAGGCAACAAGCGGTCCGACAATTCATGAACTGTCGTATGAAGGCTGGAACTCCCGTTAGAGATCATATGATGCTGATCATTAGCTATCTCAACGAGATGGAGATCCTTGGATCTGAGATTGATGGGGAGACTAAAATAGATATGATCTTGGAAACTCTCCCCGAAACCTTTGATACCTTCAAGTTGAATTATTCCATGAACAAGCTAGAGTACACTGTTACCGAGCTCATGAAGGAACTTCAAACCGCTGAGGCACTCACTAAGAAAAAGAGGGCGCAAGGAGAAGTACATGCTACTGCCTCCACCTCTGGATCTAAGAAGAGACCTCGCAATGCCGAGAAGAAGAACTAACCTAAGGTTCAAACGAAGAAGAAGGCGCCAAAGCCTCCGAAGGTGGACAAGTCTAAAGACAAGTGCCACCACTGCAATGAGCCTGGTCACTGGCGTAGGAACTGTCCTGCCTACCTCAAAACCAAAGTAAAAGGTATTGTATTTGTTACTACGGAAGCTTGTTTAGTAGTTGGTAATGTATCATCGTGGATTATTGACTCCGCTGCTACTAACCATATTTGCTGCTCCTTGACTGGTTTTAGGAAAAGCAAAAGCTTAGAGGATGGCAACTTCTGCTTCAAATGGGGTGATGGGAGCGTGGTGTCTGCGAAGGCTGTGGGATCCGTGACGCTATCTTTTGAAGATCGAACTTTAAATTTGAATAATGTTTATTATGTTCCTTCCTTTGGGAAAAACTTAATATCTGTTGCTCAACTTTTCGAGAAAAATTATTGTTTAAAGTTTATAATGAATGGAATTCGTATTTCTTTTTCTAATTCTTTTGTCACTGATGCATGTATGAAGAATGGTCTTTTTTACATCTATCCCACTCAACCTTCTCTTTTAGACACCGAAATAGATAATGATCTAATTAGGGAGCCAAAGAGGATCAAACTTTCTGAATCCTCCGATCTAACAAAATCAACATACCTATGGCACTTAAGACTTGGTCATATCAGTCTAGATAGGATTAAGAGACTTGTGAGGGACGGTCCCCTCCAAGCCTCTGCAATAGGTTCACTACCTACTTGTGAATCCTGCATAGAAGGAAAAATGACTAAGCGACCTTTCTCTGATAAGGGTCGAAGAGCCACTGAGTTGCTGGAACTAGTACATTCTGATGTATGTGGTCCGCTCAACCAACAGGCACGTGGAGGATACGAATACTTCGTTACCTTCACCGATGATTACTCATGATATGGGTTTGTCTATTTGCTCAAACACAAATCCGAGACCTTTAACGTATTTAAGGTCTTTAGGGCTTTAGTGGAAAAGCAAACTGGCAAAGTGATCAAAACCCTTCGATCTGATCAAGGTGGTGAGTATATGTCTGGAGAGTTCGATGACTTTCTTAAAGAAGAAGGTATCACTTCTCAGCTTACCGCACCTCACACACCTCAACAAAACGGAGTGTCAGAGAGAAGAAACCGAACTCTTATGGAGATGGTTAGATCAATGATGAGTTACTCATCACTCCCGCTTTCCTTTTGGGGATATGCCCTTGAAACAGCTGCCTATATTCTGAACCAAGTTCCGTCCAAAACGGTTCCTGGTACTCCTTATGAACGATGGACTGGCCGTAAAGTGAATCTTGGCCGCATCCGAATTTGGGGCTGCCCTGCACACGTGCTGAGGCAAAAGACTAGCAAGTTGGCTAGTAGGTCAGAATTGTGCCTGTTTGTGGGATATCCAAAGGAAACCAAAGGTTTTACTTTCTATAGTCCCGAGGACGATAAGACTTTCGTTAGAACGAATGCTCGTTTCCTTGAGGAGGACTTTGTGAAAGATGCAAAACCTAGAAGCAAAATTGTGCTTGAAGAAAAGTTGGGTGAGGAAGCTTCTACCTCATCTGTAAGAACTGTTCTTACCCCAACTGAAACACAACCTAACTCATCAGAATCTCGTCAAGTAAAACTTCGACGTAGTGGGAGGGCTACTCAAAAGCTTGACAGGTACATGTGTTATGGAGACTCTCTTGTAGCCGTCTCTGACATGGATGATCCTGTTTCCTATAGCCAAGCGATGGCTTGTTCTGAATCAAACCTTTGGCTTGACGCCATGAAAGTTGAAATGCACTCGATGTATGTCAACAATGTCTGGAAACTTGTAGACCTTCCTGAAGGGATTAAACCCGTAGGGTGTAAGTGGATATACAAGAAGAAAATGGGTCCTGATGGGAACGTCGAAACGTTCAAAGCACGACTTGTGGCGAAGGGTTATACCCAACAAGAAGGGATTGACTATGAAGAAACCTTCTCGCCAGTCGCAATGCTTAAATCCATCTGCATACTCCTATCCACAGCTGCAGCTCTCGACTATGAGATCTGGCAAATGGATGTCAAGACAGCCTTTCTGAATGGCAATCTTGACGAGCGCATTTACATGGCTCAACCAGACGGTTTCGTGGAAGAAGGTCAAGATACCAAGGTTTGTGAGTTGCTTAAGTCCATTTATGGATTAAAGCAAGCATCTAGGTCATGGAATATTAGATTCGATGAAACTGTAAAGAGCTTTGGCTTTGAACAGTCAATAGATGAGCCTTGTGTTTACAAGTTAATACACGAAGGTAAAGTTGTGTTTCTGGTACTATATGTCGATGATATACTACTCATTGGTAATGACGTGGGTAAGTTATCTGAGGTTAAGGTCTGGCTGGCAAAGCAATTCGATATGAAGGATCTAGGAGAAGCCGCGTACATTCTGGGGATCCAAATCTTTCGAGATAGGAAAAACCGGACCCTGTCGCTCTCTCAAGCATCTTATATTGATAAGGTGATGGATCGCTTCTCGATGCAAGACTCCAAGAAGGGCCAAACACCCTTTAGGCATGGAGTTTCACTCTCTAAGGACCAGTCTCCCAAGACTGCACAAGAGATTGAAGACATGAGGAAAATTCCTTACGCCTCTGCCGTAGGAAGCCTCATGTATGCTATGCTTTGCACTAGACCTGATATATGTTTCGCCGTTGGCGTAGTTAGCCGTTTCCAATCGAACCCTAGACCCGAGCACTGGATTGCTGTTAAGCATGTTCTTAAGTATCTTCGAAGAACTTGGAATTTGATGCTTACATACTCAGGTACTGACCTGACTATGACGGGATATACTGACTCCGATTTTCAAGCGGATAAGGATTCCAGGAAATCCACTTCGGGATCTTTGTTCATCATTAATGGTGGAGCTGTTGTGTGGAGAAGTATTAAGCAATCTTGCATTGCTGACTCCACAATGGAAGCAGAATATGTGGCTGCTTGTGAAGCATCCAACGAGGCTGTATGGCTTAGAAAATTCCTTAAGTATTTGGAAGTTGTTCCGAACGTCGACGAGCCCATGACCCTTTATTGTGATAATAGTCGGGCTGTCGCTAACTCAAAGGAACCTAGAAGCCATAAGCGCTCTAAGCATATTGAGAGGAAATACCATTTGATTCGAGAGATCGTGCAGCGCGGAGACGTGGAAGTGAAGAAGATCTCAACGGTGGACAACCTCGCAGATCCATTCACCAAGGCCCTAGGGAACAAGGTCTTCGACCAACATCGTGAGGGATTAGGCATGAAAGACTACACACATCTTCTTTGAGTGAAGTGGGAGTTTGTTGTCAATGGTGCCCACAAGAAGAGTTGTAATCTTTATTTTGTACATTTGATGTAATACAGTCTCATGAAGACTCTTGCTTGTAATTGCCTATTCATTCATTAATAAAGTTGAAACGTTCATTCATTCTTTCTTTGTTTGAAGCTTTATGATAAAACCTTAGTCTTTTAGTCCATAAACAAACTTAACAACTTACGAAGAGACAAATGTAGATTTGCATGAACAAACTCTTCGTAGTTTGCTTAAAACGATATATTCGCAATCTAAGGGTGAAAGGACTATTGACCTCAGTACGATTTTTAGAAGAATCTATGATGTCTGGTTATGAGGCATTGAGAGTTGGAGACTCTATAGTTCTTCTAGGTATCTTCCGAAGGTACTGAATTGACCAGTGCACTTCTAGAGACAAGATAAGAACAAACCATTTAACCTCTTATGTCTCGAAGTCACTATGTATGAATTGAATCATGCTTACCTTAATCCTAAAATGAGACATGCCATTTCACACCTTAGTATTCTCATTTGAGAAAGTCAGAGTTCGTACTCACTATGTCATTCCGAACAGGGCCTATTGGTGAAGTACTAAGTTGTGAGTATGTCATGAGTAACTTTGTGAAGTTCTCATAGATATGGAATTCATGTACAAGATTGCTGAAATGCAATGTATGTCACCTCATGCTTTGTTCCTTGGAGTGTGAATAAATGAACTGGCCAGTGTCCAAATTGAGTCCTGACTCTTTTGGATGAAACAATGTGACTTGTTAGCTCCTCGTCAATACATTGTTTCTAACTTATTCACAAGTGACAAAGGAGTTGAGGAAATAACAGCTAGAAGGGTAAAATGGTCATTTAGTAAATCCCGACTAGCTGATGACATTCATGAAGGGTAAACATAGATAATATTCAGTGGATCCGCTCATCATAATTAGGTCGAATTCTTGAGTAGAAAACAAATTCATTTGAACCGAGAGATTTTCTGTGTCAGCTCTTTAGTGGAGTCAGTCGGCATTAAGCTAAACTTGGAAAAGGTTTGTGAACTTTTGAGTCCAAGTGTTTAGCTCAAGCTTTGTTCATTTGGGTCCATGAGGTCACTGTCACGAATCACATCGATAGGAATAGTTAAACTGGAAGCTAAGTCAAAACAAGAACGAAAATAGTTAAAAGTGTATTTTTGTCTTTTGAGACAAAGGATGAAATGAATGTCAATAAATTTTTTGACAAGTTCATTTGATGACTTAATGTCTCTCGGCCATGACTTAATCATTGGGCCTTATGAGTTAATTTCATTTCATAAAAATTTTATTGAAAATTCTTAATGGGCCTTTTTCATGTTCTCATGAATAAATGAAGAAGCTTCTAGAAGCTCCTTCTAGAGACATGTTGGGCGCCCAACATACCTAAGGAAAGAGAGTTTATTTTGTGCATAAATGTATTTAGATACTTGCCAAAAGAAAAAGAAGAAACAAATTTGCATATGCATGCATAAGGGAATCGGCCATGTTGAGAGAAAAGGCAAGCCTTGAACAAAATAGGAAACAAATCAAGGCTTCTAGAAGCCTTGTGTTGGCCGAGTGTCTCAAAGGGAAAAAGAGGTAATTGGCTCATGAATATGTGATATTCTATAGAAGAGGAAACTACCTTATTGAAGGTGAGACCTCTCCTATAAATAGGAGCCTCATTTCCTCACATTTCATTCATCCAAGTTTAAGAGATTTGAGAGACTCTCTCTCTAGAACTTGTGGACGAAGATCCTCTCTCTCTCTCTCTAGTTTATTTTCAATTTTTCTTGTCTTGGCACCTAGGTCCTCACTCGACCTAGTGTTTAGCTCTGCGACTTCAAGACTTGTTCTTAAGTCGTAGTGTTTAAAAGTTCCCACTCACTAATTCC